>NC_090296.1:88246942-88549972 GCF_039906515.1 Pseudorca crassidens | reverse complement strand
ATACAGAGAGGATTCCCAAGTAGTGGGGAAAAATGCTCCCATGGGTAGAATGTAGAATTTAAATCCCTCTGGGAGTTTTTAAACAGTAAAGTATGTCTTCTGCTTTTTTGAAAATCAGCCCATCTGTAATTTCTTTGAAGATAAGAGATCTGTTTTCTACTTTTTTTTGTACCACTCCCAAGAGCCTGAGTGAGGTGCTTTGCATTTGATGGGTCAAAAATAATGTTGCTGATTGCTCTGAACTTTATCCTCCCCCCTGGGAACTGGGTGGGTTCCTTTATTCTTTAAGGACTAAATCATATTTCTATGTGTTTGTATCTCCAAGACCCAAAGAAGCACCTACTTGCCACACAAGCAGGTAAAGATACACAAGCCCCAGTGAAGAAGGCACTCATGCAGTCTTGGAAAATTGCTCTTCTGGTGGGACATCACTGAGGCTTTAGGCAACAGGGGAGATGAGGAGAAAGGAACTTCAGGTAGCCAAGTGTTCTGTATGCTACCAGTTTATTAGGAGGAATTCTGATAGGATCCTTAGTTTATCACTACTAACAGCTCTGCCTTCTCCTTTGCAAATTGGCATTTGTATTCTGTCATCATTTTTACTATCAACCTTGCAGTCTTTAGTGCCTTAAATTCATTTAAATACATTTCTTCTTCCCTACCCACAATCCAACATACATAAGTGATTCTGATAAAAAAGAAATGGGACATTATCTGATAGATATCCTCAAAGACTTAAAATATTTTTAAGAGCTACATCTGAAAAAGTTGTGACAAAGGAGTATGATGAAATCACTTAGTATTTATGTTTTAACTTTACTTTCTGTTAAATGTAATTTTGAAATGTTCTTTTCTAGAAAAGATACATGAATGTTAAGGTTCTTTAAAAAAAAAAGAAGGTGCACAATAGAAACCTGTTAGAGCTATTACTAAGGAAACCCATGAACCCATGAAGAAATGCCCGTAAATAAGTGCAAGTGACTGATGCAGATTAGAAGCTCTATTATGGTTTCAAAGAAAAAAATGCTAAAAGCAAAGACAGAGGAATAACTTTCTTTTTTCCCCAAGTTTTACTGAGGTGTAACTGATGTATAACATGGTATTAATTTAAGGTGTACAACCTAATAACTTGATTTATGTAAACATTGCAAAATGATTACAATAGTCTAGTTAACATCCATCATCTCATATAGTCATATGTTTTTTTCTTGTGATTAGAATTTTAAGATCTACTCTCTTCACAACTTTCAAATATACAATATAGTACTGTTAACTATAGTTATCATGCTGTACATTGCATCCCCAGAACCTTTTTTTTTTTTTTTTTGCGGTACGCGGGCCTCTCACTGTTGTGGCCTCTCCCGTTGTGGAGCACAGGCTCCGGACGCACAGGCTCAGCGGCCATGGCTCACGGGCCCAGCCGCTCCGCGGCATGTGGGATCTTCCCGGACCGGGGCACGAACCCATGTCCCCTGCATCGGCACTGCGCCACCAGGGAAGCCCCAGAACTTATTTCTTATAACTGGAAGTTTGTATCTTTTGACCCCCTTCACCCATCCCCTCCATCCGCCACCTCTGGCAACCACCAATCTGTTCTGTTTCTACGAGTTCATTTTTTTTAGATTCCAAATATGTAATACTATATGGCATTTGTCTTTCTCTGTCTGACTTATTTCACTAGAAATAACTTTCTTATTAGAAAGGTTGTATTAGTCAGGGTTCTCCAGAGATACAAAACCAATAGGATAGAGAGAGAGAGGGACAGAGAGAGAAGAGAGACTAATTTTAAGGATTGGCTCATGGAATTTTAGAGGCTAGAGAGTCTGCAGTCTTTAGGGCAGGCAGGCAGAGTTTCTCTATTGCAGTCTTGAGGAGAATTCCTTCTCCTTTGGGAAACCTCAGTCTTCGATTTTAAGACCTTCAACTGATTAGAAGAGGCTTACTTACATCATGGAAGGTAAACTGCTTTATTCAAAGTCTACTGATTTAATGTTAATCATATCTAAAAATACCTTCACAGCAACATCTAGACCGGTGTTTGACCAAACAGCTGGGCCAGGTTGACACACAGAGTTAACCATCACAGAGGTAGTCAAGAAGGTGTGTTCTCCCTCTAGTTCTCCTTCAGCTGAGGAAGGAAACAGCTCTGAGTACTCAGGGATGCGGTGCACTGGGCAAAGTCACCTAAGCTTGTTCAAGACTAGCAGACACCAGCCTAAAGCTTAAGTTAAAGCCTCAGCGGAAGAAGTAAGAGGTTTTGGTAGTTGACAAAGCTGCTGAAGGTCCCAGAACTGTGACTAGGGCCCTTGGAAGACCAAATTCAAGAAGAGTTCGGGGTGAACTTGAAAATTCTGTTCTTCTCAAGGCTTAGATAAAACGAAGCAAGATAATACTAGAATAAGCAATAATCGATAACATCGAAATTAGTATGGGATAAAATTAATTATACCTAGGTATTTTTTGAAACTGCTTCCAATTGTGTGTAATGCTTTACACTTAAGGAGAATTCTAGGAATTATTTATGTCTAGGTCCTGTATGAGAGTACTATTTCTTTTAAAAAATCAAAAGCACATCAGTCTTTGACCCTCTTAACCACTGTCTGTGAGAATGGCACCTAGTGGTAGCTTAATTAATACCTAAGTAGAAATAAAACAACTTCTGGAACGCTAGCTTTGCAAATCTAAGCCAAAATCTATCATGTGACAGCAAAAGTCCAAACTGTTGCTTTAAAATATTCCTTCTAAACATCTAACTCTTGACTCTTCCTCCCTTATTCCTCTTCTTTGAATTTCAGCGAAGAACAACACGCATTCTTAAGAAACATGCTTTTATTATGCCTTCCATTACTAATCTTGTGTTCATCTACTTAGCAAGGGCATAGGGGATTGACACCATTTCTACTGTCGTGGTTCCTGGTCATTTTAATAAATCCAGTATTCATGCTTTACATTGTATAGAAACAAATCTTCCACCAGGGCCTTCACTTTGGCCCTAATGAAATATACCCATTTATAAAATTGTCTGTAATATTCCAGAGGTTTAATAGGAGGAAAAGGAAGTGGGGAGTTCCTGTTGTGCTCACTCAAGTTTTCTCACATGATCCCTACCGGGGCCCAGGTTGGCAAATCCACAAAGAACGAGCTCTTTCCTAAGAAAAAGAAAGTAGATGTGAGAAGTTCTGTTTCTCCTGCCAAAACTCTTTCCATCATCCCAATTATATGAAAAAAAAAAAAACTGAAGAAAAACGCAGATTAAGGGATGGGAAACTGTCAGAGATTAGAATAGTGGCTCTATCCTTTATTGACAGGCTAGGGAAGCTGGCCTTCTTTACACTATGGATTTGAAAACTATTATATGATATTGTTGGGGCCAGTGATATCGCTGCCTCTCTGGGAATGGGGTGGATTAGCTAGGAATGTATTATCAATTCTAAAGGGCTGGCTACTAAGTCTGCGACTCTTCCTTTTTTCTTTCTCTTTGCCCTCTAGTTATTTACAGAACTCTTAGTGCTCATTAGCACCTTCAGCCCGGGCTGAAACATGGAAAATAATTATTTTCCAAATGATCATTTCCCATAGATCTGTCTTCATTTCTAGGCACCAACCCTGCATTGGTTTCCATACTACATTAGAGGGGATTATATTGTTCTCTTCCACATTTTATTGTTAACACAAGCTGGTATGGATGTGACTGTACACTTCTGTGGGTAGGCTACGTAGAGCAATGTACCGTTATTCATTTCCTGCCCATTCTTCTATTCCAGAGAGACATTTATTCTTATGCTGGAACAACTACTGACAGGCCACAAACTTATTCAGAGACATTTAATCCACAGCGGCTACAGGACAGGGCTGATGCTCCATTGGTAGCAGCTGCCGAGAGGTTCTGTGCCTCCCTGTTGTGTTAGAAATTATTTTTATGGCACATTTTCTGAAAACTGTTAAGATTTTATGGGCCTATGAACAACTCAGCTAGAGAAAACTGCTATACCCTACACAAGGAAATTTGGGGGAAAAGCAGTAGAATTCAGGGCCAAGTGGCTGTCCATAGTGTCTGACAAGAAAGATTATTCTAGAAATGATGAGAGAGAGAGTAAACTCTGCCCAAAGATGAGTATGGTAAAATGTCAGAGAGGCTGTGTTAAGAAAGAGCATTTTTATTATAATGGGATATCAGTGTTCAGTGGAATGCAGAAGCTGCTCATTTTCTTCCTCCCCCATTTGTCTACTTTTTATCCTGGATTTGGACTCTTCCACTGCCAGACAGATCAGCCTCAATGCGGCAAAGCCTCTGGGGGCAGCCATTTCAGAGGCAGCAAGCAAAGATGAAGAGTTGGTGTGCAAGGTCAGTGTGCAAGGTCAGTGTCACAGAGGCTGCTTTCTTATTCTGAAATTCCTGGTTGATGGGAATGCTCTGCCACCCACTACTGGATGGCATCCAGGATGATTTCTGATTCTTCCAAGGAACTCAGTTCAGAGAATGAGTTAACGCCCCGTCTTTCCTTCACTCCCTAGAAGGCTTGCTGTAGACTAATAATTTCCTGTCATAGTTATAGAGCAAAGAAGCTTGGATTTCATTACAATAGGGGCATAAAAATATTAATTTAAAAAAAAAAGGAATTCAGCTACTATGGTTCGATAAAAAGCCAATATGATGAGATTTGTTAAGTTCATAAATTACCTCAGGGCGGTAATCTGCAAATGGGAAACTGAGTCAACTCTGTGTGTGAATAGGAATGAAGCAGTTTCCCCTGTGCTGGTTCAAGTAACCATCCCTACACTGGGGAACCTTAGGAAGAACCTGGGAAGTACTGGGTTGGCCAAAACGTTTGTTTGGGTTTTTCGGTAACCTCTTAATGGAAAATTTTTGGCCAACCCAATATACTCCATATAAAGTAAATTCCAGGGGCATTCACTGAAGCCAAAGCAAAACTAGTGTCCAGACCAGAAAACTGACCCATATCATACCAGTATGTAGTTCTGGGGATTAATGGAAGTAGGAAGGAGAATACATTTTTATTGTTTACTTTGCCATCTTGTTTGCAGACTGCCTGGTTAATGTAGGTTACTTTGGGCATAGCAGCTACAGAAACTCTGAGTGCAGAGGGAAACAATCCTTGTGGGTATGGTAAGTAGCATATATCTTTCTCATTAGGTAATCTCAGATATTTTTATAAACACATCTCAGAGTCCCCAGAGCTCTGCTGGGTACAGAAGGTTTTTCAATAACTTTTTTTGTAGGAACTTTCCACAATGATAGAAACTCATCCCTGCCGTTCAGTTAACGTGAGGTTTTCCTAATGGTTGACTACTTAATTCTCCGAATTCAGGTTCCCACAGTAAAATAACTTGCTCCTTCTACTTCTAGGGTTGTTTCGTGAGTATCTGGTGTTCTTTCATCTGTGGCTGCCCACATCCAATTCTGATTATCATTCTAGTTTGCATACAGCGGCACTTCTAATTTGTCCGTGCACTGAAGGCTAGTGCTCTCTGAAATCCATGCCTTGATGACTGGTGACTTTGCTACCACTGCAAGGAGTGTGATGGATGTCTACATGTCTTCTGTTAAGCTTCTGGCAAAAGCCAGAGCACCAGACACTGAGGAATGTAAGTTTATAATATAGCATATCAGACATGTAATATGGTTATTCAACCGCCCCTTCTAGAGTACTGGATCCTGAACATGTATGCAGGCATTTCCTTACTGGTTTTAATGAGTGCTTTGGTTCTTTTTTTTTTTTTTTTGCGGTATGCGGGCCTCTCACTGTTGTGGCCTCTCCCGTTGCGGAGCACAGGCTCCGGACGCACAGGCTCAGGGGCCTTGGCTCATGGGCCCAGCCGCTCCGCGGCATGTGGGATCTTCCCGGACTGGGGCACGAACCCGTGTCCCCTGCATCGGCAGGCGGATTCTCAACCACTGCGCCACCAGGGAAGCCCGTGCTTTGGTTCTTTAGGGAAGACAAAGGTAAAAGAATGAGGACCCCAGGGGAATTTTCCACTCAATTCCTAGAACACAAGTACCCTAAATGCAGTATTCTTTGGTCTAGTCTAATTTATCCCTAGGAACACTGTCTGAATATTAATAACTATCTTCAAGGTAGCCTAACTTTCCAGTAGTGCGTACCAGAAGCCACTATCATAAGGAATCCCTTTGGTGTACTTGTCCTGCATCCAGTCATGAACCTGTGGGGAGATGAGAGATTTCTAGTTTGTCTACAGACTGTAGGGTGGCTAAGGGACCTCTTACCTTCAGGGTAGACCCAGAAGATAAGCCTTTGGGGAAGAGGTTTTGTTTAGTCTTGTGTCAGCTGTTAAGGAGAATTCCAATGGGAGAGGTCTGCTCATCTGAGCATTTCTTTTCCCTTTGAAGAATTCCAGGGCATTCCAGTTTGGCTCAGAATACGTGGCGAATTGAAGTAAAAGCAGACCTTTCTCGGAGTAGCTGTGAGCTACAATAGTTTCACATCATCACCACCCAGGAATGATATGACAGAACTGTGTGGTTGTAGGAAATACTTCAAGAAAATATATTGAGATAATACCTTTTGTTTTTTGTTTTTTGCGGTATGCGGGCCTCTCACAGCCGTGGCCTCTCCCGCTGCGGAGCAACAGACTCCGGACGCGCAGGCCCAGCGGCCATGGCCCACGGGCGCAGCCGCTCCGCAGCATGTGGGATCCTCCCGGACCGGGGCACGAACCCCCATCCCCTGCATCGGCAGGCGGACTCTCAACCACCGTGCCACCAGGGAAGCCCAAGATAATATCTTTTAAAGTTTATGAATTTCTTTGTCCTCTAGGATTTACTGAGCTCAATCTCAGCTTATACTCAGACATTCTGATTTAATTATCTAGGATGGGGACCAGGGGTCCTGATGATCTGAATATGCAGCCTGCATTGAGAGCCACCAACTACCTAACCCCCTCATTCTACAGATGAGGAAATTGGAGGATTAATTAAAATGGCACCAATACAGCATATTGAAGTAAAAAAATTTTTTCATAAATATGTAGTTAGTAATTTTTAAAACCTGAAACTTCTTGACCAAGGGAGACTTAACTGTCTAGACAATTGTTTACCATTTCCACTTTTTTGGGGGGTGGGGGAGGACTAAAGGTCTCCTTATCTCTGATATTTAACTCCGTGAACATGGATTAACCTCTCTAACCTTACTTTGAAAGAATTACCAGCCAAATATTTATCCACAGGAGCTGACACAAGCAAGTTTAAAAAGAAAAAAGAGGGACTTTCCTGCTGGTTCAGTGGTTAAGACTCTGCGCTCCCAATGCAGGGGGCATGGGTTCAATCCCTGCTCCTCAACTACTCAACTCTGCGTCAGAGCACGAAAGCAGACACAGAAGATACATAAATGAACGGACATGGCTATGTTCCAATAACACTTTCTTTACATAGTCAGGTGGCAGGATGGATTAGGCATCAGGCCACTGTTTGCTGAGTCGGCAGGCGGACTCTCAACCACTGCGCCACCAGGGAAGCCCCTTATCTTTAACTCTTGAAGAGAATGGAAACAATACCTAAAAAACCTTTATTTGAAATTTCCTTAAAAGAACTTTTTTTTTTTAGATTTAAGTATAGTTGATTTACAATATTATATTAGTTTCAGGTGTACAACATAGTGGTTCAATACTTTTATAGAGTATACTCCATTTAAAGTTATTACAACATAATGGCTATATTTCCCTGTGCTGTACAGTATGTCCTTGTTTACTATTTATTTTATACATAGTAGTTTGTATTGAAATTTCAATTCTTATGTAAAACAAAACCTACCTCTGGATGGACATGAGGCTGATGAACTCCCATAAATTCTCTTAACTTCTGATAACTCTCAAGCATTGCAGAAGTCCAAGACAGATTCTGGTGACCAGGTCCTGAGAAGGCACTTTGAGACAACACCAGTTAACATACTGTTGGCAAACAGCAGAATCAGCTCCTAGAGATCCGTGAGAGCCTCATTCAGGAAGAAACCCTCAGGAAAGTGAGGGACTCGTGATTATGATGATTTGTGAACAGAGCTGGGGAAGAACACCAGACCGTCCTGATGAGGTTTGCTGAGGAATTTCATACTCAAGAGAAGAATTTGTAGGCTTCCTTCCTCAACAAGTTGATACAGAAATTCTGGTTGTGTAATTTCACACTGGGGTAACTGAGAAGTAGGGACTAAATATGGAGCACTGTCATGGCCAGGCAGACATTGTATCCAGTAGATTTTCTTCAAAAATGAAAGTTGTTGCTTTAAGACTCGTAGGGAAGTATCCCTAAGATGTCTACACACTCTGTTCTTCCTGTGCCTTACATATGTGGTTGGCAAAATCAGTGCCTGTTAGGGGCATACCTGTTGCATTGGGAACAATTGAGGAAGGTTGTTCTTTTATCCATCAATTACCATGACTCTTTTAGAACTTGACAGTGTAATTTCTGTCTCTTCTCAGAATAATGAAAAGGGTAATGACCTGAAGGAAATTTATCATTCTCAGTGGACAGACAAGAATGATGCTTTTGAAATTTAAATAGGTCTCCTGCAAGCACTTACTTTATGTTTAGATGGAATAACCATCTAGCTGGGTGAGCATTTGTCCTCTGCAGTGTACCAACAGATTTTTATTTCATTTTTGTCACTGTTGTCCTTTAAAGTGTCCTATCTTAACCTCTTTAAAAAGTCCTATCTTTTTCAAGAGTCTTTGGAGAAAATCTCCAGGGGCAAATCTTTGATGTTTTCTTTGCAGTCAGTAGAATGACTGCAGCGTTGCATTCACTAACGAGGTGATGGAAAATATTAAAACTTACCATGGATTTCGGTTTGAGGAAGCCATAAGTTTGATAACCAAACCTGATATTCAAATGAAACTCCCTGGGAAATTCCACAGAGTTCAGCAAGGTAACCCGGAATCTCAATTAACCTCTGAGACTTACTCTGAAGAATCCCTAAGTGTTCCAACAGTGGAGTTACTCGGGAACTTAAAGATACAGCTGACCCCTGAACAACACAGGTTTGAACTGCACAGGCCCACTTATACGGGATTTTTGCAACAATAAATACCACAGTACTACGTGATCCACAGTTGGGCAAATCCATGGATAGGAAGGAACTGTGGTTAGGGAGAGCTGATTGTGCAGATCGACTGCAGGCAGTGTTGGTGCCCCTAACCCCCAAGTTGTTCAAGTACCAACTGTATATACTCAGAACAACACCCCAAAGCGTGTAAATGCTTATCTCTGGTACCATCGGTCACAGCTCAAATTCAACACATCAGAGGAATAGCATGCTGACGTGTACACAAGTGACTTAGCGAACCCTGACACACTCTCAGCCCAGCTCCACAATTGGAGAATCAAGCAGAAACACAGAAGGACAGAGGTAGAGCTTCCATCCACCCCTTATGAAGCCCTCCACCTGCCTGGCCTCAAGTGTTTTCCTAATGTTTATGCATTGCTGAAGGGCCTTTGCATTCTTCCTGTGATGGAGGTTGAGAATGAGCCCCAGGAAAATGGAGGAAAGCATCTCAAAGCACACCTGAGGAACACTTTGACAGACCTAAGCTCAAGTAACTTGGTTTTGCTTAAAATGAATTTTTATATAAAACATGACCTGGATTTCATGGTAGACACATATATCAAACTATACAACTATGCTTCCTACAGATAATTCATAAACTATCAAAATACCTAAAAGAATGTTTAAAAATAGGTTTTCTCCTATATTTAATATTTGAAGGAAAAGCTGTAAGGTGCACGTAGGCACCTTAATCTTTGAATATCTTTGCCTACAGGGCTCTGACTGAATACATTAGCCATTGATAATCTATCTACCTGTTTAAACAACCACCGTAAGCAATTATACCCCAATAAAGATGTTAAAAAAAACAAAAAACAAAAAAAAACAACCACCGTTTTAACGCTCACACTTTGAAAACTTATCTGGTCTTCCAGAAGATAGTACTGAAAGCGCCACATTTCATTTCTGCATGATCTCTGGTACCGGCACTCTGGAATTGTTCAAAGTCATTTCAAACATAGCATCTATTATCACTGTGGACCCAACTGTACTGAGTTATCAGTTCTTTGAAGGAATAAATTTTGGGGAGGTGGGGGACGAAGGAATACATTTTATAAAATATTACAACGAATCTCACAACTGGCCTTTGACTAGTTGAAGGTTTAAGTATATTGTTAAACATTTGTAATGTACAGTGAAGGGAATTACCAGAGAGAGAGAGAGAAACTGTGAGCTGGTTAAACCGTGTAGTTTTGTCTTTATCAAGTGAACCTAAAGGAACAAGTTACAATTGAAGTTCAGATGAAGAGCCTACCACTGTTGTTCCACATCTGGTTGCTGCCATCTACGTTACTTTGTGGAGCCTACACCTTCTTTTATCATAACCTTTTTATCAGGTATATGTTAAACACTTCTGCATCACGCTCAAGACAGAATTAGAGGCAATGGGTACAACTGATTTACTGTTTTCTTCTGCTTTTTCTCTGACTACACTTACTTCATCTTGAGCTGGAAAACTTGCAAAAATAAATGTTTTGTGGTTCATTTAGGAATGACTGTATATATGGCTATTGTCTTTAGTGAGGAGAATAAATTTTATTTTAATCTAAATGAATTTTTATTTCATCTTATTTCAATGAAATAAGCTTATTTCAATATAAATAAAATATGGATTTGGCTTTTCAATAAATTTGTTTTAAAATTTCATTTTGAAAACATTGTGCCTAGATGAGTTTGCTGGTGAATTCTTCCAAACTTTGAATATGGAAAAAATTACACCAATTCTCTATAATCTCTTTCAGAAGACAGAAGCAGAGGAAATACTTCCTAACTGATTTTATGAGGCCAGAATTACCATGATATCAAAACTAGACAAAGACATTACAAGAAAAGGAAGAAACAGACTGATCTCTCTCATGAACATAAATGCAAAAATATTTAGCAAAATATTAGCAAACCAAGTCCAATAATGTATAAAAAGTATTATACACCATGACCAAGTGGGATTTATCCCAGGTATGCCAGATTGGTTCAACATTCAAAAATCAACTAATGTAGGGCTTCCCTGGTGGCACAGTGGTTGAGAGTCCGCCTGCTAATGCGGGGGACGTGGGTTCGAGCCCCGGTCCGGGAGGGTCCCACATACCGTGGAGTGGCTGGGCCTGTGGGCTGTGGCCGCTGGGCCTGTACGTCCGGAGCCTGTTCTCCACAGCGGGAGGGGCCACAGCAGTGAGAGGCCCGCGTACCACAAAAAAAAAAAAAAAAAAAAACCCCAAAATCAACTAATGTAATCCATCACATCAACAGGCTAAAGAAAATCACATGATCATATCAATAAATGCAGGAAAAACATTTGACAAAATCCAACACCCATTCCTAATAAAATCTATCAGAAAACTAGGAAAAGAGGGAAATATCCTCAACTTCATAAAGAACACTTACAGAATACAGCTAAAATACTTAATGGTGAGAAGGTAATTGTCTGTGTAGAAAATGTGAAAGAATCAACCAAAAAAATCCTGGAACTAATAAGCAATTATAGCAAGGTTGCAGGATACAAAGTTAATATACAAAAGCCAATCATTTTCTTATGTACCAGCAATGAAGAAGTGGAATCTAAAATGAAAAACACACTATCATTTACATTAGCACTTAAAAAATCTAATACTGAGGTATAAATCTAACAAAATATATGCAAGGTCTATATGAGGAAAAATACAGAACTCTGATGAACAAAATCAGAGAAGAGCTAAATAAATGGAGAGATATTCCATGTTCACAGACAGGAAGACTCAATATTGTCAAGATATCAGTTCTTTCCAACTTGCTCTATAGATTCAACACAATCACAATAAAAATCCCAGAAAGTTATTTTTGTAGATGTTGACAAACTGATTCTAAAGTTTCTATAAAGAGGCCAAAGACCCAGAATAGCCAACACAACATTGAAGGAGAAGAACAAAACTGGAAGACTGATACCACCAGACTTCAGGATTTACTATAAAGCTACAGTAATCAAAACAGAGTGGTATTGGCATAAGAATAAAGAAATAGATCAAGGGAACAGAGTACAGAGCCCAGAAACTGACCCACATAAATACAGTCAACTGATCTTCAATGAAGGAGCAAAGGTAATATAATAGAGCAAAGATAGTCTTCTCAACAAATGGTACTGGAACAACTGGACATACACATGCAAAAAAAAAAAAAAAGGAATCTAGACACAAACCTTGTACCTTTCACCAAAACTAAATCAAAATGGATCACAGGCCTAAATGTAAATGCAAAAATATAAAACTCCTAGAAGATAACACAGGCGAAAATCCTAGTTGACCTTAGATATAGGGGTAACTTTTTAGATACACCAAAGGCATGATCCATGAAAGAGATAATTGATAACCTAGACTTCATTAAGATTAAAAACTTCTGCTCTGTGGAAGACAATGTCAAAAGAATGAGAAGACAAGCCACAGACAGACATATTTGCAAAAGACACATCTGATAAAGGACTATTGTCCAAAATATACAAAGAACCCTTAAAACGCAACAATAAGAAAACAAATAACCCAACTGAAAAATGGGCCAAAGACCTTAACAGACACCTCATCAAAAAAGATGTACAGAAGGAAAATAAGCATATGAAAAGATGCCATCACAATATATGTCTTCAGGGATATGCAAATTAAAACAACAGTGAGATTGCCACAACTACCAGAATGGCCAAAATCCAGAAAACTGACAACACTAAATGCTGACAAATACGTAGAGCAACAGGAACTCTCATACATTGCAAAATGGTACAGCTGCTTTGGAAGACAGTTTGACAGTTACTTACAAAACTTAAAAAAAAATACTTAAAAAAATCAGCTTGATATTGAAGTATAATTGACATATAAAATTGTACCATACTTAAAAAGTATACACTGTGGTGATTTGATTACACGTATACTTTGTGAAAGGATTCCCCATCTAGTTAATTAACACATCCTCTTACCATATAATCCAACAATCACACTCCCTGGTACTTACTCAAAAGAGTTTAAACACTTATATGTACATAAAAACATGCACACAGATGTTTATAGCAGCTATATTCATAGTTGCCAAAAGTTGGAGCAACCAAATGTCCTTCAGCAGGCAAATCAATAAACTATGGTACATTTTAGTTATTTATTTTTGGCCACGCCACATGGCATGTGGGATCTTTGTTCCCTGACCAGGGATTAAACCCGCACCCCCTTCATTGGAAGCGTGGAGTCTTAACCACTGGGCCGCCAGGGAAGTCCCAATCTGTGGTACATTCAGACGATGGAATATTATTCAGTGTTAAAAAGAAATGAGCTATGAAAAGCCATGAAAAGACACAGAGGAAACTTAAGTACATGTTACTAAGTAAAAGAAGCCAATCTGTAAAAGCTACATACTCTATGATTCCAACAACATGACATTCTGGAAAAGGCAAAACTATGGAGATAGTAAAAAGATCAGTGATTGCCAGGGGTTAGGGTGGAAGGAGGGACCAAGAGGTGGAGTACAAAAGACTTAGTGCAGTGACAATACTCCGTAATGCTATAATGGTGGATACACGTCATTATACATTTGTCAAACCCATATAACGTACAACACTAAAAGGGAAAGCTAATGCACGCTGTGGACTATGGGTGATTATTATACGTCAATGACGTTCAATGATTGTAACAAATGTACCACTCTGGTGGGGGGATGTTGATAGTGGAGGAGGCTGTGGGTGGGCAGGAAGGAAGAATATGGTAAATCTTGCCTTTTCTGCTCAATTTTGCTGTGAATCTGAAACTGCTCTAAAAAAATAAAGTCTAGTTTTTAAAAATTTAACTAATTCACAGAGTGATTTTTAAAAAATATTTATTTATTTACTTATTTGGCTCAGCTGGGTCTTAGTTGCCACACAATCTTTGTTGCTGCGTGTGGGGTCTTTTAGTTGTAGCATGTGAACTCTTAGTTGCAGCACGTGGGATCTAGTTCCCTGACCAGGGATCAAACCCGGGCCCCCTGCATTGGGAGCACAGAGTCTTAGCCACTGGACCACCAGAGAAGTCCCTCATAGAGTGATTTTAACAGAGTTTATGTGATAAAGAGCACCCCAAATATCTAAGCACATTTCTTTTCTCTTTTGTAAAACTCAGTGGCCTCACTGAAGGCAGAGAAACTAGTTATGAGTCTATTAGAAATGATCATACCTGAAAAGCATATTTCTTCAATCAGTAGGTCTCCAAAGACAAATCTAGAACCAACTATGGTACTGTTCAGGAAAATCTGGGTGGGGGGTGGGGGGCGAAGAGCTATATAGTTAATACACAATCTCTCTAACCTCTAGATGAGGGTTCTCAACAGGGGACCATGGACTCCTGTGACATCCATAGATCAAGGCAGTCCTTGAACTCTATGAAACTTTGTAACATTTTCATGTATGTGCATTTTCATGGTTTTTTAAAAATCAGATTCTAAAAGGATTCCATGACACAAAAAAGGTTAAGAACTACTAGCTAAATTATGTTCTTTTTACCCACGTTTAATCTGCTTTTTAAAAAGTAGACCTAAGTAACTCTTTGGAGAATGAAAAAAACTACCACAACAGGAATATTGGGCACCCGAAATTGTGGAAAAACTGCTAGGTACATCACGTTTCATTGGATGAACCTAAGAATCATGCGGAAAATCAAAATAATCTGGTCCTACTCAACTAGGTGCTGACGATAGGAAAAAAACTCAAAACTTTTCTCTTTTTTCCTCTTTATGCCTTTTGTCATCCTGTAAGGATCATGGGACCTTCCTTAGCAGAGGAATATCTCCTACATCAAATCAGAACTATTGGGACTTCCCTGGTGACACAGTGGTTAGGAATTCGCCTGCCAATGCAGGGGACACAGGTTCAAGCCCTGGCCCGGGCAGATCCCACGTGCCGCGGAGCAACTAAGCCCGTGTGCCACAACTACTGAGCCTGCGCTCTAGAGCCCATGAGCCACAACTACTGAGCCTGCGTGCCACAACTACTGAAGCCCGCGTGCCATAACTACTGAAGCCCACGGGCCTAGAGCCCGTGCTCCACAACAAGAGAAGCCACTGCAATGAGAAGCCTGCACACTGCAACAAAGAGTAGCCCCCGCTCGCTACAACTAGAGAAAGCCCACGCACAGCAATGAAGACCCAACGCAGCCAAATGAATGAATGAATGAATTAATTAATTAAAAAAAATCAGAACCATTATCTGGTAATGTTGGTATTTGGATTAAATGAATACATTGGCTCAAGGCCTGGAAATATTAGGGATGGATAAGCCAGCAGCTGATGGGTGTGACAATATCATGCCATATTGATATGGCCTACTCATAATTCCATAAATGCCTCACTCTGAACTCTTCAGCATTAGAACGTATAATTCTCCTTTGTGTTGAATGGGAAGACTATGTTTTTACCATGAAGTTCAAGTCATTTTTAGGATATCATCTTCCACAC
This sequence comes from Pseudorca crassidens, assembly GCF_039906515.1. Classification (NCBI taxonomy): domain Eukaryota; kingdom Metazoa; phylum Chordata; class Mammalia; order Artiodactyla; family Delphinidae; genus Pseudorca; species Pseudorca crassidens. The sequence continues at coordinate 88,534,466 of NC_090296.1, read as the reverse complement.
CACAACTCTTGCCTAATATCATTTCCTTTATAGTGTGACTGAAGTGAGGTTGTTTTGTTTTTTTGTTTTTTTTCGGTTCGCGGGCCTCTCACTGTTGTGGCCTCTCCCGTTGTGGAGCACAGGCTCCGGACGCGCAGGCTCAGCGGCCATGGCTCACGGGCCCAGCCGCTCCGTGGCATGTGGGATCTTCCCAGACCAGGGCACGAACCCATGTCCCCTGCATCGGCAGGCGGACACCCAACCACTGCACCACCAGGGAAGCCCGAAGTGAGAATTTTTTTGTACAGAGTTCACTAAAATCCTGATGCAGTTTACCTTTTGTTAATTTATTAGAAGCAAAATCCATAGTAATTTATGCCTTTCTGTTATATAAAACCATATCTACCCCAAACGATTCATTTGTAATTTGACATGAATTATATTACTTTTCACTTTCCAAACATCTTGCTTAGGCCAATATTAAAGTAGCTTAAAGGCCCAAAGCATACAGAAAAATGGGAATATGACCCTGAAGAACTTTAGACACCAAGATGAAACTAAATTAGAATAATGGGCTGTGTGTTATAATACATTATTACATTATAATAATATATTAGTAAATATAGTCATAGTAAGCTTAAGAGAAGGAATTTTATTTATTGATCTTCATAGTCTCTACAGAACTTAGCACAGTGTCTAGAACAAAGTAGATTCCAGAAGAGTCTGATAAATAATCTCTTAAATATTTATTTTCTTTGCTTGCCTGTATTTATGTTAACAGAAAAACTCTGAATTGTTGGGCCCCAAATTCAGTTGAGGTATCGCTAGTTTAGTCCTATATTTTCTATAGCCATCTTTATATTGTGTTGTAGCAAGACCCTTAAGAATTTCACTTCTGTATTTTATCATGGGGACATAATCTGAAAGTCAACAAAACTGTATGCACAATGATATCTGTAAAATCCTTAATTATAAAAGCAAACACTGAAAATAACTTAAGTGTCAACAATGGGAAAATGGCTAACTAGTTACAATGGAATGCTTAAAGTAAGTTTTATTTAATTAAATAAATTACATTAAGAATATAATTAATTTTAACAACATTAAGGTAATGTTTATATGATAATATTAAGTAAAAAAAACAGGCTACAAAAATGTATATACATTTTACATATCAACTATGTAAAAAATATACAAAGGAAAAAAGTTGGAAAGAAAACGTAATTCATCAGTTTAAAGATAATATTCTCTACCACACACATTTTCTATAATTGGGATTCATTGTATCACCAAGTATATATTAACTGTAGTACCCTTGTTTTTCTAAAAGGTTGTTGGAATATTTGAATTTCCTTTCATGCCTTACTTTTTTAATGTCAATTGGTTATCTGGGTAGTGGGCCATTTTGTGGGTAATGGGTCATTTTGTGCTTTCCTGTATTTTTTAAAAAAACCCTATATTTAAATTTTTTTAGAAAATTAGTGTTATGGGAAATACTAGCCAAAGTCTCTAACACTATGATGTATATATTTTTTTCATTTTTCTTCTGGAAAGAAGATGAAGTTAACAAATTATGATCATGAAGTAATTTTTACCAGGATTTGTGTGACCTTTCTAAGAAAGTAAATACATATATATCAATAAGGAAAAAGTACATGCAGTTTCGCAGAATGTCCATGAGAAGTCATACATCTTTCTTTGTTAATGCTCACTTGCTATTTAATGTTTCTATTAGAAAGTTGAGAGAGACTTGCCCCTTAGTACTTTGAATGAGGCTACAAAGTTGTGTGAATGTCCATGTTGAAACTGCCGCAAGTGAGGAATAAGAGTTAAGTATACACTGTCACCAAACGCGCACAGTATTTGCTTGGTGGAGGTATTAAAGGGATCAGACCCATTGCCCTCTTCCTTGAAGCTGTCACTCAATACTGCGCGGGAAGTTGGGCTGTAGGTTGTCCAGCAAGCACTGTCCAGCTCTAGGAGCACGCAAGCCATGTCAGCTTGGGTGGCCCTGGACTACACAAATATTTGAGATAGTCTCATCTTTGTCAGGAGACTAAATGCAATGCAAATAAGACAAAAATTTTGCTTAGAAATGTCTTAGAGAATAAAGGGAAAATTTTTAAAATGTTTGAATGCTTTTTGCTTTTTTAATATCCTAAAATTTCCATTTCATTTCATTTAAAAGCCTTGTCCAGAGACAGGAGATCATCCTGATTTTTGGCAAGGTTCTAAATGGCTAGGCAACTATCCTAACATAATTTATTTACTAATTAATCTTTTCCACATTGATTTGAAATAATGCCTGTATCATTTACAAAATTCCCATATACACATTCTATTTTTAGACTCCCAATACTATTCCACTGAAGTGTAGATTTCTTGGCATAACATACCAAATTGTTTCAAGCATTATAGCTTCATGATTAAATATCCAATTGGGTCAGTGTATTAGTTATCTATTGTTGCATAACAAGTAACCCCTGAAATTCAGCATCATAAAACAACATTACCTCACACAATTGTAAGGAATCTGGGGGCAGCTTAGATGGGTGGTTCTGCCTCAGTCTCACAAGGTGGCTATCCAGGTGTAGGATGGGGCTGAAGTCATCTCAAGGCTTGACTGGGCTGAAGGAGCCACTTCTAAGGTCACCCACATTGTTGTTGTGGACAGGGATTGGTTCCTCACTTGATGCTGGCCAGAGGTTTTAGTTCCTTGCCACATAGGTCTTTCCACAGGGCTGCTCACAATATGGCAGCTTGTATCCTCCAGGGTGAGAGACCAGGGGATGGGGGGATGTCCAAGGCAGAAGCCTGTCTTTTATAACCTAATCTTGAAGCTGACATATCCTTACCTCTGTCATATGTTACGGGTCACACAGACCAATTAATCTGTAAATTAATAGTGTTCCAGATTTTAAAAAGTATAGCATTCTCAGTTAAATATAATTTTCAGATAAACATCAAAATTTAGTATATCACAATAAAGTGAGTCACATGAATTTTTCGGTTTCCTAGTGCACGTATAAGTTATGTTTACACTATAATGTAGTCTAGTAAGTGAGCAATAGCATTATGTCTGAAAAAACAATGCACATACCTTAATTTAAAAATACGGTTGGATAGCATTTTACCCATAGAACTTCTTTCAAAATTAGAGTCAATCCTCTTAAACCCTGGCACTGCTTTATCAACTAACTTTATGTAATACAGTAAGTCCCCTACATACGAATGAGTTCTGTTCCGAGAGTGCGTTCGTAAGTCCAATTTGTTCGTTAAGTCCAACAAAGTTAGCCTAGATACCCAACTAACACAATTGGCTACACAGTACTGGACTGTAATAGGTTTATAATACTTTTCACACAAATAATACATAAAAAAAAAACACGAAAAATAAAGAAGACATTTTTAATCTTACAGTACAGTACCTTGAAAAGTACAGTAGTATAGTACAACAGCTGGCATACAGGGGCTGGCATGGAGTGAACAGGCGAGAAGAGTTACTGACTGGAGGAGGGAGAGGTGGTGGGATCACCAGCAATAGGAGACGGAGGGCAAGATGCAATTTCACTCACGCCCGACACTGTCAGCACAGGTTCTGGTTGCTCGCTGGATTCAATTCTATCTATCCTCTTGAAAGAACGATCCAGTGACGTCTGAGTAGTAGCTTTTTTTTCTTGTCAGAAATGACACGGTAGCACTGGATTGCATTCTGAACGGCCGCTGCAACCTTCATGTACCATTCTATGTTCGGGTCCTGTGCCTCAAAAACTAACAGTGCCTCCTCAAATAAAGAAAATCCCCTTGATATTTCCTGCGTCATGAATCTCTTCGGTTCTTCAGTTACTTCTTCTTCCTGTTGTCTCTCTTCGTCCTTTCTCTGGGCCTCCAATTCCATCAGATCTTCACTAGTATGCTCTTCGTGTTGCACAGCCAGGAGTTCAATGAAGTCGTCCTCTTGCAGATCTAGCTCCACCTTCTCTCTGAGGGTCACTAAGTTGCTGAAGAGCTCTTTGGACTCCTCATCCACCTTCTCAAATACACGAAAATCATGAACAAAGGTTCTTCCAAACCCCATTCACGGTGACGGCCATAACCTCACACCAAGCAAAATCAATGGTTTTTATGGCCTTGTAGATGTTATAGTCCTTCCAAAATTGTCACAAGGTTGTTTCTGATTCGTCACTTGCCGTTACCGCCTGACGAAAAGTATTATGTAAATAATATTTCCTGAAAGTCACTGTAACTCCCTGGTCCATAGGTTGGATGAATGACACAGTATTCGATGGCAGATGCACTACTTTGACGTTGGGATGAAAGTCATCCATGAATGGGGGTAGCCCAGAGCACTGTTGAGCAGCAAAAGAATGTTGAATGGGACATCATTCTCCAAGCAATATTCCTCTACCTCTGGGATAAAGTGGTGGAAAAACCAGTGCTGGAAAATGGCCTGTGTAACCCAGGCTTTGGGGTTACTCTTCCACACAACAGGAAGAGAGCCCTTGGCTATGTTTTTAAGGGCTCTTGGGTTCTCTGAATGATAAACTAAGAGAGGTTTCAGCTTCATATCACCAGAAGCATTGCCACCAAACAACAGAGTTAGCCTATCCTTTGCTGTTTTATAGCCTGGCAACCACTTTTCCTCCTTACTGATATAACTTTGGTCTGGCATCCTCTTCCAGTACAATCCTGACTCATCCACAATGAAAACCTGTGCCTTCATCAATAATTTCGCAAAGTGTTTCAGGAAATTCCTGGGCAGCTACCATACCTGCATTCGCTACTTCACCACATACTTTTTTTTTTTTTTTTTGGAGTAAGATTGCTTTACAATGTTGTGTTAGTTTCTTCTGTATAACGAAGTGAATCAGCTATATGTATACATATATCCCCTCCCTCTTGGACCTCCCTCCAATCCCCACCCCCATCCCACCCAGCTAGGTCATCACAGAGCACCAAACTGAGCTCCCTGTGCTTTATACCAGGTTCCCACTAGCTATCTATTTTACACACAGTAGTGTATTTATGTCAAACCTAATCTCCCAATTCATCTCACCCTCTCCTTCCCGCCCTGTGTCCACACGTCCTTTCTCTACATCTGCATCTCTATTCCTGCCCTGGAAATAGGTTCATCTGTACTATTTTTCTAGATCCCACGTATACGCAGTAACATACGATATTTGTTTTTCTCCTTCTGACTTACTTCACTCTGTATGACAGATTCTAGGTCCATCCACATCTCTACAAATGACCCAATTTCATTCCTTTTTATGGCTGAGTAATATTCCATTGTATATACGTGCCACACCTTCTCTATCCATTCATCTGTCAATGGGCATTTAGGTTGCTTCCATGAGCTGGCTATTGTAAATAGTGCTGCGATGAACACTGGGGTGCATGTGTCTTTTTGAATTATGGTGTTCTCTGGGTATATGCCCAGTAGTGGGATTGCTGGGTCATATGGTAATTCTATTTTTAGTTTTTCAAGGAACCTCCATACTGTTCTCCCTAGGGGCTGTATCAATTTACATTCCCACAAACAGTGCAAGAGGGCTCCCTTTTCTCCACACCCTCTCCAGCATTTACTGTTGGTAGATTTTTGATGATGGCCATTCTGACCAGTGTGAGGTGATGCCTCATTGTAGTTTTGATTTGCATTTCTCTAATAATTAGTGATGCTGAGCAGTTTTTCATGTGCTTCCTGGCCATCTGTATGTCTTCTTTGGAGAAATGTCTATTTAGTTCTTCTGCCCATTTTTGGATTGGGTTGTTTGTTTTTTTGATATTGAACTGCATGAGCTGATAATATATTTTGGAGATTAATCCTTTGTCCATTGATTTGTTTGCAAATATTTTCTCCCATTCTGAGGGTTGTCTTTTCATCTTGTTTCTAGTTTCCTTTGCTGTGCAAAACGTTTTAAGTTTCATTAGGTCCCATTTGTTTAGTTTTGTTTTTATTTCCATTACTCTAGGAGGTGGGTCAAAAAAGATCTTGCTGTGATTTATGTCAAAGAGTGTTCTTCCTATGTTTTCCTCTAAGAGTTTTAGAGTGTCTGGTCTTACATTTACGTCTTTAACGCATTTTGAGTTTATTTTTGTGTATGGTGTTAGGGAGTGTTCTAATTTCATTCTTTTACATGTAGCTGTCCAGTTTTCCCAGCACCACTTATTGAAGAGACTGTCTTTTCTCCATTGTATATCCTTGCCTCCTTTGTCATAGATTAGGTGACCATAGATGCATGGGTTTATCTCTGGGCTTTCTATCCTGTTCCATTGATCTATATTTCTGTTTTTGTGCCAGTACCATGTTGTCTTGATTACTGTAGCTTTGTAGTATAGTCTGAAGTCCAGGAGCCTGACTCCTCCAGCTCCGTTTTTTTCCCCTCAAGACTGCTTTGGCTCTTCAGGGTCTTTTGTGTCCCCATACAAATTTTCAGATTTTTTGTTCTAGTTCTGTAAAAAACGCCATTGGCAATTTGATAGGGATGGCATTGAATCTGTAGATTGCTTTGGGTAGTATAGTCATTTTCACAATATTGACTCTTCCAATCCGAGAACATGGTATATCTCTCCATCTGTTGGTATCATCTTTAATTTCTTTCATCAATGTCTTATAGTTTTCTGCATACAGGTCTTTTGTCTCCCTAGGTAGGTTTATTCCTAGGTGTTTTATTCTTTTTGTTGCAATGGTAAATGAGAGTGCTTCCTTAATTTCTCTTTCAGATTTTTCATCATTAGTGTATAGGAATGCAAGAGATTTCTGTGCATTAATTTTGTACCCTGCAACTTTACCAAATTCATTGATTAGTGCTAGTAGTTTTCTGGTGGCATCCTTAGGATTCTCTATGTATAGTATCATGTCATCTGCAAACAGTGACACTTTTACTTCTTCTTTTCAGATTTGTATTCCTTTTATTTCTTTTTCTTCTCTGATTGCCATGGCTAGGACTTCCAAAACTATGTTGAATAATGGTGGTGAGAGTGGACATCCTTGTCTTGTTCCTGATCTTAGAGGAAATGCTTTCAGTTTTTCACCATTGAGAATGATGTTTGCTGTGTGTTTGTCGTATATGGCCTTTATTATGTTGAGGTAGGTTCCCTCTATCCCACTTTCTGGAGAGTTTTTATCATAAATGGGTGTTGAATTTTGTCAGAAGCTTTTTCTGCATCTATCAAGATGATCATATGGTTTTTATTCTTCAATTTGTTAATATGGTGTATCACATTGATTGATTTGCATATATTGAAGAATCCTTACATCGCTGGGATAAATCCCACTTGATCATGGTGTATGATCCTTTTAATATGTTGTTGGATTCTGTGTGCTAGTATTTTGTTGAGGATTTTTGCGTCTATATTCATCAGTGATATTGGTCTGTAATTCTCTTTTTATGTAGTATCTTTGGTTTTGGTGTCAGGGTGACGGTGGCCTCATAGAATAAGTTTGGGAGTGTTCCTTCCTCTGCAATTTTTTTGGAAGAGTTTGAGAAGGATGGGTGTTAGCTCTTCTCTAAATGTTTGATAGAATTTACCTGTGAAGCCATCTGGTCCTGGACTTTTGTTTGTTGGAAGATTTTTAATTATAGTGTCAGTTTCATTACTTGTGATTGGTCTGTTCATATTTTCTATTCCTTCCTGGTTCAGTCTTGGAAGGTTATACCTTTCTAAGAATTTGTCCATTTCTTCCAGGTTGTCCATTTTATTGGCATAGATTTGCTTCTAGTAGTCTCTTAGGATGCCTTGTATTTCTGCAGTGTCTTTGTAACTTCTCCTTTTCCATTTCTAACTTTATTGATTTGAGTCCTCTCCATTTTTTTCTTGATGAGTCTGGCTAATGGTTTATCAATTTTGTTTATCTTCTCAAAGAACCAGCTTTCAGTTTTATTGATCTTTGCTATTGTTTTCTTTGTTTCTATTTCATTTATTTCTGCTCTGATCTTTATGATTTCTTTCCTTCTGCTAAATTTGGGTTTTGTTTGTTCTTCTTTCTCTAGTTCCTTTAGGTGTAAGGTTAGATTGTTTATTTGAGATTTTTCTTGTTTCTTGAGGTGAGATTGAATTGCTATAAACTTCCCTCTTAGAACTACTTTTACTGCACCCCATAGATTTTGGGTCATCGAGTTTTCATTTTCATGTGTGTTTCTATGCACTTTTCTTTATTTCCTCTTTGATTTCTTCAGTGATCTCTTGGTTATTTAGCAGCGCACTGTTTATACTCCATGTATTTGTGTTTTTTACAGGGTTTTTTCCCCCTGTAATTGATTTCTAATCTCATAGCACTGTGGTCAGAAAAGATGCTTGATACAATTTCAGTTTTCTTAAATTTTCCAAGGCTTGATTTGTGACCCAAGATGTGATCTATCCTGGAGAATGCTCTGTGAGCACTTTAGAAGAAACTGTATTCTGCTGCTTTTGGGTGGAATGTCCTGTAAATATCAGTTAAATCTATCTGGTCTATTGTGTCATTTAAAGTTTGTGTTTCCTTATTTATTTTCTGTCTGGATGATCTGTCCATTGGTGTAAGTGGGGTGTTAAAGTTCCCCACTATTATTGTGTTACTGTCAATTTCCCCTTTTATGGCTGTTAGCATTTGCCTTATGTATTGAAGTGCTCCTATGTTGAGTGCATAAATATTTATAATTGTTATATCTTTTTCTTGGGTTGATCCCTTGATTAACCCAAGATCATTATGTGGTGTCCTTCCTTATCTCTTGTAACAGTCTTTATTTTAAAGTCTATTTTATCTGATATGAGTATTGCTACTCCAGCTTTCTTTTGATTTCCATTTGCATGGAATATCTTTTTCCTTCCCCTCACTTTCAGTCTGTATGTGCCCCTAGGTCTGAAGTGGGTCTCTTGTAGACAGTATATATATGGGTCTTGTTTTTGTATCCATTCAGCCAGTCTGTGTCTTTTGGTGGGAGCATTCAATCCATTTACATTCAAGGTAATTATTGATATGTATGTTCCTATTACCACTTTCTTGTTTTGAGTTTGTTTTTGTGGGTCTTTTTTTAATATTATCTATCTCTATATATATTTATTTATTTATTTTATTTATCTGGCTGCATTGGGTCTTCAGTTGCGGCACGTAGGCTCTTCATTGCAGTGTGCAGGCTTCTCTCTAGTTGTGGTGAGCAGGCTCCAAAGTATGCTGGCTTAGTTGCTCTGCAGCATGTGGGATCTTAGTTCCCCAACCAGGGCCCAAACCTGCATCCCCTGCATTGGAAGGCGGTTTCTTAATAACTGGACCACCAGGGAAGTCCCTGCCTTTTTCTTCTCTTGTGTTTCCTGCTTAGAGAAGTTCCTTTAGCATTTGCTACAAAGCTGGTTTGGTGGTGCTGAATTCTCTTAGCTTTTGCTTGTCTGTAAAGCTTTGATTTCTCCATCGAATCTGAATGAGATCCTTGCTGGGTAGAGTAACCTTGGTTGTAGGTTTTTCCCTTTCATCACTTTAAATATATCCTGCCACTCCCTTCTAGCCTGCAGAGTTTCTGTTGAAAAATCAGCAATAACCTATGGGGATTCCCTTGTATGTTATTTGTTGCTTTTCCCTTGCTGCTTTTAATTTTTTTCTTTGAATTTAATTTTTGTTAGTTTGATTAATATGTGTGTCTTGGTGTGTTTCTCCTAGGGTTTATCCTGTATGGGACTCTCTGTGATTCCTGGACTTGGGTGGCTATTTCCTTTCCCATGTTAGGGAAGTTTTCGACTATAATCTCTTCAAATATTTTTTCAGACCGTTTCTCTTTCTCTTCTTCTTCTGGGACCCCTATAATTCGAGTGTTGGTGCATTTAATGTTGTCCCAGAGGTGTCTGAGACTGTCCTCAATTCTTTCCATTCTTTTTTCTTCATTCTGCTCCTCAGCAGTTATTTCCACCATTCTATCTTCCAGCTCACTTATTCGTTGTTCTGTCTCAGTTATTCTGTTATTGATTCCTTCTAGAGTATTTTTCATTTCCGTTATTGCATTGTTCATCACTATTTGTTCTTTAGTTCTTCTAGGCCCTTGTTAAACATTTCTTGTATTTTCTCGATCCATGCCTCCATTCTATTTCTGAGATTTTGGATCACATTTACTATCATTACTCTGAATTCTTTTTCAGGTAGGTTGCCTATTTCCTCTTCATTTATTTGGTCTTCTAGGTTTTTACCTTGCTCCTTCATCTGTAACATACATTTTTGTCACTTCATTTTTTTTTTTGATGGGTGGGGCTGTGTTCCTGTCTTAGCAACTGTTTGGCCTCAGGTGTCCAGCATTGGGGTTTGCAGGCAGTTGGGTAGAGCCAGGTCTTGGTTCCAAGATAAGGACCTCCAGGAGACCTCACCCTGATTAATATTCCCTGGGGTTTGAAGTTCTCTGTTAGTCCAGTGGTTTGGACTCCCACCACAGGAGCTCAGGCCCAACCCCCAGTCTGGGAGCCTGCAAGCTGCTTGGTTTGACCAAAACAAAAGGTGGGGGGGCAGAACAATAACAAAGAATTAAAAATAAAATAAAATAAGAAAAATAAAAAAATTTATTAGAAAAAATAAAAATATAAGTGAAACAACAGCAAGGTAAAACAGAACCACAACAGCAAAAAAAAAAAAAAAAAAAAAGCCAGAAAATGCCTTGGCCATGTGGGGCAGGGCTTTGGTGGAAGCAGGGCTTTGGCATGGGGTGCGGCCAGAGGGGGCTTCAGAGCGCAGATCAGGACCTCAGCAGGCTCCCTGGGGCCCAAATGGGTGGGGGAAATGCTGGCCCATTCCCTCCTATCCCTCAGGGGTCTCTTTCCATTTCCACTGATCTCACTGTGGGTGGGCCCCTCCCAAGCGTGGGAACCCTTCCCCTCCCACAGCCGCCCTTCAGGGGCACAGGTCCTGTCCCGCCTCCACTTCTCCTCCCCACTTCTCCCCTCCCACATCCTACCCAGTCGCTCGGGGGTTCCTCCCGTCCCCTTAGGTGTCCAAGGTCCCCCACCAGCACCTGGTAGGTGCCCTAGTTGTGAGGAGATGCAAACTCCACGTCCTCCTACTCCTCCATCTTGACCTCCCCAGTTTCTCGCCATTTACCTTTACATTGTGAAGGCTGGCTCTAGCCTTGAACCAATGAAACCTGCCACGGCTGGCATGAAAAGATGCGCTCTCTGATTATTTGCTGTGCTTCTTCTTCAAGTCTTCATAAAGGCTTTTAGCTTTCTCTTGAATCAGCATTAAGCTGAGCAGGACTCAATGCTGATGCTGATCCTGCATCCACACACTGAGAAGCTTCTCCATCTCCTCCGTCACTTGTCCACACTTCTTCAGTATTATTGTCAACATCATCGGCACAGCAGACTTCACATGTTTCCATGATCTTGTCCTTCTTCTTTAGAACTGTGCCAATGGTGGAACGATTCATGTTATAGTAATGAGTGGCAGCTACCATCTTTTTGCCTCTCTCCACTCTCTCAATTATTTTCAGTTTGTTTACATCGTTATCGCTTGATGTTTCTTAGCAGTACCAGCTACATCACCACTGCTTTTACGCTTGTTTCCGGACAACCTGGGCTTGAAATAAAGATATTGTACTACTGTACTCTATACAGTACTGTAAAGTACACAAAAGCACAACCACTTGTAGAGGATGCATGCACATGACAATGTACGCCAGACACGTGAACTTACTTACATGATTGGACATGCAAATTCACGTTCGCATCTTTGAAAGTTCACAACTTGAAGGTTCGTACTTAGGGGACTTACTGCATTCTAAATCCTCTGTGGTCATTTCAACAATCTTCACAGCATCTTTACCAGGAGTAGATTTCATCTCAAGAAATCACTTTCTTTGTTCATCCATAAGAAACAACTCTTCATCCTCTCAAGTTTTATCATGAGATGGCAGCAATTCAGTCACATCTTCAGGCTCCACTTCTAATTCTAGTTCTCTTGCTATTTCTTGCTACCACATCTGCTGAAGCCTTAAACTCCTCAAAGTCATCCATGAGGGTTGGAATCAACTTCTTCCAAACTCCTATGGATACTGATATATTGACCTCTTCCCATGAATCATGAAAGTTCTTTTTTTTTTTTTTTCCTTTCGGGAGAAGGAAAGATTGATTTATTACTTGCAGCTAGTAAGGAGAACACCTGGTGATCTTTCCCAAAACAGTGTCTCCACAAATGTTCTTAATGGCATCCAGAATGGTGAATCCTTTCCAGAAAGCTTTCTATTTAGTTTACCCAGATCCATCAGAGGAATCACTATCTATGGCAGCTACAACCTTACAAAATGTGTTTCTTAAATAATAAGATTTGAAACTGTTAATTACTCCTTGATCCACGGGCAGCAGAATGGATGTTATGCTAGCAGGCATGAAAACAACATGAGGGACTTCCCTCGTGGTCCAGTGGTTAAGACTCAGAGCTCCCAATACAGTGGGCACGGGTTTGATCCCTGGTCAGGGAACTAAGATCCCACATGCCACTCAGCGCAGCCAAAACAAAAAACAAAAAAAAACACATGAATCTCATTGTACATCTCCATCAGAGCTCTTGGGTGACTGGGTCCATTGTCAATAAGAGTAATATTTTGAAATGAATCTTTTTTTCTGAGCAGTAGGTCTCAACAGTGGGCTCAAAATATTCAGTAAACCATGTGGTCAACTGATGTGATGTCATCCAGGCTTTGTTGTTCCATTTACACAGCACAGGCAGAGTAGATTTAGCATAATTCTTAAGGGCCCTGGGATTTTCAGAATGGTAAATGAGTATTGGCTTTAACTTAAAGTCACCAGCTGCATTAGCCCCTAACAAGAGAATCAGCTTGTCCTTTGAATCTTTGAAGCCAGATATTGATTTCTCCTCTCTAGCTATGAAAGTCATAGAGGGCATCTTCTTCCAATATAAAGCTGTTTCATCTACACTGAACTCTGTTGCTTAGTGTAGCCACCTTCATTAATTATCTTAGCTAGGTCTTCTGGATAACTTGCTGCAGCTTCCACATCAGCCCTTGCTGCTTCACCTTGCACTTTTATGTTATGGAGACAGCTTTCCTTAAACCTCATGAACCAACCTTGACTGGCTTCAAACTTTTCTTCTGTAGCTTCCTCTCTTAGCCTTCACAGAATTGAACAGCATTAGGACCTTGCTCTGGATTAGGCTTTGGCTGAAGGGAATGTTGTGGCTGGTTTGATCTTCTATCTGGACCAATAAAACTTTCTCCCTATCATCAGTTAGGCTGTTTTGCTTTCTTATCATTTGTGTATTCACTACAGTAACACTTTTAATTTCCTTCAAGAACTTTTCCTTTGCATTCATAACTTAGCTCACTGTTTGGTGCAAGAGGCCTAGCTTTCAAGTCTATCTGGGCTTTTGACTGCCTTCCTCACTAAGCTCAATCATTTCCAGCCTATGATTTAAAGTGAGAGATGTGCAACTCTTCCTTTCACTTGAACACTCAGAGGCCATTGTAGGGTTATCGATTGGCCTAATTTCAATATTGTTGTGTCTCAGGGAATGGGAGGCCCAAGGAGACAGAGAGAGAGATGGGGTAGAGCAGTCAGAACACACACATTTATCAACTAAGTTTGTCATCTTATATAAGTGCAGCTTGTGGTGCCCCAAAACAATTATAATAGTAACATCAAAGATCACTGATCACAGATCACCATAACAGGTATAATAAAAATGGAAAAGTTTGAAATACTGTGAGAATTACCAAAATGTGACACAGAGACACAATATGAGCAAATGCTCTTGGAAAACTGGCACCAACAGGACTGCTCAACACAGTGTTATCACAAACCTTTAATTTGTAAAAAACACAGTATCTGTGAAGTACAATAAGGCAAAGCACAATAAAATAAGGTATGCCAATGTACGTATGCCCTGTGCAACATTTAAAAATTATGCATTGTTTGTCTGAAGTTCAAATTTAACTGAGAATTCTATATTTTATCTGGCAGCCCTACCCTGGTACAATATAGGAGGGGACTACACAAGGGTGTGAAAGCCAAGAGGCAGACAGTGATCACTGGGGTCTCTGTCTTATAGGTTGGCTACCAGAGCTAAGTCTTCCCATACAACACTTTTTTTTTTTTTGGCTGATCAATTTCACAGTCACTCTTTCAGTGAAACTGAAAATCAAGTCACAGTCCAAAAAAAGAAATCAGTTATAGTTTTTGTTGAGATTTCATTAAATCTACAGATTAATGCAAGGGAAATGGATATATTTATAGTATGGAGTTTTCTCACCAAGCCTTTTTATATCCTCTATTAAGTTTTATATTTTTCTTCATCTAGGTCATGCATACTTCCTGTTAGGAGTTTGCTGTTATTATAGTTTTGGTTTGTGATTATAATTTTACCTATGATAGTTTTGAGATGGTTTTGGTTGGAATATAAGTTATAATTTTACCTATGATAGTTTTGAGATGGTTTTGGTTGGAATATAAGACTATTATTGATTTTTGTACATTTATTTTGTTATGGCTACCTTATTGGATGTTCCTATTATTTCTAGTAACTTTTAAGTTGATTCCCTTAGGTTTTCCAGGTACGTTATAATGTCATCTGCAACTAATGATAATTTTGCCACCTCCTTTTCAATATTTAAACCTCTCATTTTGTTTTTTTGACTGATTATACTGTCTATGGAGCAGTTATCATTTTTATGAGAAAAACTTGAGCCTTGGAATAGTCTTCTGAATTGGGAGAAAATAATATATAGGAAAACTACTTTACACATTTTATTATTTAGGTTGAGGTGTAACTGTAAGTATGATGTTTCCAGACTACCCTCCCCAAATCTGCTACACAAAAAGCTTCCCAGAATTTCACTTTGTTTAAATATCCCACATCTGCATTGCTTTCAATGAACTTATAACAAAGTCTGCCTTCCAGAAACAGTGGAACTTTTTCCTTACCATTTCAGGCAGACATTCAAGGGGAGTTTTCACAGGACTTTAGACATGTCACTTCCCCCAAAAGTGTATTACATAAAAAGCTTTGGATCAGGAAAACAAGAATCACACATATACAGATAAATAAGGACTCCTGAAAATCCAGAATACAGTCCACAGCACAAAAACAACATAACCTAATGGGAGAGGGAGAAGAAAAGCCCAGAGAGAGAGACAGCTCACAGGGGAATGTTCTGCCAGGCATTGGCTCCCTCTCTTAAACAACAGCTGTTAATAAATCTCTTGAGCAGTGGGAGTGTCAGATTTTTTAGCTGGGAAACAGGGGTAGCTATCTGGCTGGAAGGGAAGACTGGAGGACTTGTATTAACTGAGGGCTGCTTCTGGGTAGTTAGCACACCGTTTTTACTTCGAATGCATATTACACAACAATAAAAATAACGTGTTTTCTAAAGATGCTCTTATTTATAATTTACAAACTTTTTTCTTCTTACATATGAATTCTGATTCTGGAGGGCAGCTATGGGTTTTATGCAAATTGGTGGGGGGAAGCTAAAGCTCTCCTAAGCCACTCCTTCACACCCACAGGTCTACAAAGCACTGTTCTAAATTGTATGAAAGCATAAAGTTTAAAAAGATACGATTCTACCCATATGGGAATAGAATATAGAAAAGAGTGGATAGATGTATAACTGATTCACTTCGCCATACAGCAGAAAATAACACAACATTGTAAATCAACTACACTCCAAAAAAATTAATTAAAAATAAAAATATAAAAATAAAATATACAATTCTTACCCTCAGAAAAGCACAATCCAAAGGTGTAAAGAGAATGCAAGGAGGGAATCAAAGAAGGTGACTGAGGTAACTAACTGTTGACTATGGGCACAGTACAGAACTACTCAACCTCCAGGTCACAAATGATGACACAGATGTTCAGGGCTAAGTTGATTTTAAAATTCTGTCTTAACACTGTGTTGATGATGGCAAAATATTCCCATGGAGGGGGGTTATAGGAACAAGGAAGGAGGTGTGTCTTTTCCTAACACACCCGGTGATGTGGTCCTAAGCCATGATGAGTCTGGAGAGGCACCTCCTCCCATGTAACAGCTTTTTGGGAAACAGGTAATATGAGCTACTTCAAGTTCTATGGAGACTTTAACTTGGGTCTGGAGGCTTGGAAAAAATCCAGATGGAGTGGCTTCAATTCAATACATATTTACTGAGTACATTTGTATCAGGTACTACATTGGGGACAAAATAAGGCAAAGGTCTCTATCCTCAGAGTCAACAGAAGACGTTTTCATCTCTGACATCTCAGAATCACACTCAGGATCTTACCTGTAAATACTAACGCAAGGATCCACCAACACAACTGGTCTTGCATTTTCTAGAAGTTTCTTGCCTTTGAGATTGTGTGCCATTCCTGAACAGAGTACAAAAAAACAAAATGTGAAAGGTGCTCTGGCATGCCCTTTAACTCTCAAATGCAGACCTCAGGAAAAAAACACTGCAAATTTCAGCTGATTTTGCTCTTGCTCCGTGGGAGGCTGAGTTAAAGCAATTTTTAACTTAATGAACGCTAACTGTGAGCCAATTTAAAACAAATATGCCAGACCAAGCCATCCTGTTTGGGCAGTAATCAAAGCAAACCTCATCTTAGCCTGGATCAGTGATCTACCAGAACCTCATGCCTGGGGAGAAAGACTAACTTAATTAATATTCCTCACTGAATTCTTGATTCTAACCACCATCCCCTCCTCCAAAACCTCTTTCTCTCCATGCTTTCTGCACCTGAGAAAATGGCAACCCACCCACCCAGCCACTTGCTCTATCTGGACACGTTAACGCATCTGCTCTAGACAATGAGTCCAGACCATGACCAAGTCCTGTCAACTCTACCCTCCAATACATCTTGAATTTGCTTACTTCTCTCTCCCCTACCAGTACTGTAACCCAAGTCATGCATATCTCCCACCCGGACAACTGCATTAGCTTCCAAGCTGGTGTGCTTGCTTCTACCCTGTCCTCTATCAAATTCCTCAGATACATATGTGATTTAACTTGTGTATTGGATATTTCTCCTCTCAGAAAGTAAGCTCCGTGAAGACAAAGACTCCTTCTGATTTTTTTTTACTGGGGTATTCCTGGTGCCTAGCACAGTACCTGGCACACAGTAGGCATCAATAAGACTTGAGAGAATAAATGAATGATAGAAGTCCTCCTGTCCACACAGACAAGTAAGGTTCAGAGTACATTCTCTTAAGTCTTTTTTCCCTCAGAGCCACATGAGCCATTCCTCAAAGAGAAATGTCTTTTTACTTCCTTCCTTCATTGTATGGTGACCTTTTAGCAAGTCTTTTAGGAAAAAAATCAGAGTGAGCTCTGAAAGAATCCAGACAGAGCCTGCCTCTTTCTAATGCTTTGGAAAGAGATGACATTTTATGAAGAAAACAAAACAAAACAAAACAATCTTAGACCTTTTGAGGCATTACTGCCATCTGGGGGCAATAATGTTAATCTACAGGCAACCAAGAACTTTTCCCTCTGCCTACTAATTGTCTCAAATTTTCTGAAATTTAACAATGATTTTAACCTTGGTATGAGTCTCCTTTTATCCATCAT
The DNA here is from genome assembly GCF_039906515.1 of Pseudorca crassidens. Classification (NCBI taxonomy): domain Eukaryota; kingdom Metazoa; phylum Chordata; class Mammalia; order Artiodactyla; family Delphinidae; genus Pseudorca; species Pseudorca crassidens. The sequence continues at coordinate 88,516,976 of NC_090296.1, read as the reverse complement.
GGCTTCTATACTGGAAACATATGTCCTTCAGTTCTAGGGCATTTTCTTGAATTATTTCATTGATATTTTTCTCCCCATTTTCTCTTTTGGGAATTCTTATAATTTGGATGTTAGGTCTCCTGAATTGGCTTTTAACTTTCTTATCCTTTTTCTCCCATGTTCCTCCTCTCTTTTTTTGTACTACTTTTTTAGAGACGATATTTCTGGCTCCACCAAAGTATCTCCAAAACCACCTTTGGCAAAACAAAGCTGAGGGACTTCCCTGGTGGCGCAGTGCTTAAGAATCCGCCTGCCAATGCAGGAGACACAGGTTTGAGCCCTGGTCCGGGAAGATCCCACATGTCATGGAGCAACTAAGCCCGTGCGCCACAACTACTGAGCCTGAGCTCTAGAGCCCGCGAGCCACAACTACTGAGTCCACGTGCCACACCTACTGAAGCCTGTGTGACTAGAGCCTGTGCTCCGCAACGAGAAGCCACCGCAATGAGAAGCCTGCGCACCGCAACGAAGAGTAGCCCCCACTTGATGCAACTAGAGAAAGCCTGCGCACAGCAACGAAGACCCAACGCAGCCAAAAATTTAAAAAATAAAATAAAAAATTAAAAAAATAAAGCTGAGTTTATTCTTACTGAAAGAAGGGACAGCACTAACTTGACAGAGACTTAGCCTCTTGGAGGGGGGAGGGCAAAGCTTAGTTACTTCTGAGGTTTTGCAACCTGGTTTAGGGCAGGTCTTTCAATGCTAGGGCTTATTAGGATTGGACAAGAATAACAGTTTAGTGTTGGTGGTCCCGGCAAGGAAGGATTTTGAGACGCAGATTCAAAGAGCCTAGGGGAGTCAACTGTTCCTTGATGCTATCTATTGGTAAGCTCAGCATTTAAATGGGTTTGGGGGAAGGACAGTCCCAGAATAAACAAAATTATTTACATCTGTCATTGCCTTGTGAAACAGTTCCCTGTAATAATAAAGTTACACTTGAGATGAGTGGAATAGTAAGTCTTGTAAATGCAAACAATAAGCTGTGTGGGTACAGATGGTTTCAGTTCTCAGGGGTCTCCTCACCTGATTTTCCTTCATTTCTGTTGAATTTTTCACTTCTACTATAGTATCTTCAATTTATGAGTCTTTTTTCTTCTGAAAGCTCCTTTTTAAAGCCTTCTTTCTTTGGGGGGACAAGGATATCAACAAGGACAGAAAATAGAATTTTTTAAAACAAGTTTCCCTGCCAGCTTCATTGCTTCAATGTCCTCTGAGTTCCTTTTGGTGTCTGTCTTTCATGCTGGGCCTTTCTTGGATTGTCTGAGGGTGAGCCTTGGCTGTCCATGAAGAGCAATGAGACCAACAGCAGGGGTGAGGCAGGGTAGGAGGCCGGGCTGGTCAGTGCAGGATGATCGTATTAGGACTGCAGGGTTTTCCCCTCTTGGGGTGGAAAGTTTTCCCACTGAGGAATTATCCAATTGCCTGTGGGGTCAAGGAGGGCATGGAGCAAGCCTGGTTGCCAGCGTTCTCAGAGCTGAGTTACAGAAGGGGGCTGAGATGTCACCATCCAATACTGAGGTTCCCTTAATTCTAATTTTCATTACAGTATCTCTGTCCTCAGCTATGCCTCTTATTTTTTTGTCTCACTCACACTCCCCCTTTCAGAGACACCTAGTACCTCCACCACCTAATCTTTCCTGGGGGTTCTAAAAATTGGCTTGTTATGGCTTCGCCACTAACAGCTTAGTGAACTACTACTCTGCTAAGTCAGTTTCCATTCTTCCAAAATGTGGTTGCTGTCATCTGCTCACCCAGGTTCTTTGTCTCGTGGGTTTATGCATTTTGAACTTACTCCTTTTAGAAGACTTTGGATAGGCAGCAGAGATAAATGAATGTGTTCATTCAACCACATTTAACTAGGAGTCTGCATTACATTCCTAAAGTTCCCTCCAACACTAAATACTGTGATTTTAAGTGCATTTTTGTTAAAGCAAGAGTGAACATAGTTGGGAATGATACTGGAGCAAGTACAGCTTAGGAATCTCATGTCCAAATGCATTAGGAGAAGAGAGGTAATTAGCTTTTTCCCCACCCCCAATAATCAGTCTGGGAAGGCTTTATGGAAAAAGCAAAATTTGAGGAACTATTTATATGATAAGAAATACTCATTTTGACACAGAGTAGATGAAAAAATATTTTAATAACTAAACCTGAGGACTTATTTATACATTTTAAAAAGCAGCAGGAGTGGAATAAAAGAGAAGTTGAGGGAGCCTACAGCAAACTTATTCTTGATCCAGAATGCAACAGGGACCTACCATCAGGCTTTAGGTAGTGAAATGGTATCAGAAAGGCGTGAAAAGAAAGATAACGTAGGAAACTTTGGTATCAATTATAAGGATAAATTGAGGGAGGAAGAGACAATACTAAAAAAAAAAGAAGTTTTTTAAAGAAATGGAAAAGCCAATCTTCTAAAATTCATAGCGAAACGCAAAGGACCTTGATCAGCCAAAACAATACTGAGAAAGAAGAACAAAGTTGGAGGACTCCCTCTCCAATTTCCAGACTTACTATACGGCTACGGCAACCTAGAACAGTGTGTACTGGCATAAGGATAGACATATAGACCAATGGAATATAACTGAGAGTCCAGAAATAAACCCATACATCTATGGCCAACTGATTTTCAACAAGCATGCCAAGACTATTCGACAAGGAAAGAATAGTCTCTTCCATAAATGGTGCTGGGACAACTGGATACCCACACTCCTACTTCACATGATACATCAAAATTAACTCAAAATGTATCAACAGCCTAAATATAAGAGCTAAAACTATAAAACTCTTACAAGGATACATATGGGTAAATCTTCAGGACCTTGGATTCAGAATGGATTCTTAGATATGACACAAAAAGCACAAGCAACAAAAGAAAAATGGATAAATTAGACTTTATCAAGATTGAAAACTTTTGTTCATCAAAGGACATTATCAGGAAAATGAGAAAGACAACCCACAGAATAAAAGAAAATATGTGCAAATCACATGACTAATATAGAGTCTTGGGACTTCCCTGGTGGCACAGTGGTTAAGACTCCACACTCCCAACACAGGGGGCCTGGGTTCGATCCCTGGTCAGGGAACTAGATCCCACATGCATGCCACAAATAAGAGTTCTCATGCCACAACTAAGAAGCCCACATGCTGCAACTAAGGAGCCCCTGAGCCTCGACTAAGGAGCCCACCTGCTGCAACTAAGACCCGGCACAACCAAATAAATATTTTAAAAAAAAGAGTCTAGTATTCAGAATGTATAAAGAACTCTTACAGCTCAACAACAAAAAGATAAACAACCCGAAGTAAAAATGGGCAAATAACTTGAATAGACATGTCTTCAAACAAATTATACTGGGACTTCCCTGGTGACGCAGTGGTTAAGAATCCGCCTGCTAATGCAGGGGACACAGGTTCGAGCCCTGGTCCGGGAAGCTCCCACATGCTGCGGAGCAACTAAGCCCGTGTGCCACAACTATTGAGCCTGCGCTCTAGAGTCTGCGAGCCACAACTACCGAGTCCGCGTGCCACAGCTACTGAAGCCCGCACGCCTAGAGCCCATGCTCCTCAACGAAGACAAGCCACCCCAATGAGAAGCCCACACACCGCAACGAAGAGTAGCCCCTACTGGCCGCAACTAGAGAAAGCCCGCACGCAGCAATGAAGATCCAACGCAGCCCAAAATAAATTAATAAATTAATTAAAAAAATTAACCAATGGCCAACAGGCACATGAAAAGGTGCTCAGTATCATTAATCGTTAAGGAAATGCAAATCAAAACCACGAGATAACACTTTAAGTCCATTAGGATGACTATTTTTGAAAAGTGGAAAATAAGTGTTGGAAAGGATTGGAGAAATTGGAACCCTTATGCGTTGCTGATGGAAATGTAAAATGGTGCACCTGCCGCAAAAAACAATTTGGTGGTTCCTCAAAAAGTTAAACATAGGATTACCATACGACCCAGCTATTCTACCCCTAAGTATACCGTATACAGAAGAATTGAAAACAGGGACTCAAGCAAGTACACGTACATGAATGTTCACAGCAGTATTATTCACAAAGCTGAACGGTGGAAACAGTCCAAATGTCCGTCAACAGATGAATGGATAAACAAGTTATGGTACACACATATGCACAATGGAATTTTACTCAGCCATAAAGAGAAATGAAGCACTGATACATGATAAAACGTGGAGGAACCTCGAAAACACTATGCTTAGTTTAAGCCAGACAAAAAAGATCACATGATTTTACTTCCGTGAAATACCCAGAATAAGTAAATCCATAGAGATAGAAAACAGTCTGGAGCTGTCAGGAACTTGGAGGAAGAAAGAGTGAAGAATGCTTAACGCGTATGGGGTTATCTTTTTGGGGTGGTTAATGAAAATGTTTTGGAACTTGATAGAAGTGGTGACTGAATGATATTGTGAATATTCTAAATGTCACTGATCTGTATACTTTAAACTGGTTAATTTTATTATGTGAATTTCACCTCAATAAAAAAAAGGGGGAGATGCTGAAAGACCCACCAAAAAGGCCTTAGGAGTAAGACAGAAAAAAGCATAGTGACACAAATACAAAGAAAATCAAAATAAGGAATTATAAAACTGAGAATTTCACCCTGGAAACAATGATGGATATGAACATACTTAGCTCAAAAAAAGGGGAGCAGAGTGTACATAATCACCAAAAAAGCAAATGCAAGGATTTTCTCATCGGGAGAGCTCTGGGAATGCTGGTGGAATAGGTGAGACGAGTGATTATCATAAGACTCAGTAAGATACTGAAGGGCAAGAAACCTAGAGGGAATAGAGAGAGAGAAGAACCCTGCATTTCTGAGAACAAGGGAGTTTGACAGAGATATCTCAGAATGGTTTAAAAGTGGATACAGGGAAGACTAGAAAAGAAAAACTATTACCCTGAGGATCAGGACCTACAGTCAGGATATCGTAATAAAAGATAGGAAGACACTGAATACCTAACAGAGACTATCCAAGCTTTAAAACCTACATCCATCTAAGTAATTTGTGAGGAAACCTTGATTATATTACAACTACACATTGTGTATATACTGTACAGTAATATACACATACTACAGTACATGTGCATTGGAGCTCTATGAGTTGAACTACAGTGGACAAACTGGAAGATGTGAGGATTCACAAAGCAGTAATGTAACATTTTAATTCTCAGAAAATAGTGTTGAAAGGCTAACCTAATGAGTGTATAAAGGTATGCATACAAAGGTTTATTGCAGCACTGATTCTTTAGCAAAAGAAAAAAATTGAATCAAAGTGACTATCTACCAGAATGGAAAAGGATAATTTATGGTACCTCCATACAATGAGATATTATGAAGACATTTAAAAGGGTGAGGTAGATTTTTATATACTGGCTTAGAAAGAGGTCCAAAACATAACAAAGTGGGAAAAAAGCATAATGTAGAACAAAATATGCACACGAGTTTCCACTTTTTGTAAAACCAAAGCAAACGAAAAGTCCCAAGGAACAAGTTCTATAAATGCATATGTTTGTGTTAGCCTCGAATAAAGTCTAGAAGACCACACACACAACTGTCAACAGCGGTTACCTCAGGTGGTAATGATTGACAGACTGTGCTTAAGTTAATAGGCCCGCAGAATAGTGCCTGACACATAGTTAATGCTCATTACACGTTAACCACTATCATTTTCACTTTATATACTCTGACACTGAATTATTATAAAAGTTACTTCTGTAATTTAAAAAAACAATGCTTGCAGAATGAGAAAAACATATGAAAAGATGCTTAATCTCATTAAGAATCAAGAAAATACAAATTAAAACAACATCATTTCTACCCATTAGATTGGCAAAAAATAAAACATTTATGATATCCATTTTGTTAAAAGTTTGACTGAAGCAGCAATATCATGCACAACTGGTGAAAAATCAATTTGTATTATATTTATAAAGGTTTAAACATGTATATCCTTTGATCTAGCAATTCCACTTCTAGAAATTAATCCTAAAGATATAGTTGCCATATACACAAAGTGATGTGTATAAGAATGCTCACCCAGCAGTGAAAAACTGAAAATAACCCAAATATCTATCAAGGAATGAAATTAAGACACATGGAACATTATGTAATCATTAAAAAGAATAAGATAGAGCTGTATATATCAAATGAGAATTCTCTAAGATGTTAAGTGAAAAACAGTAAGTTGTGAATCTGTGCCAGGTAGTTTATTGCTCCTTAGCTCCAAATCTACCTTCTGCCTGTTTTGTGATCCTGGACGTTGTAAGCATTTTTCCTTTGCCCTCTGATATGATTTTAAACTCTACCAGTAGAGGGCGCCGGAGGAACTCTGATGAGGGTAGGCTTCTCCGTGCCTGGTGCTTGCCTACCATCAAGTTTCAACAGCACCCCTGTGGGTGTCTTCCCATTGAGTTCCCTCAGCATCCCTGTGAGCAGCTTCCCAGAATCGTAGTGGTTTCCTGGCGAGTTTCATCAGCCCTCCAACTCGGCATTCCAGCACATCCAGTTTCCTGCGTGCCAGCCCTTCAGTGGGCAGCAACTCAGCAAACTTTGTCATCCAGTGACATAAACCATCACATACTCTCCCATATAGTCCAATTATCAGTCTTGGAGGGAAAGAGGGCCTCTTCCAAATTCTTTCCTTCCTTGAATGCTTTGCCTCAACCCTGGAGGTAGTGGCTGCTCCCTATATCGGCTATTGAATTCTTTTAGAGTTCTCTTCACCCCTTAGTAGTTAATTCCCTATTACTAGTTAATAATTCTCTATGTCAAACTTACTCTATTTGATGTGTGGTTTCTGTCTCCTGACTGAGACCCTAGATGGATACAGTGTCTCATTTATGTTTTTAAAAACCTGTGTGTATGTATGTGTATGCACATACCCACCCCCCTACAGCTATGTAAATGTACAGACGATATGGAATACACCAAATTATTAACAGTGATTATTTCAGGAAAATAAGTGGGATACAAGGATAGGGTAAAAAAAAAGGATTTTCTCATTTACTCTATATATATCTCTCGTTTTAATTTTTTACAATAAACATTAATTCAGGTATTATATAATTGAAACACATCTATAATATTTAAATATATAATATTAATATATTTTAATATATAATATTAATATATTTTAAAATATGGTATATATGGTAATTATGTATAAAATGCCAATTTCTGGGACTTAAATTATATAATTTAAAACAAATATATATTTTTAATATATAGAGAGAAGGTATATATTTTTTATCTATATGGCATATATATGGACATATATATATATATATATATATATATATATATATCTCATGCTAATTTCTGGGAATTAAAATGGTAGATGGCTGTTTCATGACTGATGTTTGCTCCTGAAAAAATAAGCTATCTAATTATAAATAGAAAAAAGAATAAACTATAAAAAGGCAATGAATAGTATGAAAAGGACAAATTCTAGGTGATGAGGATTTGAGATTATTGCATGATATCAAGAGATGCCAGAAATCATGGCACTGCTCATCATGTCAAGAGTTGCACATGCAGGAAAAATGGTAACAGGAAGATGGACAACTCCAGCTTCATGATATTCAATTTAAATAGAAGTTAGTAGCTACAGTATAAGAGGACACTTATACATTTAAAGCCTGCCTAAGCCACTCCTAAAACCTGGGGGCCTTGAGTAGAAGGGAACCTAATAGATTAAACCCTTAAGTGCCAGCAATTGTCATTCCAATAATTTCCATCTTTATTTCTCAACTTTCACCCTTGCCTAATTGCCTATTTCACAGTAGCCATAGCAAAATCTACTGCTACAGTCAGAACTGTAAAGTCAGCATTCCCTAGCTCCTAATTTAGCAAGGAAGCCTAAGATATAAAATTTTCTTGAAACTAAAGTGTTTTGTGACCAAATGGAGGAACTGAACTTGCGGTAGCGAAGTAGATACATGTGCCATTTATATACAGTATGGATAACTGAACTTGTGATAAGTATAAAGAGCCTTAGACTTAAGACATGGAAACTTTGGTGTGGTTAAAAAAAAAAAATCATGGCCCTGCCACTATCTAGTAATTCTTTTTTTTGTACTTAATCAGTTAGGCAGGCAGGTTTCAGAGTCAGATCTCTTGGGATCAAATCCCAGCTATACCACATATTAGAAAGTTAATTGCTCAGCCTGTTTCCTTATTTGTAAAAAGGGAACAATAGTACCTACAGCCCAGGTTTTTGACGAATACATATAAGACATGCACAGCACCTGGTGCTTACTAAGGTCGCAATACATGTCACGTTCACCTTTCTGAGTCTCTGTTATTTTTGTTTTTTTGGGTTTTTGTTTTTGTTTCGTTTGTTTCGTTTTTACCTAAAAAATGAGAGGTCCCCACTAGATTATCTCAAAAGTCCCAAACCTGCCTTACCAGTCTGTAAGTCTACACGATCAGGATGGGTTTCTTAGGCGGTGGCGGGCTGGGAGGATGTAGAGAAAATAGTCTAACATAAAAGTCAACGAATGAAAAGTTTTCAGAAAGGTGGCAGATAAATCAGTAGAAACTGTCTTAGGGGAGTATACTTTAGAGAATGTGTCGGAGGAGTCACAGTGTCAGGTATCCTGTAAAGGAAAAGGTAAGAAAAGATGCTCCTTTCTCAAAACTAGAGGATGTGAAGGGTAATCCTGCAGTGACTTAGAGGTCGAATCTGTTTATCTGTTAGTCCAATGCTTGGAGTAGAAAGGCCGTCCCAGTTAAAGGAGCCTAGGAAAAGTCCCATTACCAGCCTCGTCTTAAAGGGCCAGGCAGCACTTCTGCACTCACCGGGTAATTTGCATGCCGAGTGAGGCAGAAAGTGTGGCTAGGTTGGTGATCATATGACAGCTCTCTTCCAGGCTTTGCTTTACTGCCTCACTCGGAATGAACTCCTAGGGCATCCTGTAAGGTGGGTTATCCTACTCTTCCCATTCCCCTTTCAACGCCCCGTCTGCACTCTCCCTTCCCCGTCCAGTTGGTCTCACCTCGCCGCCCGGTCCCCATCCCTCCCTCACTCCCTCCCTCTCCCCATTTATCCGGACCCTCGCAAACTCCCACCCTCTCTTTCTTTCCCATCGTTTCCTATTTCCCATTTTCTACGGTTGTAGCCCCCCCTCTTTCCTTTACCATCCCGTACACGCTGCTTTCCCGCGCTCACCTTGCTCCAGGCGACCGCGACTCGCCGACCCACGCAGGAAAGCAGAATTGCGAGCGCCCCAGAGGCCCCGCCCAACGCGCGTGGACGACCCGATTCTCCCGCCCCCTGAAGGCGCAGCCCGAGAGCGATTGGTCCCCAGGGTGCGCCTCCCAGGACTGGCAGCTCTTTCCACCCAACCGACGTGTCCAGCCTGCCAAGGTCCGGACAAGCCTCGTTCCTCTTCCAACCTTTCAGTCTGTTCTGCGGGCGACGGTTTTAGTACGGTCTTGCTTCCTTGCGAGGAGAGCTGCACCCAGATTTCCTTTACATAGGAGACGAATCAGAATTAGAAAGCCTGCCCTTTCTCTCCAAACTGTCTCCATGTTCATGTGTGTTGGCCCAACTTTTAAAGAAGTCCAGCAAACTGATTCATAGCCATGGACTGAGCTCCATGATGATAATAGTAGCTAACACTCCAAACTTACTGTGCCACAGACACTATTATAGACGCTTTATAAGAATTAGCTAATTTCTCTGTAAGGTAGATGCATATTATCTCCATTTTACAAATGAGGAAACTAAGTTACAGGGAGGTTAAGTATCTTGCCCATGATCAGCTTAATAAGTGAACTAAAACTAAAACACAGGTGGTCGGATTTCCGGCTTTATTTCTCAACTTTCACCCTTGCCTATTCCACAGTAGCCATAGCAAAATCTACTGCTACAGTCAGAACTGTAAAGTCAGTATTCCCTAACTCCTAGTTTAGGAGGGAAGCCTAAAATATAAAATTTTCTTGAAACTAAAGTGTTTTGTGACCGAATGGAGGAACTGAACTTGCGGTAGCGAAGTAGATACATGTGCCATTTATATACAGTATAGATAACTGAACTTGTGATAAGTATAAAGAGCCTTAGACTTAAGACATGGAAACTTTGGTGTGGTTAAAAAAAAAAAATCATGGCCCTGCCACTATCTAGTAATTCTTTTTTTTGTACTTAATCAGTTAGGCAGGCAGGTTTTAGAGTCAGATCTCTTGGGATCAAATCCCAGCTATACCACATATTAGAAAGTTAATCGCTCAGCCTGTTTCCTTATTTGTAAAAAGGGAACAATAGTACCTACAGCCCAGGTTTATGAAGAATACATGTAAGACATGCACAGCACCTGGTGCTTACTAAGGTCGCAATACATGTCACATTCACCATGATTCCATTACTCATCATAACACATGTATACCACATTACATCATATAATTTATAGACTGACTACCAGGAACAAAAATGTTAAGAATTTATTTGATTGAATGTATTACCATATTATGGTAATATTTATTATTTCAAATCTAAGTTCAGGTAAGGTCCATGGTCAATTTCTAATACTGTTCAGTAAGTTTTCACTTTTAGGATACAGTGAACAGACTAAATTTAAGATTTTCTATTAAAGATCTTGGTAAGCTGATTGTAGAGCAGGAGCTCAACTAACTTTGCCAACAAAAAGGTAATTTGAATAAGGAATAGTAAAGAAATGAACCAGTCTCACAGTGGCCTATTTAAACCCTAAACTCTTTTTCACTTAGGGACTGGAAAGTGATGGTCCCTTCAGGGAAGTGGTGACATGAAAAGGCAAAGGAATACATAGTGGTTCAGATTAATACAGAGCAACGAGACTGTATCAGTATGTTATGCTAAGTAGCTGGAGGTGAGGACTTCAGCAGTGAATAAAAAATGTATTTTCTCTTTCATACTTCAAATTATACCAGTAAGGAACTCTATAGGATGTGTTAGGAGAACTAGTTCCTTCCTTTCTTCTCCCAGGCTTCATACTTAACTCTGCCCCTGTTGGGAAACTCACTTCCCAAACTTTGCTGCAACTTAGTTCATGCTTTACCAAGTAATTTCTTTGGTGGGCCTCCATCCTAAAAGTTGAGTTAGGTATCCTCAGGGCTCTTTACCTCTGAGGCAGAGAGGATAGAAATTCAGGCTTAATGTCTAGTATAATTGATTGGGTAAAAATTGTCCTTCCTTCAGATTCTGGATGCTAATGGCCTTCGTTATGGAGCTTTAGCAAACAGTCAATTCTGGCTCTGAAAGAAGAGAGTAAGAAACACTCTTGTATTTTTTTCATTTTGGCATAATATGTATGAGTGATGTGACTATGACTCGTGAACAAAAGTTGGTTATTTTTATACTATTCTTTACTACATTTGGCCTTAATGATGACACAGAGCCACAATAGGAACAAAAGAATTAAAAAAAAAAAAAAGACCAGGTCCAGATTGTACAGCTCAGAATTCTCACAATGGACCAAAAGGACTAAATTGGAGAACTAGATTGCCTTCCCTGATGTTAACCTACAGATTCAACAGGAGAACATCTTGTAACTTTCCCTGCATGGAGCCAGGATTGAGAACATAATACCTCTATTGTGACTGTCACTTATTTGCTGTTGGTTCCAAATCTATGTCTCCAACTCTGATTTCCTATCCTGAACTTTAAACTCCAGCTGCCTTCTTCATCTCTACCTGGATGCCTGGGGTATCCCACAGCATCTCCAACCCAGAGTGTCCAAAATGGGGGAATTCCCTAGTGGTCCAGTGGTTAGGACTCTGTGCTTCTGGGGGTGCAGGGGGTGCAGATGGAACTAATATCCCACATGCCGTACAGCGCGACCAAAAAAAAAAACCAAACAAACACAAAACGGAATTAGCCTATCTCCTCCCTTACCCCCACCCCAGAACTATTTCAGTAAATGAATAGCAGCCCCCGCTTAGACTCAAGCCAGATTTAGAGACCATTCCAGATCTCTTCGTCTCCTCATCTTCCCTTCTCACTCCTCTAATTAGTAGTAGCCAATCTCTTGTATCCACCCCGTGGGGGCATCGTAACTTCCTGGGCGAGGTGGCCGCAGTCAGTGGTGGGTAATTCTCTGGAGAAAGAGGCAGCTGTGAGCCATCAGCATCCACAGTCACTGCCGGGGCTGGGGGGCTCCAGCCCGGTGCAAGGAGATCTGGGCAGGGCACCCCAGTGTCTACCACACCAGCCCTCATCACCACTTGAACTACTGCAGTAGCCTTCTCGTTAGAAACTCTGCCTCTAGACTCAACCATCTCTTCTTATTCAGGATCCACACGGCAACCGAGAATGATCTTTCCGAAAAGAAACTGATCATGCAACTATTCAAAATTATTTAGAAAAAAGCTAAACTCCTTAACTTTTCACATCAACCCTTCATGATAAGACCTTACGCCACCTTCCTAGCCTTATTTCCAAGAAATCTGTTCACCCACCTACACTGCATGACGATCTCACACTCACACACACATACACACGCGCAAGTTTCACACTGACCTCTGCTCTAGCAATATCAAAGGCAAACCCTTCAAACTCTCTCATGTTGCCATGCTTTTACACTGCGGCTCAATCTGCCTACAATGTCTTTCTTACTCCCTGTTCCCACTTATCTACCTGAGAAATTCCCGTTCCTTCAACTGTAAGTGCAGCATCACCTAGAAAGCCTTCCCTGGTTTCTTTAGACCTGCTCAACGCTCTCATGGTACCAAATGACAGCACAGGGCACGTTGCGTTGTAATTGTGTACTTAAGCACATGTCTCTCCAATTAAACACTAAGCTACTCATTTAATCTCCTGGAACCAGCGTGGAGTTAATGCTCAATAAATGTCAGCTGTTGATCTTCCAGCTCTAGCACCTGTGGAATAACAGGTTCCACTAGTTTACCACTCACCGTTTCATGTGATCCTCTCTTACATGCCCCCAAAATGCCTTTTTGAAGCTCCAGGACGTATTCCCTTCCTCTAATATTGTAGAACTTGGTAAACAAGTCCATGCTCACTTGTGATTTTACTAACTTCAGCATTATTCCTCCTGAGTCTTCTGCAGTTCTAACTAATATGATAATTTATATCTGAGCTGAGTAAGCTTTAAAAGCTGAGTAAGATTTCTATAAATGAGGAATGAGACAGTGTCCTTACAGACTTAGGAAATAGCATGGATGTGGGTGGAAGAATGAAAGCACCAGTGAGTCAGAGCACTAACCAGCCGTCTCAGGAGGACAGAGGGATGTGGTAGGAGAAGAGACAGGAGACCCGTGAATGTGGAACCTTGAAGGCCTTGCTGATTGAGATGGAGGGCACACCTGTGGAGTTAGAGTGTGTGTAAGTCCTGGCTCTACCACATCCCAGCTGGGTGATCTTAGGTAAGCATCTTAACCTCTCTGAGCATCACTTTCCTCATTTGTAAAATGAGAATGCTATGAAACTTAAATAAATAAAATAAAAAGACCTCTTAAAATGTGCTGACTGGATGCTAGTGGGGAGATGGCTGGCAGAACGGAAAGGGAAGAAAACCATTTCTAAGGAAGGGGGAGGCCTGGATGGGGTCTGGGAGGACTCCCGTCCCAGACCTTGGTGGCCCAGCATATGCAGATGGAAAAAGAAAGATGGAAGTGACTTCCTGGTCAGGCTGAAACATCCCAGAACGACTCAGGAGGCGCAGTAGACAGGCTCAGCTCTTGCCCAAGCCAGTTAACTTCCTGGGAGAGGTTGCCCAAGTGGGCTGAGAAATAGGAAAATAGTAGGTCTTCCTGGGGTGAGAATTGGGTTGGGGGAGACCACCAAGTGGTTCTGACTCCACACATGGCACAGAGTCGCTTGCCTGAGAGTTGACAGCACGCGCAGATAGCAGAGAAGCAGCCCCAGCTGCAAGAGCATTCACACCCGTGCTGAGACCAACACACTTGGTCTCAGTGGGTGGTGGGACTGGAGCAGAGGAATTTCTGGGCAACTGCAGGGTTCATCCCCCCAAGGTAATCGAGGAGCCCATGGGGCAACCCACCAACACCTGAAAAACAGGAGGCTCCTCGAAACAAGGCTGTTGAGGAATAACACTTATGTTCAATCTTTGTGTTTCCAAGTAGAGAGACGTCAGCTAAATGAGGTTCCCTCCCTCACTCCTCCTTGGGTATTTGTGTTTGGGATGTGCTGGGAGGAGACTTGTGTGAGTGGTGAGTTTGGGAGAAGGGACACAGCATATGAGGTTCAGCCTCTCACTTCCTCCTCTTTGGGACCCAGCCTCATCTTGGGATGCAGATATTTTAGTCTGTACAGTAGAGAGACTGTTCCTGCAGAGCAAGGCCTGAGGTTGTCCTTGGCTATTTGTCCTGGGTGGAAAAGGGCTGTACGTTCTTCAACTTAGCTTTCATCAGTCAAAAAAGGAAAAGAAAAAAAGCTGAAACTCTCTTTTAATTAAAGATTTTTTTTGAAATTGATAAATTACTAACTTAATTTTATTTATCGAAAATAAATTTAAATTTATTTTCAAACTTTCAGAAAAATGGCAAGTACAGTACAAAGAATATCCACACCCCCCTCACCCAGGGGGTGTTACATTGGATCACATTTGTTCCTTCTGTATGTGTATTGTATGTATATATATAATTAGTTGTTTTCTGAGCCTTTTGAGAACAAGTTACATCCATGATACCCCACCACCCCTAAATACTTCAGTGTGTATTTCCCCAAATTAAGGGCCCTTTGCTACTCAACTACCATAAAACCCTCCCAGTTAGGAAATCAACATTGATACAACACCATCATTTAGTTCACAGACTCCCACCCCCATCCCATCCCAACTCACATTTCCCCAACTCTCCCAACAATGCCTCTTCCTCCTTTCTGGCAACTATCCCTCAAAGGAACACACGCTGCCATTGGGGTCACGTCTCTTCCGTCTCCTCTGGCCAGAAACTGTTCTCCCTTTTTCCCTGCCTTTCACACCCTCAACGGTTTTACCTCATGTCTGTGACACTTTTAAGGAATACAGACCTTACACTCTGGAGAAATGATCCTTAATCTAAGTTTGGTGTTTCCTCTTGACCACGCTGGAGTTGTGCTTTCTTGTCAGGGATTCCTCAGAAATGATGCTGGACACTTTCAAGGGTAGAGATGGGGCCTGCGTTGTCATTCCATCCCACCACTGGTGATGTTAACCTTAGTCACCCGGTGCTGTTGACGTCTGCAGCTTTCTCTCCTGTAAGGTCCCCATTCACCTTTGTAAATGTTGATTAGTACTTCCTGGAGATGTGCTGCCAAATTATGCCATCAACCTCCAGTTACATACAGCCCTAGCCTTCACTGACAACTTTACCTCAATAAACCACTACTATGAATGTGGCCAAATGGTGATTTTCTACTTCCAGCATTCCTGCTACATTTAGTACTTGATATTCTACTGTAAAGAAGATCTTTCCCTCCTCCCTATTTATTTACTCTTTCATTTATTTATTTATATTAGTATGGACTCATGAATTCCTATTCATTTATTCATTCGTTATCGTAAGTTACTATCATTATTCTCATGCTTAAATTGATGCAGGTTTGGCCAATGGGAGTTCCATCAAGGGGCTTCTAAGATCTTTTGACATGTCCCCATCATTCCGTAAATACTTTCTTGCTTTCTGGAACAAGATATTCCAGGATCACCTTGTATGTTCCCTGCCCCAGCCCTGGAATCAGCCATGTTTTCAAGGAGTCCTGGCATTTTAGAGAAGGGTGGTATTTGGAGACCAAGATCTGGCTACTAGATATGCTCACTGCTTCCAGAGTGTCATTGCTTGCAGACTTTTTTCAGTGGGCAGAGCTAGGAGGTCTATGTACATAAGTAGGCATGTATGTAGACACATATCGATGAATTTATACCAGTACTTCTAAAACCACTACACCACCTCTGTGTTCTTTTGAACTTTGCCTATTTCCATGTTTCCCTTCTCCAATGGTGAGAAACCTGGCTCTCTCATCCCAAATATATTTAATTATTTGCTCAATGAATTTTCTTATTTGCTCAGTGTAAGCAGCCTCCCAGCCCTGCTGTTTGTCTCCTCACCTCGCTCTTGGGCACCAGTGGGCACAACACCAACATGCTCTGCACAGGGCCTTCCTTTCCCCTTCAGTGTGTGTGTCCCGGGGTGCAGGTGGGCAGCTGCCACACCACCTCATGTAGCTCACCCCTGCCCCCAGCTCACTGCCTTCATGCCCAGGAGGAAAGAAAACGAAAGGGAAGACAAGACTGGGGGTGGGGGGGGGAAGGGAATGGGATTTTAAAAGAATGGCAGATGTTCTCTCATTTAAAAAATATCCAGCTAACCAACTCCTTTGTCTTTCAGTTGATCCTGAACTTGGGCAGATAAGGAAGGTGTTTTTTTGTTTGTTTGTTTTTAGTGCCAGTTTTCCTTCACTGCATGCAGAACTTCAACAATGGAATTTTATTTCCTGGGAGGCAAAGATTTATTTCTTTTATATTTGGCTATCCACCCAGAGAGACTTGTTACATTTTCACAAACTGTTTGAAATTCAAACAGTGTAAAATTTCTTTGTTCTGCTGCTGGCTGTAGTTCACTTCCTCATCTTGGAAAGCACTATCCATCCTTATCAAACTACTAGCCAGATGGTGTCCTAATGACCTGGGAGAGCCCTTGGGGAAATATCTTGAAGTGAGAAAATTGTTGAAATTACTTTGCTGTGGCATCATACTCCACTGAGGGATATTCTTTTGAGCCCAGATTGTATCAAAGAGTTTGGTGTTCTACCTCCTGAGAAGAGTATAAAGGAGGAGGGCATTTAAAAATCAGCCCGGGGGCTTCGCTGGTGGCGCAGTGGTGAGAGTCCACCTGCTGATGCAGGGGACGCAGGTTCATGCCCTGGTCTGGGAAGATCCCACATGCCGTGGAGCGGCTGGGCCCGTGAGCCATGGCCGCTGAGCCTGCGCGTCTGGAGCCTGTGCTCCGCAGTGGGAGAGGCCACAACAGTGAGAGGCCCGCGTACCGCAAAAAAAAAAAATCAGCCCAGGGACTTCCCTGGTGGTGCAGTGGTTAAGAATCTGCCTGCCAACGCAGGGGACACGGGTTTGAGCCCTGGTCCAGGAAGATCCCACATGCTGCAGAGCAACTAAGCCCGTGTGCCGCAACTACTGAGCCTGCACTCTAGAGCCCGTGAGCCACAACTACTGAGCCCACGTGCCACAACTACGGAGCCCACATGCCACAACTACTGAGCCCATGTGCTACAGCTACTGAAGCCTGGGCGCCTAGAGCCCGAGCTCCGCAACAAGAGAAGCCACTGCAATGAGAAGCCTGTGTACCACAACAAAGAGTAGCTCCCGCTCGATGCAACTAGAGAAAGCCTGCACGCAGCAACAAAGACCCAGCACAGCCAAAAATTAATTAATTAATTGAAAAAAAATCAGTCCATAGTGCTGCCTCTTTAGCCATACATTTTTTAAAGTGCTTGAGCTGAAGTGCCACCCCTTACAGAAAGGATTGGGTCGGTCCAAAGGCCAAATGGGAGTTGGGAAACAAGAGAAAGCAGGAGAGAGGCGTAGAGGGTGGGCGTGGGCAAACAGCAGATGGTCTGGGACTGAATCTGGAGGCGAGGCTGGGCGCAACTGGAGGTAATGAGTACTGAGGTCACCAGCCAAGGCTGTGAGTGAGGAGGAAGCCTAAGCCACAGGGCCATGATGCCCTGTAAAAGGACCCCCAGACCTCTACACCCACAGCACTCAGTCTCTGTTTACTGCTTGCAAGCCAGTCCTTGCAAGCTAGCAGTGGAGTACAGTGTTAGAGGTCCACAGAGGCCCGAGGTGCTCCTGGTGCTGGGCCTCTCAGCAGCAACCCGCCCGACTCCGACCTGCCTCACATCCTCTCTGCCAGAACAGCGCTGCCCTTGCCTCTCCAAGTCAGGGAGTGATGGTGGAGGCAGCCAGGGAGTCTTAGATGAGTCATCCTCCCTCGTGAACGAGGGTGGCTCTCAGCCCTCACTGGCTCTATTTTTTTTTTTTTTTTTTAATTTTTGGCTGCGTTGGGTCTCCGTTGCTGCGCGCGGGCTTTCTCTAGTTGCGGCGAGCAGGGGCTACTATTCATTGCAGTGCACGAGCTTCTCATTGCGGTGGCTTCTCTTATTGCGGAGCTCGGGCTCTAGGTGCCCAGGCTTCAGTAGCTGTAGCACATGGGCTCAGCAGTTGTGGCACGAAGGCTCAATAGTTGTGGCTCAGGGGCTCTAGAGTGCAGTCTCAGTAGTTGTGGCACACGGGCTTAGTTGCCCCACGGAATGTGGGATCTTCCCGGACCAGGGCTCAAACCCATATCCCCTGTATTGGCAGGCAGATTCTTAACGACTGCGCCACCAGGGAAGTCCTCACTGGCTCTTTTTAATCCGAGCTCATCATTATTGCTGGAAGAAATGCCTCCAGATTTTTAGTTTATGGATGATTCCAACCTTAGTTTTCAGTAGTGATAAATTATTTCCTCCCATCTCCCCGCTCTATTGATTATTTCAGTGGACTTGGGGGAGGGAGATGCTAGGCTTCCATACTCTACCACCATCCTGCTCGGAAGAGTCATACAGAAGGAGCAGGCAGAAGAGACTTAGAAGGAGCCACCGGAGAAGTAGGAGGAGAACCAGGAGAGGTCAATACCACAGAGGTCACAGGAAGATGAGTGGTAAGCGGTTCCAAATACAGGAGTAAAGAATAGACCAAATTTGGCAATCAGGAGGTGACTGGAGAGGGTTGAAAGCACTGTTTCAAAGGAGTTACTGGGGTGTCAACTGAGCTTCATATGTAGAAATGGAAAACAGCAAGTGTGAGAACCTTTAAAAGACGTTCGGCAATAAACAGACAAGGAGAGTGACGGGATACAGGTTGAGAGGGAGTAAGGTGAGGAGAGAAGGTTTTGTGGGGTAGAGGAACCTTGGCGCAGGGGTGGTGAGTGGCTCCCTGTCCCCAGGTCCCCACTGCTGCACAGCTTGCTTCACTCCCACTGCTGGGCTCAGAGTATGACGTGGGAAGGCAAGTGTGCCCGGGAGAGATCACCCTGACATCCACTCCAGCCTCTGTAACTTCCAAATGTGACCTAGACCACACTGCTTCTTACAAATCATGGCCAGCAGTACAACTGAGGACCTGAAGAGTTGACTAAGTTCTGCTCTTACAGAAATCCTAGCAACAACAACAATGAACTAACATGCTGAATACATACAGTAGACCCCATGATTCCAGGTTTTACATGGCTCGTCTGATCCTCACAATCACTCCCTCGTGTGTCAATATTAGGGCTCATATTTTGTAATGAGAAATCTGAGGTTTGGGAGGTTAAATGAGTTGCCAAAGTCATAGGGTTGGTAAGTAAGAAAGCAGAGGTTCAGAATCAGATCTTTCTGATTCTCCTTGGGCACCTGAGGCCAAAATACAAGCCATCAGCCACATGAGACCTGAGGACAGACCACGAGTAGCCTAGATTCGTGGAGAGTATTGAGTTATAGGACCAAAGAGAGAAAAGTTAGGGCCCAGTGGGTTTGCCTGATAAAATACAGGATGCCCAGTTAAATTTGAATTTCAGATGAACAGCAAAAAATTTACATCCCAAATATTGCATGTGACATACTTTTACCAAAAAAATTGGTTGTTTATCTACAATTCAAAATTAACTGGGCTCCATGTATTTTTATTTGCTAAATCTGGCGACCATATGGCCAGATTATGGAAGGTTTTCATATACGCTAAGGAACTGAGACTTTATTCCATAGCTAGTAAGGATCCATGGAAGATTTTGGCACAAAGGAGTGACATTGGTGAAGTGGTATCTGAGACCAGCCAGAAGACAATGGCAACTGTCCAGGTAGGGAATTCCTAAGTATAAGACAAGGATGCTAGAAGAAGGAAAGAAGAAGGGCAGGATCTTGTGGCTGGTTAAAAATAGGCAGATAAAGAATGAGGAGAAATCCAGTATGACAGGTTTTCAGCCTGGCTCCTGGAAGAACGACAGAGCTACTAATGAAAAGACAGGTCTGGGGGAGTAATTGCTTTGGAAAGAAAAACAGACTTTGAGATGACACTTGTATTTGTAAGTGAATTTTAAAACAGGAAAAATAAGTTACCTCTTCTTCAGCACCTCCTCCCAGGTTCTGCACAGATGGGATGTTACTCATCCTCACAGCCACCCTGCCGGTACGTATTATTACCGCAGTTTTCTAATGAGCAAAATCGACGTCACCAGTAGGTGGCAGAGCCAGGTTTTAAAGTCCCAGGCTACCTGACTGAAGTCTGGTCTTATTTCCTCTACTCCACACTGCCTGGGATTAGAGAAATAGAAGCAGAACTTCAGAGTAGTTGTGTCTTGAGTTCTCTTGCTCCATCTACCTTGTTTAGAGGCTTGGCTATCTAATGCCTCTATTGATGCATGAGGCTTACCAAAGTGGTCCTGTAAACTGCCAACTTCTGAATACATTCAGAGGTCAGTTAAGACACCTGTCTATAGAATGATGGAATTAATGAAATGTTACAGGTTTAAACACAGTTTAGGTGGGGATTCACTCTTGGGTTACTTTCCTACAACCTTCATTTTCCAACAGAAAATGACATCAGAGATTATCTTGATCTTTTATTCCAGCTGGAATTAAAGTCTTTTCAAATTTGGCTCTGCATGACTTTTGTCAAGTTCCTTCCTACATTATTCTGATCCTCACATATTCTCAGGTCCTATAATTCTTTTAGAATGTAAGTGAATTCCTTCTGGAGCAGGACCTGTACTTCCCTGGTTAGGATGTGCAGAGCTCTGACACTGGTTATCAGACTGGGAGCAAAAAAGGGCAATGGAGGAAAACAAGAGTCATCTTGCAATGAATCTATTAATATTTCATTCATGTACAGTCTCCAGGTAAAGGGAGACTGTTTTCTTCAGTCAAGAGGAAATGGACTGCTTCTTCAGGCCAAGAAGATTTAGGGACAATTGGGAGGTCAAGGTTCTGAGGCTCTCATCCACCCAAATATTTCTTGTCCAGGTCTTAAGGTCTCACATTTTTCTTACCTGGAAAAGTCTTTGACCTGTTGAGGCTATGCATTCAATCTCTTTTGCAACTCTGCCACTCTGGATCCTGAACCGAATTTTCTACAGTGCCTCACTTGCTCTGCAAGAGATCAGAGTCTCCTTTATGGGTGCCAGAGAAGTCCTCTGGCTTCCATAGTGTTCCTACATCGGCAATTAGCTGCTTCAAACTATTGTTTTCTTTTTGCAAGGCTTCCAGTGCTGTCAAAAGCAGCCAGTCTCGGGAGTTTGGGGTTGGCAGGTGCAAACTATTACATTTAGAATGGATAAACAACAAGGTCCTACTGTAGAACACAGGGAACTATATCCAATCTCCTGGGATAAACCATAGTAGAAAAGAGTGTGTGTATATATATATATATATATATATATATATAAAGAATGTCTCTATGTGTATAACTGAGTCACTTTGCTGTAGAGCAGAGACTGGCACAACGTTGTAAATCAACTATACTTCAAAAAAAAGGAGCCAATCTCTTCCCCAACCCTTATCATTACCGTTTCTTCCATACCAGTCAAGTACAGCATCCATTTGGTATCCCAGTGCTTTACTTCCACCTGCACCTCACCCCATTTAACTATAGATGAAAGCTTTAGTAGCTGTGATGCCATGCTACTTCATACATAGCAGGAATTATTATCCCACTTACTATCAGGAAAACCATTCCTATTGCCTTCAGATAGGTGGGCTATTCAACTCCAAAATCTCATTTTGAGGGTCTGTTCTTAAAGACCACTCCTGGTACCAGTGCTTTTTTTTTTTTTTTTAACGGTATGTGGGCCTCTCACTGTTGTGACCTCTCCCGTTGCGAAGCACAGGCTCCGGACGTGCAGGCTCAGCGGCCATGGCTCACGGGCCCAGCCGCTCCGCGGCATGTGGGATCTTCCCGGACCGGGGCACGAACCCGTGTCCGCTGCATCGGCAGGCGGACTCGCAACCACTGCGCCACCAGGGAAGCCTGTACCAGTGCTTTTTAATAGAGAGTCCTAAGAAAACAAAACTTGAAGCAGAAGATAATGTACTAATGCTTTGTTGATGGGTGAAATTCCAGGGAAGAAAGTGTGAGAGAAAAAGGAAGTGAGGTAGGGAAAAAGTGAAAACAAACATAACGGATGTGTTAGCAAGATGGCCATAGCTTCACTGCAAACAAAGCTGGCTGCTTGATCATCCAGGGCATCTCCAGGAAGTACTTATGAAGCTGCTACTTCTCAGAACTGCCCTTCACACAGGAGAAAGAGTGAGCAATGCTGGCTTCTGTCTCCTGTCTCTCATGGGTTAAGTTTTATCTACCCCCAGACATAACTCCCCTACACTTCTGGATTGTTTTACCCAGCCCTACCCCTCCCCACCCAGGTAGCTTCTTGGGAAGCCAAAGCCTCGGCAGTTCATTCTGGCCAATTTTCAGGTGCTTCAGTTCTTCCTCCCAGTCAGTACTACCTGTGGAGGACCCTCAGTTTGTGGGGGCCAGATAGCACCAGGGGCCATAACTTCATGACTACAGGATACCTCATAGTGTTTTTGTGAGGACTCGGTTAAGTAATACCCAGTGCCTGGCATTTAGTATGCACTCAGCAAATGTTAGCTAGTATTATTAATAGTAATTAAGTGAAAATTTTGTGTGTGATTGTTATGTGATATGACTGTTATGAGCATCCTCCTCCCCCCTCCCCCCCCAAGCCTTTGTTAGGCACCACTGGACCCAATCATCACTCTGATACAGAGCCAGACTCATCTGAGTGGTTCAGCAATACCATAGGCAGTGGTCCACAACAGCGGGGGATAGCCAAGCAGCCAAATGGATTTGCAACAAATTCACAAGAGTGGTGGCCACTGGCCAGGCAGCATACAGCTGTGCGATGGAGCTGAGTATCTTCCCTTTATAAAATACGACTAGTGATACTGCCTTTCATTGTTTACCCACCTTAAAAAATTCTTTTAGGGCTTCCCTGGTGGCGCGGTGGTTGGGAGTCCGCCTGCTGATGCAGGGGACGCGGGTTCATGCCCCGGTCCGGGAGGATCCCACAGGCTGCGGAGCGTCTGGGCCCGTGGGCCGTGGCTACTGGGCCTGCGCGTCCGGAGCCTGTGCTCCGCGGCGGGAGGGGCCACAGCAGTGAGAGGCCCGCGTACCGCAAAAAAAAAAAAAAAAATCTTTTAAACATTTAACTTGTCTCTGAAATCCACTAAGGAAGTAAATTGGTATTGTTTTTTGTTCTATAAATCATAGCCATGTAGCTGAAGGATAATTTGCCCTTTCACAGAGTCATAGATTTGCTTCTGAAACCATGAACACAGGAGCCCTCAAATGTCAAATACCTGAAGGATAATATTTTCTTTGGGAAATTTCCTACATCATCCTCTGAGTTTGGTTAATCACAAATAAATATCCTTCACTTAATGAATAATTCAAACCTTAGTCTTGCCACCATGGAAAAGAGGGCTCCCTCTTCCATTTTTTCTGTATGAGACACTCAGCGCCACAGACATAATGTGTACTTCCCTTGAGGGTACAACAGCTCTTGACAAGTGGAAATATGATTTCAGCAAAGAAATTGCTGCTCTATGTGTTAAAAATGGCTTCAATATTCTGTTTTGATTCTTGCTTAAAATATACAGAAAGGATTTTTATAGTCAAGATAAATCTATGTGATAAATGTGATAGACATGAGCCTTGAAACTGAAAAGTGCATTTGGGGTTTTCAAAAAATATGCTTTTCTTTTTTGGATGTAAGAGTTGAGTTTTTAAAAATAAAAACTTGTAAAAGTTATTATCTAATGAAAAATGTAAGCTGTTAACATGGGTGGTTTCCAATAAATTTCCTAAATCATGCTTTTCTTGTTGATGACAAGTGTTTGTCGTGAGTATCTGGTCCTTGTTTGAAACCCTTTGATGACCTAGTCGCCCCTGTTCCCAGATCTACATCACCTCCATTCCCTGAGAAAAGATTTGGCTCCATCAAGTCTGATCTTTGGTCTTGTGACTTAAACGTGGCATGGGGTGCCTGTTGGACTGCCTCAGGCCACCCTCAGCAACTACCAGCCAGACCTAACCCAGCCCTTTGCCCCGTCCTTCTGAGACTACCTTTGGCCCCAGGGGAGGAGTTGGGACATGCACAGGACATGAAGCCAGGTGCCATCGAAGTTGCAGAGAAATATAAGAAATATTTGGTAGCGTTATGCAGAAAGTATTGAACTTTAAGTTGAAAGATATGAAAAAGAAAGCCAAGGAATCAAGGAGAGAACATTCCTTAAGCATTTCTGTGTTCCAAGCGCCTTAGAGTTAAAATATTTAACCTCCACAACAACCCTTTAATGAAGCCACTATTATCTTCGTTAGTATAACTGTGAGAATAGAGGCTCTCGGAGGTTAGGTACTTTTTCAAAGTCACTGAGGTGTAGATTTCTTAGGGAAAGTTGGTAGATCTCTGTGGTGATTGTGTACATGGATGGGTAGCATGAGATAGTGGTAAGAAAGAGACTGGATGAACTACTACTCAGCTATAAAAAAAAAAAAGAATGAAATTTTGCCATGTGTAACAACATGGCTGGACCTGGAGGGTATCATGCTTAGTGAAATAAGTCAGACACAGAAAGACAAATACTGTATATTATCACTTACATATGGAATCTAAAAAATAAAACAAACTAGTGAATATAACAAGAAGAAAAAGACTCACAGATACAGAGAATAAACTAGTCGGGGAGAGAGAGGGGGAGAGGCAAGATAGGGATAAGGGATTAGGAGGTACAAACTACTATGTATAAAGTGAATAAGCTACAAGGATATATTGTACAGCACAAGGAATATAGCCAATATTTTATAATAACTATAAATGGAGTATAAAGTGTAAAACTTTTGAATCACTATGTTGTACACCTGAAACTAATATAATATTGTAAATCAACTATATCTCAATTTTTAAAAAAGAGAAGAAAAAATAAAAGAAAGAGATTGGAAAGCTAGATTTCACCCATATAGTGAAAAGCCTTATTAAACTATATCCTTTTCACTATACCACGCTGGCTTAGGTCCTTGCTAGCTCTGTAACCAAGGGCAGGTGTACTTAAACTCTCTGTGCATGAATTGCCTTGTTTTTAAAACAGAGAGGAGAAAAGTGATGACATCATACATACCACAAACGGTTTTGTTAGTTTCAATGAACTCATGTAAAAAAAAAGAAATTCATACATAGAAAAATGCCATACAAACTCAACTCATTTCTCATCATTTCAAGTTGCAAAATTTTACAATCCAGCTGGGAGGACATGACATAAACATAACTTACAGAGAATAACCACAGCAGTGTAACTCAAGGTTTAGCTGTCTTGATATCTCAAAAGTCCTCCCGCCTACTGGAGAATTCCCCATCCTTTACAATTTAATGGAAATGGTCTTGAGCCCCCGTCCTATATAAAATGAGAAAAAACAGCATTGTTCCCAATGTTTCTGAGGTTTCTTGGACACCTTACCTCTCTCCTTATAATTTATGGCTCTATTTTACTCCTGTTGACTGGAGTGCCTATACCATACTATCTGTACTAGATACCACCTGGATTCTTAAATTCATCAAAATACCACTGGCACCAGATCATATAGAGAGCAGACTTTTACTGAAGATTTGAGGGCAAAGTTGGTGGGTTTAAATATTAAGTATCCCTATTCTTTTTTTTTTTTTTTCTTTCGGTACGCGGGCCTCTCACTGCTGTGGCCTCTCCCGTTGCAGAGCACAGGCTCCGGACGCGCAGGCTCAGCGGCCATGGCTCAAGGGTCCAGCCGCTCCGCGGCATGCGGGATGCGGGATCCTACCGGACCGGGGCACAAACCCGTGTCCCCTGCATTGGCAGGCGGACTCGCAACCACTGCGCCACCAGGGAAGCCCTAAGTATCCCTATTCTTAAATGCTCTTTACCCATTTCTGCCTGAAAAGTCCTCACTGGCCATCTATTCACAAACTAGCCCAGCATCATTTTGCTCTATTTTTTCTTTCTTTTGCCTTCCCATTTTCTACCTGCTACCCATACCCTCCCCAAACCTATTATACATATGCAGTAATAATAACTAATACTGATTATAAAAGCTTACTTTGTACTAGGCCGTATGTTCTTTCATATAGCAGACATTTTCTCTCTCTTTGTTTTGCCCCCAGGTGTCTAGGTCAAAACCCTTGGAGTTTCCTCTTTTTTGTTTCTCAACAATATTAAATGCATTTTTTGCTTGCAGGTTTGTTTTGTTTTGCTAGACACAGTGCTAGCTCCTAGAGCTTTGGTAATAAATAAAACAGTCTTGGTTTCTGCCCTCATGGAGCTCCATATTCAAAGACCTGATAAAAGTAACTTGCTAAATAAAGACAATTCTGTCTTTGAGGTACTTGCCAGTTTTTATAACAATCATTTTTCTACTTACTGCAATAGAAGACAACAATAAGACAAACTGCAAAATAAGACAAAAACAAAAGATGTCACACAGCAGGACATGATTGGCACACAAGTCGTTCAGAAATAATAAATACTTTAGAAGCTGATGAAATCACTTGGGTTAAACTGGTCGGCCTTGAGGCACTGGATTAGAGAAGGAAAGAAGGCAGGGAGGGCTGCGATAGAAGGAGAACAGACATAGTGGTTAAGAGGCTTTTGGTGTTAGACACTCCCTGGGCTCAAATCATGGTTCTGTACTTACTATGTGACTCTAGGGAGCAATTTAATCTCTCTAAGCCTATCTTTCCTCCTTTGGAAAACTGGGATAATAATAGTACCTTTCTTAAAGGATTGTTGTACAGATTAAATTGGGGCAGGGGACACGCACATCTCATTAAGCAACGCAAGGAACTTGGTAAGTGCCAAGCAAATGTTCATGTATAAAGGAACAAATGCTCTCTATTTAAGATCCTTACACCTTGGGACTTCCCTGGTGGTCCAGTAGTTAAGACTCCATGCTCCTAATGCAGGGGGACTGGGTTGGATAACTAGTCGGGGAACTAAGACCCGGCATGCTGCACAACACAGCCCAAAGGGAAAAAACAAAATCCGTACACTAACTACTTGTGAAAAGAATAGCTTTGGCACACCTTACCATTTACATAATGTACTTTTTTCATATATATTATTAATTCAAATTTTCTAGCAACTTATAAGGTAGATATTATTATCATCACCTTCATTATTATAATTATCAGCAGAAGTAGAAATTGAGCTTTCGAATTATTAAGAACTTTCACGTGGCTTGAAAGGGACTCAGGACAGGACTTTGAATCCAGATCTTCCGGCTCCTAATCTTTTTTTTTTTTTTTGGTACGCGGGCCTCTCACTGTTGTGGCCTCTCCCGTTGCGGAGCACAGGCTCCGGACGCGCAGACTCAGCGGCCACGGCTCACGGGCCCAGCCGCTCCGCGGCATGTGGGATCCTCCCGGACCGGGGCACGAACCCGCGTCCCCTGCATCGGCAGGCGGACTCTCAACCACTGCACCACCAGGGAAGCCCTCTTAATCTTTTTCTTCCTATCTTGAAAGTCAATTATTCCCACAGATGGGATAACCTTTTAAATGTCTGACAACCAATAGCTTAGCCAAAGAATTTCACCAAGAGTAGTTCAGGCATCCAAAGAAGAGTCAGAAGTGGGAGTCAAACACAAACTGTTTACATGTACCGGTCTAGAAAGATGTCCACACACATAAGCAAAAATTGCAGGTTGTGGAATAATATACACAAAAGAGGCTTTATGGTGTAATGTTTGCAGGAACAGACTCTACCCATTCCGTGATCCAGTCGGCCACTCCCCTTTCTTCATTTCCACAGTCTCCCTTCCGTTAGGGGAAACACTGACTGAAACTGCCCGCCCTGGCCAGGCAAAGACAGTAACAATTTGCATGAGTTATTTTACGACAGGAGATCCTGGTAAGAACCACGGAACTAACAAGCCACCACCAACCAGAAGAATACGGGAAAGGTCAAAAGGAGAGAGGAGACGCCAGTCCACAGGTCCTTCCAACCTCCCAGAATCCTTGCCAGAATCCATCATGGATGAGCGGTTGTGCGTTACCAGGAAAGACCCTGAGTCAGAATGACTGGCCAGAGACAACCCGTAAACTAATCCCATCACCATAAAACCCGAGACTGCGAGCCACGTGGCTCGCAGTCCTTCCTGGGTTCCCTTACCCTCCTGCTCTCCACCTGGGTGCCCCTTCCCAATAAAGTCTCTCGCTTTGTCAGCACGTGTGTCTCCTCCGACAATTCATTTCCGAGTGTTAGACAAGAGCCCACTCTCGGGCCCTGGAAGGGGTCCCCCTTCCTGCCAACATTTCCCACTACGGCTCCCATATCCCAACACAGCCCCCTTCCTAGTCCTCCAGTCTTTTCTCTTGGCAGCTCTTCCTCAGGCTCCTCTCTTCCCTCTGCCTAAGACTCCTTTATCAGGGATGGAAACAGGGAGACTTGTTTGTGGAAGTCAAGTGCACGTGCCATGGAGTCTCCAAGAACTGGGAATCTGCATGTTTGCCCCGCCCACAGGACGGAGCCCGAGGGCCAATGGTCCCCGTCTTGCGCCTCCCCTCCGGGTTGACCGGGCACTTCGAACTCAACCAGGGCCCGCCCAGCCCACTTCCACCCTGGTCTCTGCTGTGCTCACCTGCGAGTGCCCTTTGGCCCCAGGAGGTAGCATTGTGTTTGCCCACATCACGTTCAGCTTTTCCTGTTCTTTCCTCCCGCTTGTGAGGCTGTTCTGCTGGTGATGGCGTCGTCACGCTTCCGGCTGTTACAGGGCGGCCCTCTAAGTGTGAGAGTTTAGACCAGATTTGCTTGAAATAGGAGACAGAGTTAGAAAGCCAGCCCATTCCCCTGAAAGGAGATAAGAAGATCCCTCTGCCCCATTCCCTTCCTCGTGTGAACTAAATTTCATACATAACTCAATAAATTGATGGTTGTGAACTCAGCTCCTTAAATGGTAATAATAGTAACTAACCCTTACATTGGGCTTACAGTGAGCAGATACTCTTGATCCCTTTACAACCTCACAACCATTAACTATAAGGTAGGTCCCACTAACCCCATTTTACAGACAAGGATGCCAAGGCACAGAGACGTTAAGGAACTTGCCCATGATCCTCTGGGATAAGTGGCAGAGCTCAAAGCAGAACCCAAGTAATCTGGCCTACTGTCCAGTACCACCAACCACTGCATTCAGCTGCCTCTCAGAAAGAAGCTAGGCTAGGGTGAAAATCGGCGTGCAGGACAAGAAACATGCTTCTTTATTGAGGCTTCGTTTTCTTTTACCTCAGGTTTGGAAAATAAGGGAGAGAAGTTGGGACAGGAGACTGGAAGGAAGACCAAGAGGTTCTTTTTTATATAAAGTTATTTATTTATTTATTTATACAGCAGGTTCTTATTAGTTATCCGTAAGATAACTATATGGATAGTCAATCCCAATCTCCCAATTCATCACACCACCACCCCCTCGCCACTTAAAGTTACATATTTATTTATTTAATAAACTTTAATAAAGTTTAATAAACTTTATTTAAAGGTATTTATTTATTTATTTATTAAAGTATAAAGATATTTATTTATCTTTGGCTGCGTTGGGTCCTCATTGCTGTGCATGGCTTTCTCTAGTTGTGGCGAGCAGGGGCTACTCTTCTCTGCGGTGCGTGGGCTTCTCATTGCAGTGGCTTCTCTTGTTGCAGAGCACGGGCTCTAGGTGCACAGGCTTCAGTAGTTGTGGCACATGGGCTGCAGTAGTTGTGGCTCGCCGACTCTGGAGCACAGGCTCAGTAGTTGTGGCGCACAGGCTTGGTTGCTCTGCGGCATGTGGGATTTTCCCGGACCAGGGATCAAACCCGTGTCCCCTGCATTGGCAGGCAGATTCTTAACCACTGCACCACCAGGGAAGCCCAGACCAAGAGGTTTTGAGCTCAGGTAATTGTGAAATGGAAGAAGGTAGATTAGCTAAGGGAACATACAAATAGTCTATATATATATAATTATATATTTATTTATATATATATAAATTTTACATATATATAAAATTTACTGAGGTGAAATCCACATAACATAAAACTAACCATTTGAAAGTGAACAAATCAGTGACATTTAGTACATTCACAATGTTGTGTAACCACCATTTCTATCTAGTTCCAAAACATTTCCATCATCCCACAGTAAAACTGCATACTCATTAAGTAGTAATTCCCTATTTCCCCTCACCCCACCCTTGGCAACCACCAATCTGTATTCTGTCTCTATGGATTTATCTATGCTGAATATTTCATATAAAGGGAATCATACAAAATAGAACATACAATAATAATCTTTTGTGTCTGGCTTTTTGACTTAGCATAATGTTTTCTAGGTTCTTCTGTGTAGGATATATCAGTACTTCATGCTTTTCATGGCTGGATAGAATTCTATTGTATGTACATAACACAGTTTGTTTATCCGTTCAGCCGTTGATGAACATTTGGACTGTTTCCACCTTCTGACTATCGTGAATAGTGCTGCCATGGTCATGCGTGTACATGTACTTGTTGGCGTACCTGTTTTCAGTTCTTTTGGGTATACCAAGGAATAGAACTGTGGGGCCAGGGGGTAATTTTAACTTTTTGAGGAACTCCTACATCCTTTTGAAACTCTTCCTTAAGGCTATAATATTATTAATACTATAAATAATATTAGATATAAGAAATATGCTAAATATTTTCAATCAGAGTATCTCAGCCTTAGCACCGCTGACATTTGGGGCCAGAGAATTCTTTGTTGTGGAGGCTAACTTGTGCACTGTAGAATGTTTAGCAGCAGTTCTGGCCTCTAGTCCGTCAAAGATGTCAGTAGCATTCCCCCAGTTGTGACAACTAATTCTATCTCAAGACATTGCCAAATGTCCTCTGGGAGGAAAAACTGTCCCCCCTCCCTGCCGAAAGTCACTTTTTTAAAACAGTCATTGTAAACTTGAAGCAAATATGGCACTAAAGCAGAATACTAAAATGAAGTAAGGGCCCCTAAGAAACAGATATTCCTTATAAGTTTTCATATAGGAAAAACTGTTTACTGTGTAATGATGTTAAAGAGTTTTCAGGTTTATGAATGTGTGGCAACCAGAAAAATCTTATCATTAAATATTCATGGAAGGGCTTCCCTGGTGGCGCAGTGGTTGAGAGTCCGCCTGCCGATGCAGGGGACACGGGTTCGTGCCCCGGTCCGGGAAGATCCCACATGCCGCGGAGCGGCTGGGCCCATGAGCCATGGCCGCTGAGCCTGTGCGTCCGGAGCCTGTGCTCCACAACGGGAGAGGCCACAACAGTGAGAGGCCCGCGTACCGCAAAAAAAAAAATATTCATGGAACTTTCATATGTACCTTTAGTACCATAAACCCAGCTCATCCACAGAACTCCAAGAAATACAGCTGTTCACCTCAGTACACATTACATACCAAATCACATTTATAGCACACCCACATCACATAATTTCTTTTAAATTTTGTCAATTATATATTTTATCCAAGTGTTTAAATTGTCCAAATGCCCGTTGTGATACACTGTTTTGATACAAAAAGAAAAATGAAATGAAACCCAGTAAGCTATAAGTAAAGGGCATTAAACTGCAACTTTCATTCTCAAATGGGTACCTCTAACAGTATCCTTCCCTAAGTATTCAGATAACATCCAAGGTCTACTTCAGGGCAACTTCAGCCAACATAAAGTGAAGGATTTGTCAATTATATGTTAATTATATATTACAATACCTTTTATAGTAATGATTCCACATACAGAGTCATGAAACACTTTTTTTCTTTGTATTTATTTATTTTTAACATCTTTATTGGAGTATAATTGCTTTACAGTGATGTGTTAGTTTCTGCTTTATAACAAAGTGAATCAGTTATACATATACATATGTCCCCATATCTCTTCCCTCTTGCAACTCCCTCCCTCCCACCCTCCTATCCCACCCCTCTAGGTGGTCACAAAGCACCGAGCTGATCTTCCTGTGCTATGCGGCTGCTTCCCACTAGCTATTTATTTTACGTTTGGTAGTGTATATATGTCCATGCCACTCTCTCACTTTGTCACAGCTTACCCTTCCCCCTCCCCGTATCCTCAAGTCCATTCTCTAGTAGGTCTGCATCTTTATTCCCGTCTTACCCCTAGGTTCTTCATGACCATTTCTTTTTTTTTTTTTTTTAGATTACATATGTATGTGTTAGCATACAGTATTTGTTTTTCTCTTTCTGGCTTACTTCACTCTGTATGACAGTCTCTAGGTCCATCCACCTCACTACAAATAACTCAGTTTCGTTCCTATTTATGGCTGAGTAATATTCCATTGTATATATGTGCCACATCTTCTTTATCCATTCATCTGTTGATGGACACTTAGGTTGCTTCCATGTCCTGGCTATTGTAAATAGAGCTGCAATGAACATTTTGGTACATGACTCTTTTTGAATTATGGTTTTCTCAGGGTATATGCCCAGCAGTGGGATTGCTGGGTCGTATGGTAGTTCTATTTGTAGTTTTTTAAGGAACCTCCATACTGTTCTCCATAGTGGCTGTATCAATTTACATTCCCACCAACAGTGCAAGAAGGTTCCCTTTTCTCCAGACCCTCTCCAGCATTTATTGTTTGTAGATATTTTGATGATGGCCATTCTGACCGGTGTGCGATGATTATCTCATTGTAGTTTTGATTTGCATTTCTCTAATGATTAATGATGTTGAGCATTCTTTCATGTGTCTGTTGGCAGTCTGTATACCTTCTTTGGAGAAATGTCTATTTAGGTCTTCTGCCCATTTTTGGATTGGGTGGTTTGTTTTTTTCATATTGAGCTGCATGAGCTGCTTGTATATTTTGGAGATTAATCCTTTGTCAGTTGCTTCATTTGCAAATATTTTCTCCCATCCTCAGGGTTGTCTTTTCATCTTGTTTATGGTTTCCTTTGCTGTGCAAAAGCTTTGAAGTTTCATTAGGTCCCATTTGTTTATTTTTGTTTTTATTTCCATTTCTCTAGGAGGTGGGTGAAAAAGCATCTTGCTGTGATTTATGTCATAGAGTGTTCTGCCTATGTTTTCCTCTAGGAGTTTGATGGTGTCTGGCCTTACATTTAGGTCTTTAATCCATTTTGAGCTTATTTTTGTGTATGGTGTTAGGGAGTGTTCTAATTTCATTCTTTTACATGCAGCTGCCCAGTTTTCCCAGCACCACCTATTGAAGAGGCTGTCTTTTCTCCACCGTATATTCTTGCCTCCTTTATCAAAGATAAGGTGACCATATGTGTGTGGGTTTATCTCTGGGCTTTCTATCCTGTCCCATTGACCTATATTTCTGTTTCTGTGCTAGTACCATACTGTTTTGATAACTGTAGCTTTGTAGTATAGTCTGAAGTCAGGGAGCCTGATTCCTCCAGCTCCATTTTTCTTTCTCAAGATTGCTTTGGCTATTCGGGGTCTTTTGTGTTTCCATACAAATTGTGAAATTTTTTGTTCTAGTTCTGTGAAAAATGCCAGTGGTAGTTTGAGAGGTATGGCATTGAATCTGTAGATTGCTTTGGGTAGTAGAGTCGTTTTCACAATGTTGATTCTTCCAATCCAAGAACATGGTATCTCTCTCCATCTATTTGTATCATCTTTAATTTCTTTCATCAGTGTCTTATGATTTTCTGCATACAGATCTTTTGTCTCCTTAGGTAGATTTATTCCTAGATATTTTATTTTTTTTGTTGCAGTGGTAAATGGGAGTGTTTTCTTAATTTCACTTTCAGATTTTTCATCATTAGTGTATAGGTATGCAAGAGATTTCTGTGCATTAATTTTGTATCCTGCTACTTTACCAAATTCATTGATTAGCTCTAGTAGTTTTCTGGTAGCATCTTTAGGACAGAGTCATGAAAAACTTTTTACGTCTTCCAAGAACTTCCACACACTGCTTTGATTATTATAATCTTGAAGTGAACAGGGCAAACATCATTCCTCCCACTTTACGATAAGAAAACTGGTACAAGATTTTGAATAACTTGCCTGCATACGTCTTCTTTCAGTAAGGGGCAGAGAGGAATGACACTCATCAAACTCCAAGGCAGACTGTGCCTGCCTCCCATATTTGTTTTACCAAAACATATATAGAAGAGTTCTGGCACACATCACATAATTTTTAAGATGGCAACTAGAAGCAAGGTTTGAAAGACATTTTTTGACATCGTAACATTTATTATTTCAACTCTAAGCTCAGACAGAGCCCATAAGGAATTTCTTATTTGGTTCAGCCAAATAATGGAAAAACGAGTGCTAATTTTCATTACTGACATACAGTGAACCAAAATGAATATTTTACATTTACTATTAAAGATCAAGGTGAATTAGCTGTAGAATGAGAACTCTGAGTACGAAAATAACTTTGCCATCAAAAAGCCATCCAGATCAGGATTGTTATGGAAATGCACCAGCTTTAGGCACAGACAGCATTGGTGTAGAGGTCACAGCATTTAGCAAGGGCTATGGCACTGAACTCTTTATCTTCCCAGGGACCAGGAAAAGAAGGAGGGTTGGTGCCATTCAGAGAGGTACTGAAATGAAAAGCCAGAGAGATACATAGTGGGTCAGATAAAAACAATGCAACAAGATGTATCAGTAAGTTCTACCAAGCAGGTGAAAACAAAAACAGAAACTTATTAATGAATCCAATCACAATGACCAAATATTTGGCTGGCCGAAATGTTCTTTCGGTTTTTTCCATAAGATGGATCTAGTAGCACTTAGTTGTCTTTAACTTCATTCGAAACAATTGTATTAGATTGTATTGTGACAGCTGTCATATCAGCATGCAATTAAAAAAAAGAACTTATCAAAATTGGTGAATTTTTGTGTAGCCATTTTAATATTGAAGATGGAAGAAAAAAGCAACATTTCAGCATATTATGCTTTATTATTTCAAGAAAGGTAAATGCAACTGAAATGCAAAAAAAAAAAAAACAAAACGATTTGTGCAGTGTATGGAGAAGGTGCTGTGACTGATCGAACATGTCAAAAGTGGTTTGCAAAGTTCCATGCTGGAGATTTCTCGCTGGACGATGCTCCACGGTTGGGTAGGCCAGTTGAAGTTGATAGTGATGAAATCGAGATGTTGAGAACAATCAACATTATACCACGTAGTAGATAGCTGACATACTCAAAATATCCAGATCAAGCATTGAAAATCATTTGCCCCAGCTTGGTTATGTTAATTGCTTTGATGTTTGGGTTCCACATAAGTTAAGCGAAAAAAACCTTCTTTGCCATATTTCTGCATGCGATTCTCTAATTAAACGTAACGAAAACGTTCTGTTTTTAAAACTAATTGTAACGGGTGATGAAAAGTGGATACTGTACAGTAATGTGGAATGGAAGAGATTGTGGGGCAAGCGAAATGAACCACCACCAACCACATCAAAGGCTGGTCTTCATCCAAAGAAGGTGATGTTGTGTATATGGTGGGATTGGAAGGGAGTCCTCTATTATGAGCTCCTTCCAGAAAACCAAACAATTAATTGCAACAAGTACTGCTCCCAATTAGACCAACTGAAAGCAGCACTCGAAGAAAAGCATCCAGAATTAGTCAGCAGAAAATGCATAATCTTCCATTAGGGTACGGCAAGACCACATGTTTCTTTGATGACCAGGCAAAAACTGTTACAGCTTGGCTGGGAAGTTCTGATTCATCCGCCATATTCACCAGACAATTGCACCTTTGGATTTCCATTCATTTCAGTCTTTACAAAATTCTCTTAATGGAAAAAATTTCAATTCCCTGGAAGACTATAAAAGGCACCTGGGACCGTTCTTTGCTCAAAAAGATAAAAAGTTTTGGGAAGACGGAATTATGAAACTGCCTGAAAAATGGCAGAAGGCAGTGGAACGAAACAGTGAATACGTTGTTCAAATAAAGTTCTTGGTGAAAATGGAAAATGTGTCTTTTATTTTTACTTCAAAACTGAAGGAACTTTTTGGCCAACCAATAAATAGGACAGAATTAAGCGTATTTTCTCATTCATGCCCAAGATAGTACTAGCAAGAAATCCTATACAATGTGTCTGCTTCTCTGTCCAGTTCATAACCGTAGTCTTTTGGGGAATTTCCTGTCCAAACATCACTGAAGCAACATTTATGCCTTGTAATGATTTAGAACTGAATTTATTCTAAATAGTGAGATGGTACTCCAAAGCCACTTTCCTCTTGAGAAAGGAAAACAGCTCAGGCTTTGTGTGTATGTATATATGTATATGTGTTTCAGTTTTATGGAGGTATAATTGACAAATAAAATTGTAATATATAGAGAGTGTACAACGTGATGATTTGACATATGCATATACTGTGAAAGGATTCCCAACATTGAGTTAACACATCCATCACCTCACATATTTACTTTTTTTTTTTTTTTTTTGGTGAGAACACTTAAGTTCTATTCTCTTAGCAAATCTCAACTATATAATACAGTATTATCAACTATAGCCACCATGTTATACATTAGGTCCTCAAACCTATTGATCTTATAGCTGAAAGTCTGTACTATTATACCAGCTTCTCCCTATTCCCCTATGCCCCAGCCCTAACCACCATTCTATGAGGGTTTTTTTTGTTATTTTTTTTTGGATTCTGCATATAAGTGAGACCATGCAGTATCTGCCTTTGTCTGGCTTATTTCACTTAGTGTAATTGTTCATTCACATTGTTGCAAATAGCAGGATTTCCTTCTTTTGTAAGGATGACTAACATTCTATTGTATACATACACAATATTTTCTTTATCCATTCATCTGCTAGTGGACACACAGGTTGTTTGCATACCATGGCTACTGTTAATAATGCTGCAGTGAACATGGGAGTGCAGGTAGTGACTTTGTTTCCTTTGGACATATACCCAGAAATAAGATTGCTGGATCATATGGTAGTAGTTCTATGTTTAATTTCTTCAGGAATCTCCATAGTGACTGTACCATTTTCCATTTCCACTAAGAGTGTATAAAGGTTTCCTCTTCTGCACATCGTTGCCAGCATTTGCTATCACTTTTCTTTTTTATGACAGCCATCCTAACCGGTGTAAGGTGATATCTCACTGAGGTTTTTATTTGTATTTCCTTGCTAGTTAGTGATATTGAGCACCTTTTCATGTACCTGTTGGCCATTTGGTTGAGTTCTTTAGAAAAATGTCTATTCAAACCCTCTGCTCATTTTTAAATTGGATTACTTGGATTTTTTGCTATTGAGCTGTATAAGTTCTTTGTGTATTTTGGATATTAATTCCTTACTGGATATATGGTTTGCAAATATTTTCTCCCATTCTGTAGGTTGACTTTTCATTTTGTTGATGGTTTCTTTTGCTGTGCAGAAGCTTTTTAGTTTGATGAAGTCCCAATTGTTTTTTGTTTTTTGCTTTTTAAAATTTTTATTAGTTTTTGGCTGTGTTCGTTCTTTGTTGCTGTGTGCAGGCTTTCTCTAGCTGCAGCAAGCAGGGGCTACTCTTTGTTGTGGCACATGGGCTTCTCACTGCAGTGGCTTCTCCTGCTGTGGAGCATGGGCTCTAGGCGCGCGGGCTTCAGTAGTTGCGATGTGTGGGCTCAGTAGTTGCGGCTCGAGGGCTCTAGAGTGCAGGCTCAGTAGTTGTGGCTCACAGGCTTAGTTGCTCCACAGTATGTGGGATCTTCCTGGACCAGGGATCGAACCCATGTCCCCTGCATTGGCAGGAGGATTCTTAATCACTGTGCCACCAGAGAAGTCCCCCAATTGTTTATTTTTGGTTTTGTTGCCTTTGCTTTTGGTTTCAAGTCCAAAAAATCATTGCCAAGACCAATGTCAAGGAGCTTACTCCCTACATTTTCTTCAAGGATTTTCAAGGTTTCAGGTCTTATGTTAAAGTCTTTAATCCGTTTTGAGTTGATTTTTGTATATGGTGTAAGACAGGAGTCCAGTTTCATTCTCCTACAGGTGGATATACAGTTTTGCTAATGCCATTTATTGAAAAGACTACCCTTTCCCCCATTGTATATTCTTGGCTCCTTTGTTGAAAACATGGGTTTATTTCTGGGCTCTCTATTCTGTCTGATTGATCTGTGTGTTTATTTTATTTTATTTTTTGCGGTATGCAGGCCTCTCACTGTTATGGCCTCTCCCGTTGTGGAGCACAGGCTCCGGACACGCAGGCTCAGTGGCCATGGCTCATGGGCCCAGCTGCTCCACAGCATGTGGGATCTTCCCAGACTGGGGCACGAACCCGTGTCCCCTGCATCGGCAGGCAGACTCTCAACCACTGCGCCACCAGGGAAGCCCTGTGTTCTTATTTTTAAGTCAGTACCATACTGTTTTGATTACTACAGCTTTGTAATATAGTTTAAAATCAAGACGTGTGATGCCTTTAGCTTTGTTCTTCTTTCTCAAGATTGCTTTGGCTATTCGGGGTCTTTTGTGGTTCCATATGAATTTTAGAATTGTTTTTTCTATTTCTATGAAAAATGCCATTGGAATTTTAATAGGGATTGCATTGAATCTGTAGATCACCTTAGGTAGTATGAACACTTTAATAATATTAATTCTTCTAATCCATAAACATGGAGTATATTTCCATTTATCTAACCCTTCCACTTTTCATCAATTTTTTTTATAGTTTTCAGTGTACAGATCTTTCCTCTCCTTGATTACATTTATTCCTAAGTATTTTATTCTTTTTGATGCTATTGTAAATGGGATTGTTTCATTAATTTCTCTTTCCAGTAGTTCATTGTTATTGTATAGAAACACAAATGATTTTTGTATGTTTATTTTGTATCCTGCAACTTACTGAATTTGTTTAACAGTACTAACAGTTTCTTGGTGGAGCCTTTAGGATTTTCTATGTATAAGATCATGTCATCTGCAGACAGAGACAGTTTTACTTCTTTTCTGATTTGGGTGCCTTTTATTTCTTTTCCTTGACTAACTGCTCTGGCTATGATTTCCAATACTATGTTGATTAAAAGTGGTGAGTGTGGTAATTCTTGTCTTATTCCTGATCTTAGAGGAAAAGTGTTCAGCTTTTCACAATTCAGTATGATGTTAGCTGTGGGCTTGTCATATATGGCCTTTATTATGTTGAGATACATTCCTTCTACATCCAATTTGTTGAGAGTTTTATCATGTAAGAATGTTGAATTTTGTCAAATGCTTTTTCTGCATCTATTGAAATGATTATATGGTTTTGATCTTTCATTTTGTTACAGTGGTATATCACATTTATTGATTTGTGTATGTTGAGCCATCCTTGCATCCCAGGAATAAATCTCACTTGATCATGGTGTATGACCTTTTTAATGTACTGTTGAATTTGGTTTGCTAATTTTTTGTTGAGGATTTTTGCATCTATGTTCATCAAGAATACTGGCCTGTAATTTTTTCTTATAGTGTCCCTGTCTGGCTTTGGCAACAGGTAATTCTGGCCTCATAAAATGAATTTGGAAGTGTTCACTCCTTTTATGTTTTTTTGAAAAGTTTGAGAAGATTGGTATTAATTA
This sequence comes from Pseudorca crassidens, assembly GCF_039906515.1. Classification (NCBI taxonomy): domain Eukaryota; kingdom Metazoa; phylum Chordata; class Mammalia; order Artiodactyla; family Delphinidae; genus Pseudorca; species Pseudorca crassidens. Next base: position 88,477,383 of record NC_090296.1, on the reverse strand, counting down.
TTCTTTAACTGTTTGGAAGAATTCACCAGTGAATCTGTCTAGTCCTGGGCTTTTTTTGTTGGGAGGTTTTTGATTACTGATTCAATCTCCTTACTAGTAATCATTCTGTTCAGATTTTCTATTTTTTTATGATTCAGTCTCAGTCAGTTGTATATTTCTAGGAATTTATCCATTTCTTCTATGTTATCTAATTTGTTGGGATATAATTTTCCATAGTAGTTTCTCAAAATCCTTAGTATTTCTGTCTTATTAATTGTAATACCTCCTTTTTCATTTCTGACTTTGAGTCTTCTCTCTCTTTTTCTTAGCTTAGCTAAACATGTGTCTATTTTGTCTGTCTTTTAAGACAAATGGCTCTTAGTTTCCTTGAACTTTTCTGTTGTCTGTTTTTGCCTCTATTTCATTAGTTTCTGCTCTGATCTTTGTTATTTCCCTTCTTCTATAGCTTTGGACTTAGTTTGTTTTTCTTTTTCTTGAGGTGTTAAATTAGGTTGTTTGAGATCTTTCTTTTTTTCTTAACGTAGGTGTTTATCAATATAAACTCCCCTCTTTGAACTGCTTTTGCTGCATCTCATAAGTTTTGGTATATTGTGTTTCCATTTTCATTTGTCTCAAGATATTTTTTCAAGTTTTTTCCCCCAGTTTTATTGAGATATTATTGACATATAACATTGTATAAGGTGTGCAATATAATGATTTGGTATAGGTATATATTGTGAGATGATTACCACAATAAGTTTAGTTAACATCCATCAACTCACACAGTTACAAATTTTTCCTTGTGGTGAGTAAAGATATTTTATTTCTCTTTTGATTTCATTTTTGACCCATTGTTCAGGAGCATGTTGTTTAATGTCCACATATATGTGAATTTACCAGGTTTTTTCTTGTTACTCATTTCTAGTTTAATACTATTGTGGTCAGAAAAGACATTTGATATAATTTCAGTCTTCTTAAATATATTAAAACTTGCTTTGTAGCCTAACATAATTTCCATGTGTACTTGAGAAGAATGTGTATTCTGCTGTTGTTGGATGGACTGTTCTGTAAATGTTGTCAGGTCCATCTGGTCTAACATGTAGTTTAAGTCCGATGTTTCCTTGTTGATTTTCTGCCTGGATGATCTATCTGTTGTTGAAAGTGGAATGCTGAAGTCCTCTACTATTATTGTATTGTTGCCTCTTCAGATCTGTTAATATTTGCTTTATATATTTAGGTGCTCCATGTTGGGTGCATAAAAATTTACAGTTGTTACATCCTCTTGATGAATTGACCCCCTTATTACTATATAATGACCTTCTTTGTTTCTCATTACTGTTTTGGCTTAAAGTCTATTTTGTGTGATATAAGTATAGCTACGTCTGCTTGTCTGAAAAACTCTCTCTCCTTCAAGTCTGAAGGACAACTTTGCCAGGTAGAGCATTACCAAGCATTGGTTGGTAGTTTTTTTCTTTTTAGTATATCATCCCACTTTTTTTCTGGACTGTAAGGTTTCTGCAGAAAAATCTGCTGATAGTCTTATGGGAGCTCCCTTGTATATAACAAGTTGCTTTTCTCTTGCTGCCTTTATCTATGCTTTCTTTGTCTTAGTTTTGACAGTTTAATTATAATGTGTCTCAGTGTGGGTCTCTTTAGTGTCCCAAAGAGGAGAATTGCAGCCAGCATCTAGATGCAGGCTGATTAGAAGCTGGACCCTCAGGCACCAGCTGGAAAGTATGCAGTCAAACCCCTTCCAGGGAAAGAGTGGGAGATGGACATTTTTGACTGTTTCCTCTACACTGAGCCTTGTGGGGCAGGCGGGGGGTGGTGGGGAGGTAGGCATAGTACAGTCTTAAAAATTGGAGCACTAGATGTTCAGTCTAAACGCTTCACTGCTTAGGGATAAGCTTAGAGTTGGGAGTTTCCTTCCATTATATGGTGCTGTGCCAGGGGTGGGTTTTATGATGAGACTGTTTCTCAGCCTTTCCTACCCGATTCAATGTGGGTATTTTCTCAGTTGTAGGAGTCATTCAGCTGGTTTCTGGGTTTTGCTTAGAGGGAATTACTCCATGTGTAGCTGTACATTTGGTGCATCCATAGGAAGAGGGAAATTTAAGCCTCCTTTGTTGTTATCTTGGTCTGGAGTCACTCCAAATATATTTAGCAGGAATGAACTGGACAAAAACATTATCTCTTTCAGATTTTAGACACTAATGATGCTTAGGATGTGACTTTAGGCAAAAAGTCAGTTTCTGTTTTGAAGGCAGAAATGACCAGGAAAGAGTATTCTACTAATTTTTTAGTGAAGTTCAGTGATGTAAAGACAACTCATCATTAAACACAAATTAGCAATTTTCACTTCATTCATTTACTTTAGACTATGCTTACAATGACATCCACTGAACTTCCCCAAGAACATAGGAGTCATAACTATGCCAGACCAATGATCTATCCAGTTTATAATTCATCTTTAATAGTAGAGCAAAATGATTATTTTTTTCAGAGGATGTTGGTTGCTTTCTCTGGTGAAAACCTCCAAACACAGGAGGGTAATGTCTGTTAACTTGCCATAGTAAACTGTTAAGGAGCTGGTACCCAAACATCTACCTATATACTGAACAGATCATTTACTTAATGACAACTTCCAAATCTATCTCCAGTTCTTTTTTCTCTCCTGAACTTCAGACCCAAGTTGGTTTGTGAGTTGCTTAACTTGATGGTCCCACAGGTACCTCCAAGTCAACATAACCACCTCAATTAAGCCATAATCTCTCCCCTTTACTCTCATTCCTGGAACTAGTCCTCTTCCTGTCAGTGAATGAATGGCATCCCTCAGACCCACTTGCCCAAGCCAGAAAGGGTACAGTCATCCTTATCCTGCCCTTCACTTCAATAACCAATCCTATTGATTCTCCTTGTTCTAGTGCATCTTCATCCTCACAACTACTTAGTATCAGCTCTCATCATCTCTTACTTGGGAGTATTACAGCAATGTGTTTATTGATCTCCCTGACATCCAAATGGCTACCAGCATGATCTTTTGAAAAAACATACCAGTGTTAAGAATTCTATAAGTCAAAGTCTAAATTCCTTACCATTTCACACAAGGCCTTATAAGATCTTTCAGCCTCATCTCTCAGAACTCTCTTCATTCACCCATATATCACTACTAATATACACATCTTTTGCTTTTGAAGAACCAAACATTCTAGTTCCTCAAATCTTTCATTTTGTGTGTCCTGTAACTAGTTCTTTCAGCTTAATGATATACTCTCTTTTTTTTCAACTGACTTCTTTCAGTGTTTTTTCTTTATCTTTGATTTTCTATAATTTCAAAATATGCTTAAGTATAGTTCTCTTGGCATTTATGCTGCTTGGTGTTTTCTGAGCTTCCTGGAGCTGTGGTTTGGTGTCTGACATTAATTTGGAGAAATTCTCAGTCATAATTGTCTCAAATATTTCTTCTGTTCTTCTCTTGGTATACACATTATGTGTATGTTACACCTTTTGTATTTGTCCCACAATCCTTGGATGCTCCATTCTGGTTTTTTTTTTTTTTTTTCAGTCTTTGTTCTCTTTCCTTTTCAGTTTTGAAGACTTCTATTGATATATCTTCAAGCTAGGAGTTCTTTCCTCAGAGGTGTTTAGTCTACTAGTAAGCCATCAAAGACATTCTTCATTTCTGTTACAGTGTTTTTTGATCTGTAGCATTTCTTTTTGGTTCTTTCTTGGGATTCCTATATCTCTGTACTTACACTGCCCATCTGTTCTTGCTTGCAGTCTACTTTATCCATTAGAGCCCTTAGCACATAAATCATAGTTGTTTGAAATTCCCACTCTGATAAATCAAAATCTCTGCCATGTCTGGTTTTGATGCTTGCTCTATCTCCTCAAATTGTGTTTTTTGCCTTTTAGCAGGCCTTGTACTTTCTTCTTGATAACTGGACATGATGTACCCAAAAAAGGAACTGCTGTAAATAGGCCTTAGTAATGTGGTGGTGAGGTGTGGGGAAGGGGAAGCATTCTGTAGTCCTAGGATTAGGTCTCAGGCTTTTAGCGAGCCTGTGCCTCTGCACTGTGAATTTCACAAGTGTTTCTCAGTTTTTCCTCCCCCTTTAAGTGGGATAGGATGGTTAGAGTGGGCTTTAGTTGGGTATTTCCCTACTTCCAGGTCAGGTAGGCTCTGATAATACCCCAGCTGGTTAGGTTCTGGTTAACTAGTTTCTCCTGAGGGCAGGCCTTGTTTAAAAAAACGGAGTGCTCTGGTGTATTTCAAAATGGCTCCTTTTCCCCTCCTCCTGCCAGAAGAATGAGGGGATTTTGCCTGATATTTACTGTGAGAACTTGGTCTAGCTCCCGGAGGTAAAACTCCCCAAAGTGTAGGGTTGCCCCCTATAACTGGGTCCCCCCAGAGTTTTTAACATCCAGACCTGTCCTCACTGAGGCTCCAGCAATTAGTGTCAGGTTTTCCTGCCCCAGCACAGGATTCTGTGGCAGTTTCCGCTCATGAGTCTGCTCCAGTAAGCCATGTGTTTGCCTGTCTGTCTCTCCAATCTTCAGGTCAGCAGTTTGCCCTGTGTCTCTTACAGATCCAAGAAGAGTTATTGATTTTTCAGACTGTTCAGTTTTTTTTCTTATTGTTACGATGGAGTGGTGACTTCTGAGCTCCTTACATGCCGAACCAGAAAACTATTCTAATAATATCCCAGAAATTGGTAAACAAGTTCATTTTTACACTATCCGAATGCATCATGATTTTATCAATTCAAGTTTATCCTCTCTCAGTCTTCATTTCTGTCTGAAGAAGGCTGTAAGTTTTTAGTCACTTAGGACCATTGCCAAGTCTTCACCTACACCTTATCTATGTTCCAATCACAATAAATACATCACTTCTGATCAGGGAAACCACCCTCTTTTACTTCCCCTCACCCTCCACTTCTCAGTGCCCCAGCAATACAGGTAAAATCTGTCACTTGTCCATGCTAGAGCTAATAGTGAGTATGCATCTAATAAGAGAAAAGAACGGAGATCTAGACCACCACAAATACCTGTCTCCCTTCTTATACACTCTATTCAGCATCCATGTGATTACCCTCAAGACCTTACTTCTCCCCACTCCCAGAAGACTCCTGAGTGGAGGAAAGCATAGAGGAGGAGGGGGCAGGGATCCCAGTGCTCACTCACCTCCGAAAGAGCTCTCTGCAGCACACATAGGTCTCATAGGTTCGATTGGTGAAACTTGTGTTTAGGAAGGAGACACAGTCAGTTTCAGCTCCCCTGGGGACATAGAGGATTCCTGGGTAAAGGAGACAGAGATGCTAAGGGGAAGCTTTTACACATGTTCCTTAAGGCTCTTAATTCTTTGGGTATAAACTGAGAACACTGTAGATTTGGTGCCTTTTCTATGCATATGTGAGATGGAGAGTTAAAACAATATTCTGAGACTAAGCTGAGACACTTACCTGCCACACAAGCGCTGATAAGGGATACACAGGCCCCTGTGAAGAGGGCACTGACCACAACCTTGGACAAGTCACTCTTCCGGTGGGGCACCATTGATGCTGCGGACAACACAACAAAATAATTCAATCTCTTCCCCACAAGGCAATTAGGCATACCCCATGAAACCCCATTAGAAGAATGCTGAGGATCAAAATGCAGCAGATGAATAGCATTCTTACCACCAACCACCAGAGGCTGGACAGTGGTACCCTAAGAAGTGTGTATATTCATTAGTCCTAAGGGGTCACTAACTTAGACATTCCCCAGGTCAAGGATTGTGTGTCTGACCCTAACTATTTAGTGGTTCTGTGAATATTCCCAAGATATATCTGAATTAAGCAAAGCCCTGGGTTGCTCCAGACAGGTGAAAATGCCTTGGGTGTTCACTAGTTGAAATCTGCATTCTTAACCTGGACAGAATTAGACAGACTATTTTGAGCCAGAGAAATAAGGAGGGCAACATTCACCTAAGCCTTAGTCACATGATGCATATCCCACTACTGGAGGACAAGCTCACAATCAGATTGTAATCAGGCATCAGAATTAGAATACAGGGACTTTCCTGGGGGCGCAGTGGTTAAGAATCCGCCTGCCAATGCAGGGGACACAGGTTCGAGCCCTGGTCCGGGAAGATCCCACATGCCGCGGAGCAACTAAGTCTGTGCACCACAACTACAGAACCTGCACTCTAGAGCCCACAAGCCACAACTACTGAAGCCTGCACACCTAGAGCCCATGCTCAGCAACAAAGAGAAGCCACCAAAAGGAGAAGCCTGCGCACCACAACGAAGAGTAGCCCCCGCTCACTGCAACTAGAGAAAGCCCGTGCACGACAACGAAGACCCAACACAGCCAAAAATAAATAAATAAATATTTTTAAAACAAGAATTAGAGGGCTTCCCTGGTGGCGCAGTGGTTAAGAATCCGCCTGCCAATGCAGGGGACACGGGTTCAAGCCCTGGTCCGGGGAGATCCCACATGCCGCGGAGCAACTAAGCCCATGTGCCACAACTACTGAACCTGCGCTCTAGAGCCCGTGAGCCACAACTACTGAGCCCACGCGCCACATTTACTGAAGCTTGCGCATTCTAGAGCCCGTGCTCTGCAACAAGAGAAGCTACCACAGTGAGAAGCCCGCTCACCGCAATGAAGAGTAGCCCCTGCTCGCAGCAACTAGAGAAAGCCCGCGCACAGCAACAAAGACCCAACACAGCCAAAACTAATAAATAAATAAACAAAAATAATAAAATAAATAAATAAATACATTTATAAAAAAAGAATTAGAATACAGACAAGTGTTTAACAGAAGGGAAAAAGATAAACTGAAAGGAAATTGTTTTACCTCTAAATTGATCGATCAGCTACCAAGTGAATCAACTTAATGATTCTAGCCCAGAATATGAGTGCCATAAAAAATGGACACACTGAGCTGTATTTTTCTTACACTTTATTTCTCACTTGGATCTTCCAAACTCTTGGAATCCCCTGCCTTCAAGGACAATTCCACTTTCCTCATATTATTTCCTCCAGCCATCACCATTCAGCAAGATTTTCAGCAATCTAATTGTATCTATGTATGCTTCACATACTCACTCCTCCCACACCTGGTGACTTGTAGCTTTTAATGCAACACTTCACACCACTTGCTCTAATTATCTATCTGCCTTACGTGTCTGCTGCTTTTATTTGTCCTTTGATTCCTTGTGCAATGCTTAATTCTGTGAAGTCAACTGGTGCGCAGCATAATTTCAGAAAGTACCTTCACTACTGAATAAAAAACAAAATACCTTTACTATATATGCACTATGTCCATTTAATTCTAATTATCTATCTGCCTTATGTGTCTGCTGCTTTCATTTGTCCTTTGATTCCTTGTGCAATGCTTAATTCTGTGAAGTCAACTGGTGTGCAGCATAATTTCAGAAAGTACCTTCACTACTGAATAAAAAACAAAATACCTTTACTATATATGCACTATGTCCATTTAATGGCAAAATAAAAATAATATCATTATAGTCTTCCTCATAGGGAAAATAAAAATAAAATTGGTCTTTTGGGCCTCCATCTGAAACGGAAAAAAATGGCAGAAGTTGAGATTGCAAACCCAGCCTGGGCTTCATGAATAGTCAGGTAGCATGATTACCTTAACTCCAAATTAACTTTCACCTGAGAGGCCCATTTCACATCAGCTTCTCTATCTGGTCTCAACTCATACTGAAGCACCAGGAGTGCCCACTACAGATGCTGGGAACTGGCTGGCATATTGGGTAGCTGGGAAAATGAATTAACTCACTCAAGCCTCCCAGTGTGATTCCTATGGAACTAAGATTGGCAAATCCACAGAGTGAAAATGTTGTAATGATTTCGGCTCTCACCTAGGGAAAACAAAAATAAATAAGTACACTCAGTCCTATATGTGCAGTCGTATAATCATGATAGACGTTCCAGAGTACTTAGAACCCCCAATCTTGTGTGTGCTACTCTAAGGAATATGGAAGGGATGCTCAGAAAACAATCGCTTCATGATTTATTATAGGGATAATGATATGGAACCACCATGGCCTCTTTACCCAGTGCTCTTCTTGTTGAAGCCTATGAATTAGGAGGTCTAGGAATGAGGCTGATTGAGAGAAAAGAGATAGAGGGAGAGAAAAAAGGAGCTCAGTTTATAGCAATTTAAACTTATAAATGAAGAAGGAGACCTTAGACTATCAGAAATAGTATCCTCCTTGGAATGCCCCAACTGTAAAGGCTCAGTAATTACATTCTAGAGAGAAGTTGGGTCAGAGAGTAGGGGACTAGCACACAGACCTCAGGGCAGCTCAGGCACCGAAGCTCAGCATACTGTTACTCTTGCTTTGTGGTCAGGCCTGGGACCCTGGAAAGGGATCTGTGGGTGTTAAACTTTAGCGTAACACTTTTTGTCTGCCTGGACTGTTTATGCTTTTCTAGATTGTCACTTACAGAAATCCACTGTTTCTCGCCTCCAATCCACTCTTCTACTCCAGAGAGACGTTTGTTTTTGTACTGAGACAGTTGCTGATAGGCCACAAACTCATTTGTGAAGAACTTGATCCCCACCATCTCAGCCACCATCGGACAGTCTGCCCACTCGACACCCATCATGAAAACCATGGGCCTTAGGATATAGGAACAGATGACCTGGGTGAGAGAAAGAGACAGGAGACAAAGACTTCTCTGAAGCCTTGACTCAGTCTCCTCCACCCTTCTCCTCTCCACGCTCCCTCAGTGCACTGTGGGTCAGGAAGACATGCACAATTCAAGGACTACTTAAACACACCCTAGAGGAACAGCCCAACAAACGGAATCCTTTACCTGAAAAGTGAGTCCCTGTATGTCTACCAGTTCCCCTAGCCAGGAGAGAGCAGCATTGATGAAGGCCAACACGGCCAAAAAAGCAATCAGGTTGGCTGCTACCTTAGCAGCAAGGCCTATGGCATCTGTGGCTCCATTGCTGGCAGCTTCCAGAACATTCTTCTCCTTCCTGTGGTTATTGGGCATAGGGGAAGAATACAGTGTCTAGAGCAATCTCGGCTCCTCACAGAAGAGCTGTCCCAGTGTCCCAGCAGTGCAGGAGTGCAACAGGAGACTGCAAGAACAGCTTGAGAGATGATGGGGGTTCCTGGTGACCCTTTTTGTGGAAATAACACTGAAGCAGTATCAGATTTAATCGCCATGAAATGGTACTGACACAAAGGACAGGGGATAATGGCATGCAGAAGAGAGAGGCAGGTGGGAGGGTTAAACAAAAGAAAAAAATCAACATGATTAGCTAAAGGCAGAGGTAGACAAGAGGAGATATGGAATCATATTATTCCTTCTCCAGGAGACTTGAAGCCTCTACCACCATAGCACCACTCTTGACTCTGCACCTGACCTCATCATCTCCCAAATTATATGCCTCATTGGACTCACCCACGGGGCAATTTTACCCCCTCCTTATTCTTGAACTTGGACTCCTCCACTTCTGGATATACCAGCTTTGACAAAGCAAGAGCAGAAGGGGCAGCCATCACAGAGGCAGAAATCAAGGATGACGTGTCAATCTGTAAGGCCAGACTTAGGAATGAGCATCTACAGAACCCAGACTTGGGCTCACCCAGGAGTGATCAAACAGACTATGCTTACCCCAAAGGATATGAAGGCTCCCAAGACAGTGCCTGAGATGGTGGCAAACCCTCCAGTCATCACTGCATGGACTTCTGAAAGCGTCATGTCTGCAAGGTATGGACGGATGAGCAGAGGTGCCTCTGTCTATAAAAAAGGAGAAGAGAGTCAGATTCAAGAAGGTGCAGCTCCCCATCCCAGAGTGCCTGCCCCAGCTCCGGGCACACATCCCTCCAGTGTGGGTGCTCTTCCAAAACTAAGCTCTGCTTTTAGGCTCTCCCAGTGTCTGGCTCACCCCCTCTGGCACCTAATCATATCCTGGCTAGCACTCTTCTCATGTGTTTTCATATCAGTTTGTCTCATCTACTTAAAATTTAGAATGCTATAGAAGACAAACAGTATATTTCTTTTTTACATTCTCAATGTCTAAAACTATATACTCAGGAATTCCCTGGTGGTCCAGTGGTTGGGACTCCGCACTTTCACTGCCAAGGTCCAGGTTTCGATCCTTGGTTGGGGAACTAGGATCCCACAAGCCACGTGGTGTGGCCCAAACAAACAAACAAACAGAAACTATATACTTAGTGAATGACTTTAGTATAGTGTACTTACTGCGTACATATTAATTGCTTAAAAGGTACTCATTAAATGAATTGCAAATAGATTACTGAAGCCCAATGTTGATGAAAGAATCAAAAGAAATAATGTTTGTGAAAATGGTATGAAATTATGAAGACCCAACTATGTAAAATATATCTAGCATTGACCTAAGAAATACTTATTATTTAATGAGTGACAACTATGTGCCTAGTGCTATATGATATGCTAGGGACATTCCTATGAATAAGGCAAAGTTCCTACTCTTAGGACTTTACAGTCTAGCAGAGGAAACTAAGCTGATTATGGAGAATTTCAGCAAAATGCAGCATGCTATGGTAGAAGTGTACAGAAGTTTTCTGAGAACATTTCAAATACCATTAATCAGCCTAGGGCCTTAGGAGAGAAAGACCTCAATACTAATTCCTTGTCAGTTTGACAAGCCATTGTCCCTAACACTGAGTTGATCAGTCAGTAGCATATATTGAACACCTACTCCATACAGACAAATGTATCAAACAAGTATTATGGGGACAAGCTTTGGTGTTAGCCCTGAGCAAGGCAAGCTATTGTCTCCTTAGAGATTCTGGAAAACAAAGGTTACAGGAAGAAACCAGAATATGGAGGAAACATCTTTCATAGCCCCTGAAGGGGGATGACTTGGACCAGGCCATTTCCCTAAATTCCTGTGTAAGAAGTTGGATCTGTGGTTAAGTATGTCCCCATTACATACACCCAAATAAGTATTATTAGGCATGAAAGGTGAAAGCAATGAGCTGAGTTCCAAGTTTTCTTTCATCAGAGTGACTGGCTGCCCATACAGTCTTCATCTATTTGACTTTTCAAAAGGAAAGCATACATGTCTCACACTGTTTTCTGCCATACTCTCTGTTCCCCAGAGAAAAGATCAGAAGGCCTCAGGGTGCTTACCATACCCACAAAGATGTTTCCTGCCACAGCCAGGGTCTCTGGGGCAGTGGTGCCCATGGTGATTTGCAAAAACCAGGCAATCTAAAGGGATGCAAAGTTCCAAACCATTAACATTAGCAGAAATCTTGGGGTGTATCCATCAAAACTCCTCCTCCATTATGTTGGTAAGGAAACTAAGGCCTAGAGAAGAAGAGGCACAAGGCCGAGACCACAAACCAAGTTACAAACAGAGCCTGGACCAGAACTCAGGACTCTTGGCTTCCAGAAAAAGTAGATTAAAACTCAGTATGAAATGGTAGTTCAGCCCATTTTTTCTCCCTGCTCTGCCCCTCAGCCTGCCTAGGGCCTGGTCCTGACCACCTGGTATCAGGCACGCTTGAAAGAGTTTGCTTTTCACATTCGTTCTAATGCTCTAGATCTGACATATGATCATTTTTTCCCCAAAGTAAGTGCCATCTTCATGCCTCTTGATAGATCACAAGACAAAGGCCCACCTCCTGACTGTGCAGGAGAATGACTCACCTTCTGAACTACCCACTGCACAAAGCCCAGGTAGTAAAGAATGGACATCACACATCCAAAGAAAAGGATGATCGGTAAGGCCTATAATGAGAATGATGGGGCAACCAGTGAGATACTACACTGAATGTGCAACTGTGTGCCGTAAGGAGACTGTGTTTCAGGTCTCTAAGTTAAGTTCTTAGCATCCCAAGCACAGCTGATACAGTAATAGATACTCTGGATATTTAAACACAAGCTAGTCTAGGAATAAATTTTAAATGTATTGCAAATCTATTATGCCGTCAATACTAAGCCACAAGGAGATGTTTTCTGAGCCTTCTTCTCCCACCCCTATTTCATTCCAATTTCAGTATGACAACGATCAAAGGGCAAGACATTAATGCTGCTTCCTATACGGATAAGATCAAATCCTCTTCTTAGGGTCAAATTGGTATATAGACTGGCTGATCTGTTGGACACACATCTTCGTCATCTCGCTTTATCCCCCTCACCCTCACTGCCACTGACCCTCATTCTTGCTCATGAAACATATGACCTGAAAAGCGAAGATATCCTTGACCAGCATATCCCCAAAAACAAAACTGGAGCCAGCCACAGTATAGTTGAGAAAAATCTGAAAGAAAAAAAAGAGAGACAGAACTAGAGTGAAGCCAGAAAGGACACAGGGAAGATAAGATCAGCCTCATGTATGATGAGGACCTAGTGCTGCTACTGAGGTTGGCCTCCCTTTGACAGCATGGGAAGCAGCCTAAGTCACTATGAGCTACTCATTGAATGACAGAGGACTCAGCAGTTCCATTCTCTTTATTTGTATGCATAGTTGTACCCCAGTATACTCTCTCCTTTCCCACCAGATCATCCACCACCATCACTAACAAGACACAGCCTGATCTCCTCATGCTTTCCCCCAGTCTCCTTTCTCTAGGGTTCTAAAAGAGCGCTCATATTCAATTTCTCATACCTGAATCTGGTTTCCCAGCCATTGAAATGCATTAAATCCAGGATCACTTCTGATGACCAAGATCCCAAAGACAAACTGAAGACCTAGGCCCCAAAGCACTGCCCTCCAGGACACCTGGGACCAATAAGAACGTTATTCTAATGTGAGCTCTAAACCCGACTTGTTCATTACCTGGCTGGGGTTTTAAACGTGGGTACGTGTACTCTGGAACCACCTTGGCATGTTAACAGTAAATCTGGGGTAAGATGGAACAGGGAGCAGGGGGAAATAGGGCAGTAGTATATAAAGAGCCACATACGTCTATGTGGTTTTCAAAACTATGCCTACAGGTTAGACCTCAGACACACGCACACATACATATAAAAGCATCATAAACCACTACTTTAATATTACTATGTGCAATGCAAGCTCATTCTCTATTGTATTCTATTTTCTTTCTCTCCTTCTTTATTTTTTGTTTTGTTTGTTTTTTCTTTAACACTGGCCTGGATCCACAAAATTGATATCAAGGCTCACTAACGGATCACAACCTACAGTTTGAAAATAAATGGTCTAGGGCCTGTGAGAACTTTAAACTTCACTTAGGGGCAATATTGTCAAAGGGGCCAATTCCAGAGGTTGTTAAGAACTTAGTTCTATGCCTTTGTAATCAATACTTGGCTTATGCACTTTGTAATTAGTAACACATGGTCCTTGGCTAGGTATTACTACGCCCACCCTGCAATACCCAAAACTCACTGCACTGTGGTGTTTGGAGCAGGCAAAGAGGATGAGGGTGAACATGCAGATTCCTGCGAAGGAGATCAGCTGCTCTGGCCTTTGGGCTGTGTCTAGAGCCAGCCACAGGATAAGGCCAACCAAGGAGACTCCCGCGAACACACTGGAGAGGGAATTTCAAGACCATGTCATCAAATCAGTGAGTGAATAAGAAATCATTAACTTTACCTCTAAAAAATAGAAATTCACCACAAGGATAAATGAAACAACCCAATAGATCAGACACAGAGACATATCTTTAGAATCATTCATCTGGTGGTTTCCCAGTTAACACCTCTCCCCTCCCCTCAACTCTTTTACTCACAGAATGAAGCTGAAAGAGTCCAATCTGAGGACATAAATCTCATGACCTCCTTTTCTTCAAGTTATCATATCAGTAAGATGTGATATAAAGACTTATTCTTTAAGAATGTTCTAATGCATAACCAAAATATTTAAAAAAGAAGGAGGAAAAGTCCTCCCATGGATCTCCACCCACTTTCCAACCACTCCAAGGGCAAGAGTAAAGGCTAAGCCACAAATCAACTACTTAATGCCCTGTGGTCCCTTTATGTACCAAACATGCTTGATCAATACATAAACTAGAGGGAGACGCAAGCGGGAAGAGATATGGGAACATATGTATATATATAACTGATTCATTTTGTTGTGAAGCTGAAACTAACATACCATTGTAAAGCAATTATACTCCAATAAAGATGTTAAAATGAAAAAAAAAATACATAAACTAGTCTCCTCATGTCTGAGTGTTGGAGTCATTTCAGTTCAAGGGAAAAGAATTAGAAGGTGAATCACATATGAAAAGAAAAGAAAACAAAAAGAACACATTGTCCGTTGAGATGCCATAGGAACAACGATGACGACGACAGAAGGGATTACAGGTCAGGGTTGAATTTTGGAGCTGTTCTCACTGTGAACTCAAAGTGAATTAAATCTGTCTTCCATGGATAACTAATAAGAACGTGCTGTATAAAAAATTTTTTAATAAAATTAAAAAAATAAAGTAACATAATAAATAAATAAATAAATCTGGCTTCCAGAATCCATCCTGTTAATGAAGAAAGTCCTTTCGCTCTATCGCTCCAGTGTCAAATAAATCAATGATCCAAAATTTAGACTGTAGTCTGGTGTGTTTCTCCAAATGATCACTGTTGCAAACATCTGAACAGCTATCTTCTGTGCATCCATTGGACAAAAGTCATAAAAGTGGAACATATAGAGAGTCTGAAAGTTATCCTCTCAGCCCAGGCGTGTGATCAAAGGACATATGCATGCCACAGTTAGTTAGATGAGGTGCGGCTGCTGTAGCATCCAGCTCAGTATACACTGAACAGTGAGTTTGCTCCTTAAACTCTAGGGAATTATAAGACACCAGTGGGTGCAGGAAGTCTGGAGGACTAGAGGGAAAAAAAGCACAAAAAGTATCCAGGAACTAAGGGAGAAACACATGACCACCAAATCAATTTGATAGTTTAATGCTGCTATAAGCCTCTTTGCCTTGATTTCTTCATTGAAGAGGAGTATGGTTTTTCTCATTTCTGATACCAGCCCTGACAATAAACAGACTGAAACTCTTCTCTGAAATGGAACCCCTCCTGCCCCCTAGCAATATTGAGACATGTGGCTATAAGAAACTGGACTAAGTTCAGGGTTCAGAGGCCCGTTGCTATTTGCTCACTGAGCCTTGGTTTTTTTTTAACATCTTTATTGGAGTATAATTTCTTTACAATGGTGTGTTAGTTTCTGCTTTATAACAAAGTGAATCAGCTATACATATACATATATCCCCATATCTCTACCCTCTTGCGTCTCCCTCCCGCCCGCCCTCCCTATCCCACCCCTCTAGGTGGTCACAGAGCACTGAGCTGATCTCCCTGTGCTATGCGGCTGCTTCCCACTAGCTATCTATTTTACGTTTGGTAGCGTATATACATCCATGCCATTCTCTCACTTTGTCCCAGCTTACCCTTCCCCCTCCCCATGTCCTCAAGTCCATTCTCTAGTAGGTCTGCATCTTTATTCCCATCTTGCCCCTAGGTTTTTTGTTTGTTTTTGTTTTTTTTAGATTCCGGCTCTATTTACAATAGCCAGGACATGGAAGTAACCTAAGTGTCCATCAACAGATGAATGGATAAAGAAGATGTGGCACATATATACAATGGAATATTACCCAGCCATAAAAAGAAATGAAATTGAGTTATTTGTAGTGAGGTGGATGGACCTAGAGTCTGTCATACAGAGTAAAGTAAGTCAGAAAGAGAAAAACAAATACCGTATGAGCCTTGGTTTTGTAAAGTATAGGGGAGGGTCTGAGAGACAGCCCAGGAACCGTCAAAGGAGGAAAAGGGTAATGGATTGGGGTTTAAGACAAGTTGTGGGATGAGGGATATTGAGATTCTTAACTTACCATTTCATCCAAAGCTTCAGGCAGGAGTTTTCAAGGGGCTTCAGACATCTCGTTAATTTTTCACCAAAGAACCTTTTCAGAAAGCGGTGAACCAGGACTAAAAGCACCAAACAGGTGAGGACGAACAAGGCCAGTGCCCTATGGAAATTCAAGATGCAAGCTGCCAGGAAGTAGGCAGCATAAGCTAAAAAGAGAAAGTACAGAGTAAGGACCAGCAAGGCAGAGCCCCTTAGGACCAAATGAAGATTTAGTCATGAATGTCTGGGACTTAAGGCAGGTAAAACCCTCCAGTGACCTTACCACCCAGCCCTGTCAGACTGAGATGCAATTCTCAAGGCCAGGATAGATGGCTAACTGTTTTCTTGGGGTATCCCAAGGAGGAACCAACTTAGTTTGAATGTTGCATATTTTCACTTGACCCTGACAAAATCTCATTCCCTTGATATTCTCTTTCAATCCCTGGAAGTGGATTTGATCAGCACCCACCTTTATACTCTTAAAAAGTCATCTTTTCTCAAAACTTTACAATCCCAGTCATTTTAACCTTTCCTCTTCAGCAGAGCCATTCTTCTAGTAAACAAGGCTAGTACTAGGGGGTACAGCCATATGGTTCTCATTCCATGGCCCCTTGACTCACCCCAAAATATAATTTTTGTTCTCACTACCCCAGCTGCCTCTAATATTCACATCAAAGTCCCATACGTCACTGACGGTATATTTTAAATAAAGGTTTGCTATCTATTTTTTTTTTTTTTTTTGGTCATGCCCCGCGGCTTGTAGGATCTTAGTTCCCCAGTCAGGGATCGAATCCGGGCCCCAACATTGAAAGCACTGAGTCCTAACCACTGGACTGCCAGGGAATTCCCAAGAGGTTTGCTATCTTTTAAAAATATTTTATATCATTGATCTTACCAGTAAACCAGCAAATAAGTAACATACTACAGGCTTCTTTCACAGACTTCAAGAACCATGCCCCTCATCTAATCAAGATACTAAAAAAGAGACAAGCCCAGATTCTCTGACATATTTAAGTCTATCAAATAGTACATTTTGAAAAATAGCTTATTCTCAGAAGTGCAACTTATTTACTTATTCCTAGAAGTGCAATTCTATAAATTACAGCTCACCTACAAGTAATTACGATCTATACATCATATAGCCCTTTAGATCAACTTGTGAATAAATTTGCTTTCCATCTAGTAATAGTCTTGACACAAGGTCACATTTCTAAAACAACTGTGTCTCTCACTTCCGTGGATCCTCAATACCTTACCCAAACACAACAGGCTCAGCAGGACCTTCTTGAACAAGGCAGCATGTGTCTTACAGAAACTTCTTGCCCTGGTGAAAGGCTGTAGGTTCCTCCTGATGAGAATCCAAAAGTTAAGAACCAAAAATTATTCCATCCCATTTATATCAATTCCCAGAACTTAGATTGCCTGGCCTGAGGAAGAGTTTTCTCTTAATGAAATTCATCCTGGGGAAGTTAGGTAGTGTTGTAGCGATGCCAAAAAGGCCAGGTCAACCTTGTCAATGGGCAGCAGGTCAGAACACTCCTACCCAACCTGGACTAGCAATATCCTCAGTAATTTCCTACCATAGAAGGGAACACTGGTCACATCAGGGAGAGACTACTGGGACCTACTCCTTCCTGTTCTCTAGGGACGAGGGATTGCTCAGCTTCCAGATTCAGAAAAGGGCCTATTCTTCTGAGAGAAAATAAAAATCACATAAACCCATAACCCTGAACAGTCAATCAGATATGAATTGACAGACTGGATGGAAAACACTACCACCCTCAAGAATCCCTGGGTGAGAGGGCCTGAAAGAAGGTGCCCAGCAAGTAGAACTTTTCAAGTTTAATTTATCAAACATTTATATAGTGCTTTCTATGTGCTGAACTCTTTCTAAGAAGTTTAAAAGTACTAACTCATTGACTCCTAATAAGAACTCTTGAGGTGGCTACTATTATCATTCCCATTTTACAGATGTGGAAACTGGAAAACAGAGAAGTACCTTTCCCAAGGTCATGGAAGTTGTAAGGAGCATAGATAGAATGTAAACTCAGGCAGTCTGGCTTCAGAATCTGAGCTCTTAACCATCTTCCTTTGCTGCATCTTACCCAGGTCCCAGGCTCGCCTGTCTCTGCCACTTTTAAATGTCCTCAGCACACTGAAGTCATATGAACAAAAAGCTCTAATTTCCAAACTCTTAGAAGCTCCAAAGAAGGTGAGCCCAGCAAGAAGCCCATCATGCTGAGGCAGGACAGCTTAGCCAGGGCTGAGACCAACCACTAGCTCCAAATGCCCTGGGGACTTAGCTCACAGATTTCCATGGCTCTTTCTCCATTGCTACCTCTCCCATCTAACACACTCCCTCCTCTTCTTTATACAAAGCCTTCCTTTTCACTCCTCTCTCCTTCTCCTTATTTCTTCTTTCTTCAGGGAGTCCAACCCTTTGTGTTAGTTGAGTAGAGTGTGTATTATTAGATATAGGTGATCTGAGAAAGGAGAAAACATTCTTTATCACCACCTGACTTATCAGTTCAAGAGGACGCTTTAGGATCTCAAGAACTCTGCTAACTTTCCATGCTTAATAGAGAAAGTAGTGAGTAAAAACCATTGCTGAGAGGTGTCAGTGTACCTGAAGGATGTCAATATCTTTGGAATATCATTTGCAAAGTATATCAAGGAACTAATGTAATTTCAATCCTAGACTTCCCATGTGTGCCAGATATCTTTGGTTTGCTCCTCCAGATCCACTCTCCATCTTGCTCTGTGCCCTGGGATTCTAACCCATGTGGACTGCATCAGTGGGATTACATAACCCTCTGGATTATCTAGTTGGGTTCTACCAAGAGGATCCAAAAGGAGATCAGAGTGGATGAAAAGACTGAGGTCAGCATAGTGAAGTCTTCTCTATCTGACTCTCCTTCTGGGTTCTCTTATATCTTGTCCCTTGCCTAGCAATAGTAACTGTTCATTGCTTCTAGCCTCAGGTTCTTGCACTATTGTTTCTTGTGATTCCGCTACATCTTGCACACACCCCTGTAATGGTCTCTCTGTAAATAAACCCCCTCTGTAAATAAACCCTTCTCTAATTATCCTAATTTAAGTATTCCGTCTGTTCCTGTTAGGACCCAAACTGATCTATTAGGTGAAGCTGATTTAAAATCATACCTAATCAAATGCCAGTTCAGCAAAGCCATTGCAAAATGAGCGAGGACACTCACTAGTCCAGGACAAATATAAACCACACACCTAGAAAAGATTTCTGCCATTACCTCAGGACCACATTCAACCGTTCCCTGGGAACTAAAGATCAGTGGGTTCTACCAGAAGTCAGTGAAGAGCACTCATTTCTGCAAAACCCATGAACAACCTGATCCTAGCATATCAATTTACAACTGGACCTCTGCTTTAAAAAATGAAAATTAAAAAAAATCATACAGGACATTCCAAGGAAAAGAGAATATATGTTCTCAGACCCTTTTAAACCAACTGAGAAGCAGTGCATAGAGGTATGGGCACGGGTGTTCATGGTCCTGGCATCCTGCTTGGCCTAGGATCTTGCTAATACAACCAAGCTCTTTACATAATGGCTCAGTTTGAGAGTTAGTAACTGTGCTATACTCAGAAGCTTAATTGAGAAAAAAAAAAATCTGTCTGGTAGATGGTGACACTTGATATCTTGTCCATAACTTGCTGTGATGTCTGTACCCACTCATAAATTCTCTAGGTATGTATGTGGAAGGCTTTCCAGATATGGACTAATAATAACTCTCTCACTTACATGCTTACTGCCTGCAGCCTCAAGTGACAGCATGGGAAAGAGTAGGGTAAGGATGGTAGGTTGTGCTAGCTGAACACAGCATTAGTGGTCACTATAGGTCAGGCCTAGCAGCACGGGTGTTCATGCATTTTCTCAGTGACCCTTTCCACAAGTTGTGGAAACTCCCCCAACTAAGGGAGACAAAGCTATGGAAATTCCCAGGGTCTGGGGTACTATCTTTTAGCAGTTAGAATGGAAGGCGTAGGTAGCTTTCAAAAAATCCATCTCCTGTGACTGTTGACAGTGGGGCCCTGGGTGAATCCTTGCTCACCCTGGCTTGAAGTCAGAACTAGAAGAAAGAAAATGAGTCAACCCAAATGATGGTCTGAGTAAAGGGCAAGGGCCTCCAGGTAGAAGTGACCAGAATCTTTTCAAGGTGTCCAAAGTTTTCATTTGATGATAGCATAAGAAGAACTGGTCCGTGGGTATTGTACTGGGTACCACTTTGCCAGATTCAAATGTGTGTATAAAACTGGTTTAAAACTGGATGGGCAAGGGTTGCTGGATAGTGTGGTAGAGGAGCTCAAGAACAGGTACAAAAAGTGTCCAAGGGAGAATGGTGATTGAGAAGCAAAAAGCTTATTAATAAATCAAAGTGGAAAGCCAAAAAGGAGTTGGAAAACCTGGGAAGGCAAGAGAAAAGTCTATCAGATGGAGGCCAGCAAACCTACATTGGAGTCAGAGGCTCTGTGCACCGGGGGATGACCAGTTCTGAGAACCATCAGCCCAGGTAGAGTGAGAAGGGAACCTAAACCAGAACACAGCCGGGTGCTTAACTGCTGAGTTGTGATGGATGTGTTGCCTTGGAAAAGAACCCTCTCTCCACACAGGACCCAAATCTCCGCTTGATGTGCAATAAAAAGTCAGATCTTCTTCACACTAAAAGTAGAGATTCAAAGATCCACAAAAACAAGAGGGACCTAGTTAGTGGGTTTTCCAACCGGCCCTTCTACCCAGCCTCAACTTCTTCCTTCCAGAACTCTTATCCCGGGCTTCCCTGGTGGTGCAGTGGTTGAGAGTCCACCTGCCGATGCAGGGGACACGGGTTCGTGCCCCGGTCCGGGAAGATCCCAAGGGAAGATCCCACATGCCGCGGAACGGCTGGGCCCGTGAGCCATGGCCGCTGAGCCTGGGCGTCCGGAGCCTGTGCTCCACAACGGGAGAGGCCACAACAGTGAGAGGCCCACGTACCGGAAAAAAAAAAAAGGAGAGGGCTTCCCTGGTGGCGCAGTGGTTAAAAATCTGCCTGCCAATAAAGGGGACACTGGTTCGAGTCCTGGTCCAGGAAGATCCCACATGCCGCGGAGCAACTAAGCCGGTGTGCCACAACTACTGAAGCCCGCATGCCTAGATCCCATGCTCCGCAGCAAGAGAAGTCACCACAATGAGAAGCCCGCGCACCGCAACGAAGAGTAGCCCCCGCTCGCCATAACTAGAGAAATCCTGTGCGCAGCAACGAAGACCCAATGCAGCCATAAATAAATAAATTTTAAAAAAATAATATTTTTTTTAAAAAAAGGAGGATAGGTCAACAACATTCAGTGATGTGTAAGATCAGGTAGCATAGCAAATGAGAAGATGGCCGTGAACAGGTGACTGGTTCTGTTTGAAAGAGCCATTTACAGGAGAGTGACTGGATGAAAATGGAATTGCAGGGGATTGAGGGAGTGTGAGTATATATGGACTACTTTTTCAAAAAATTGCCTCTAAAGGAAAGAAAAACCAGATACTATTTAGTAAGCACTTTTTACCAGGTACTGCAAGACCTCTTCAATCATCTTCCCCTAAAACCACAAGGTTAATATTATATTCACAGGCAAGGAAAGTGAGCCTGCTGGCAAAGTTAGGATTTAAACCCCAGATCTTTCCATTACTCCATGGGGCTTCTAATTAGACATGAAAGACTGGAATTCCAGAGGGAACATTCCAGAATTCCAAAGTTATAATTACGAAGAGAGCAGAGGAGAAGGAGCAGGTGAATGTCAAAGAAGCTTTCACAAAGAAGAGGACAGATGAACTGATCCTAAAGGTAAAGGGGAAGGCGCTTGTCAGGGGGATGTGTTTCAGGGAGTTAGAAGAGAGCCCTGGGCTACCTCTAGAGGAGGAAAAGCATACTTGAGTGAGCCAAGCATTTTGAAAGAACAGTATGGGGCTTCCCTGGTGGCACAGTGGCTGAGACTCTGCCTGCTAATGCAGGGGACACGGGTTCGAGCCCTGGTCTGGGAGGATCCCACATGCCGCAGAGCAACTGGGCCCGTGAGCCACAACTGCTGAGCCTGCGCGTCTGGAGCCTGTGCTCCGCAACAAGAGAGGCCGCCATAGTGAGAGGCCCGCGTACCGCGATGAAGAGTGGCCCCCACTTGCCACAACTAGAGAAAGCCCTCACACAGAAACGAAGACCCAACACAGCAAAAAAATAAATTAATTAATAAACTCCTACCCCCCAACATCTTCTTTAAAAAAAAAAAGAAAGGAAGAACAGTATGATTTACTGTCGCTGAGAAGCAGGGAGCATGTGGATGGATGGTGGGAAGAAAGCATGCAAAGAAGACAGAAGCCAGGTCATTTAGACTATATATCATGCTTAGGAATTTCAGTTTTATCTTGTAGAAAGCAGAGACCCATTGAAGAATTTAAGCAAGGTAATAACATAAGTATATATGTATTTTTTAGAAAGATCACTCTGGAGGCGGGTGGTGAGGGATGGGCTAGGGGCCAGTATGGAAGTAACTGAAGGTGCAGGGGAGGACTGATAGGAGGTGAATGCATAGGTGTTTGTTTGTTTGTTTTTTTAATTTTCAATTTAATCACAGTATGACACTAATTCCTTAATATCAGTTATCTAGTCAGAGTTCAGAGTTCCCTGATTTTCTCATAAGTGTCCTTTGTTAGTTTTGTTCTTACAGTTTGGGTTTTGAATCTGGATCTTTTTAAGGTCCATATGTTGCAGTTGGACGAAGCTTCTTTCAAGTGTCTTTCCATCTGAATGTCCTGCCATCTTTTATTTGTTGAGTAAAGTAGGTTGTTTATTCTGTAGGTTTCCCCCAGGCTGCATTTTGATGATTGCATCCCTGCGGTACAATTGAACCTGTTACTCCTTACCCCTGTATTTCCTATAAATTGTAGGTAGAGTTAGAGACCTGATCAGATTCCATTTTTAGCGGGGGAGGCGGGTGTGCAGGACTGTGTCAGAGACGTTGTGTGCTTTTATCAGAAGGCACAGGCTGTCTCTATTTTTGAGATGTTAGCATTGATGACTGTTGCCAGGATCTTTTTTTTTTTTTTTTTTTTTTTTTTTTTTTTGCGGTACACGGGCCTCTCACTGCTGTGGCCTCTCCCGTTGCGGAGCACAGGCTCCGGACATGCAGGCTCAGTGGCCATGGCTCACGGGCCCAGCCGCTCCACAGCATGCGGGATCTTCCCGGACCGGGGCACGAACCCATGTCCCCTGCATCAGCAGGCGGACTCTCAACCACTGCGCCACCAGGGAAGCCCTGCCAGGATCTCTTAATTCATTAGGAAATTCATGTTTTTATTATAAACATTTTATTCAGAATTATATGAACCTTGCTGGATTTTCCTCAAGAAATTGTTTTCCAGAATGATCTCCATTAGGCCACTTTAATTCATTAATCAGTTTTTCATTAAGGCACTGAATTATTTTAAATTATTTTCCATTTCCACTTTAGAAGATTTAAAAAATCTCTTCTTTTAAAACTTTGTAACAAAGGCATAGGTGTTTGAGAAAGAGGATCCACATCAAGGGGAGGGAAACTGGGATGACAAATGAGGTTCCTTCCGTGAGTGACTCAGTCAGGGTGATAACATAAACCAAAATAGAAAAGACAGGAGGAGGAACAGACCTGAGGAGGAAATGTGAGTTTATTTATCTTTGTGTGCCTAGAGCCCAGGCTGACTAGGGCCTGACTGAGTAGAAAAGTATCAAACCTATGCTGACAGAAATTTGGTTTTAATGTTTAATTTGAAGTGTATATGAAACACCTAGATGAAGGTGTTTGGTAAGTGGTTAGATATATAGGTCAGAAGCTTAGAACAAAGATTCAGGCTTCAGATGTGGCTTTAGGAATCAAGACATTAAGTGTAGGAGTGAGAACAGAAGACAAATGACAGGCTCTGGAGAACAACAGACAAGAAAGAACATCCAGAGAGGTAGAAGAATGAGGAGGGGATAGTGCCCTTAAAATCAATAAGTGAGTTTCCAGAAAGAAAGGGTCAGAAGTCATGCTGCAGATGCCCAGTGAAAGTGTGTGTACATTGGACTTGGTATGTACGTTTTCATTGCTCACTTGAGTAAAAGATTTTCAGCAGAGCAGTGATGGTGAAAACTAGATTGTACTGGGCTGAAAATTGAATGGGGAGGTGAGAAAAATGGAAATAGCAAGGAAATCCCACGTTTCCAAGAAACTTGGCCATGAAGGAAAAGGATATCACAAGTTTGAGATAAGGTTGATTTTTGAGGAAAGAAACTTGAGTATATTTAAAGATTGAGGGAAGGAATAATTGAAGAGGTAGGGGAAAGAGGCCCTGTTGAAGGGGATGGAGAAGGGTGGCATTAAGAAGATGGATAAAGAGGTTGGCTTCAAACTCAGGGAGAGTAGGCCTTCTGATAAGGAGGGGAAAAGATAAGGATTCATGCAGGTGCAGGTATATTTAAGTTGGAACATATGGGAAGATAACTTAATGTTTAAACAAAAATAATAATATTGTAGTACGGGGTTTATAGCATATGTGAAAGTAAAATATATAAACATAAACAAGAGTAATATAAAGGCTGGAAGAGGACATACAGAAGTATACTATTATAAGTTTCTTATACTATATGCCAAGGGGTATAATATCACTTGAAGGTAGACTTGATAAGTTGAAAATATACACTACAGGGGACCTGCCTGGTGCTCCAGTGGTTAAGACTCCATGTTTCCACTGCATGGGGCACCAGTTCCATCCCTGGTGAGGGAACTAAGATCCCACATACCACATAGGAAAGAAAGAAAGAAGGAAGGAAGGAAGGAAAGAGAGAGAGAGAGAGAGAAAGAAAGAAAATATATACTAAAAACTCTAAACCAACCACTAATATAGCAAAACAAAGAGTTTACCTAATAAGCCAATAAAGGAGGTAAAATGGAATCATTTAAAAATATTCAGGGAGTTCCCTGGTGGTCCAGTGGTTAGGACTCCATGCTTTTACTGCCAAGAGCCCGGGTTCAGTTCCTTGTTGGGGAACTGAGATCCTGCAAGCTGTGCGGCACAGCCAAAAAAAATTTTTTTTCAATTAATCTGAAAGAAGGCATAAAAAGAGGAAAGGGTATTAAAGAGGAAAGGCATTTAAAAAAAAAGGAAGACACCTGTGTTTATGGATCAGAAAAATTAATATTGTTAAAGTGTCCATACAACCCAAAGCCATCTATAGATTCAATACAATCCCCAGCAAAACTCCAATGGCATTCTTCACAGAAATAGAAAAAACAATCCGAAAATTTGTATGACATCACAAAAGACCTCAAATAGCTGAAGCAATCCTGAAGAAAAAGAACAAATCCAGAGATATCAAATGTCCTGATTTCAAACTATACTACAAAGCTATAGTAATAAAGACAGTATGGTACAGGCATAAAAAGACACATAGACCAATGGAATAGAATAGACAGCCCAGACTTAAAGTCCCACATATACAGTCAGGTAATATTTGACAAGGGAGCCAAGAACACCCAGTGGGGAAAAGATAGTCTCTTTAAACAAATGGTGTTGGGAAAACTGGATAAACACATAAAGAACAATGAAACTGGACCCCTATTTTATACCAATCACAAAAATTAACTCAAAATGAATAAAAAACTTAAACATAAGACCTGATACCATAAAACTCCTAGAATAAAACACAGGGAGGAAGCTCCTTGACATTGGTCTTGGCAATACTCTTATGGCTAGGAAACTGAAAGAAGAAACAACAAAAGCAAAAGTCAACAAGTGAGACTATAACAAACCTAAAAGCGGGACTTCCCTGGTGGCGCAGTGGTTAAGAATCTGCCTGCCAATGCAGGGGACACAGGTTCCAGCCCTGGTCTGGGAAGATCCCACATGCCACAGAGCAACTAAGCCTGTGTGCCACAACTACTGAGCCTGCGCTCTAGAGCCCGTGAGCCACAACTACTGAGCCCACGTGCCACAACTACTGAAGCCTGTGCACCTAGAGCCTGTGCTCCGCAACAAGAGAAGCCACTGCAGTGAGAAGCCCGCGTACCCCAACGAAGAGTAGCTCCCACTCACCACAACTAGAGAAAGCCCGTGTGCAGCAACAGAGACACAATGCAGCCAAAAATAAAATAAATAATTAATTAATTATTTAAAAAACTTAAAAGCTTCTGTACAACAAAAGAAACAATTAATGAAATAAAAGGCAACCTATGTAATGGTAGAAAATTTTTGCAAACCATATACTGGATAAGGGGTTAATATCCAAAATATATAAAGAACTCATACAACTTAATAACAACAATGACAACAAAAGATACAATTTAAAAATGGACAGAGGGGGCTTCCCTGGTGGCACAGTGGTTGAGAGTCCGCCTGCCAATGCAGGGGACACGGGTTTGTGCTCCGGTCCGGGAAGATCCCACATGCTGCGGAGCGGCTGGGCCCGTGAGCCATGGCCGCTGAGCCTGCACGTCTGGAGCCTGTGCTCTGCAATGGGAGAGGCCACAACAGTGAGAGGCCCATGTACCACAAAATAAATAAATAAAATAAAATAAAATAAAATAAAATAAAATAAAATAAAATAAAATAAAATAAAAATGGACAGAGGAACTGAAAAGACATTTTTTCCAAAGAAGATATCCAAATGGCTAATGAGTACATGAAAAGATGCTCAACATCACTAATCATTAGGGAAACCAAAACCACAATGAGATATCAACTCACATCTGTTTGAATGGCTATCATCAAGAGACAAGAGATAACAAGTGTAGGCCAGGATGTGGTGAAAAGGAAACACTTATATACTGTTGGTGGGAATATAAATTGGTTCAACCACTATAGAAAACAATATGGTGTTTCCTCAAAAAATTAAAAATAGATCTACCATATGACCCAGCATTTCCACTTCTGGTATATGCCAAAAGGAAAAGAAAACAGGGTATCAAAGAGATATATGCACTCCCATGTTTACTGCAGCATTATTCACAATAGCCAAGATATGGAAACAATCTAAGTGCCCATCAATGGATGAATATGTAAAGAAGATGTGGTATATATATATATGCAATGGAATATTATTCAGCCATGAGAAAAAAGGACATCCTGCTATTTTTGACAACATGGATGGACCTTGAGAATATCATGCTAAATGAGGTAACTCAGAGAAAGAAAGACAAGTACTGTATGATCTCACTTATATGTGGAATCTATAAAAAAGCCAAACTCGGGAATTCCCTGGTGGTCCAGTGGTTAGGATTCGGCACTTTCACTGCCGGGGCTCTGGTTCAATCCCTGGTTGGGGAACTAAGATCCTGCAAGCCTTGTGGCATGGCCAAAAAAATAATAATAATAAAATAAATTAAAAATAAAAAAGCCAAACATTAAAAAACAGAAAGTAAATGGTTGTTACCAAGGAATGGGGTGGTGAGGGGATAGGACAGATGGCGTTAAGGGTACAAACTTTCAACAAGTAGTAAATAAGCCCTAGAGAACTGACACACAGTATAGTGAATATAGATAACAGTATTGTATTATAATCATCAAACTTGCTAAGAGACTAGAACTTGATTCCAACTACTAAAAAGAAATGATCATTATGTAACATGATAAAGGTGCTAGCTATTGCTACAGTGGCAATCATATTACAAATATATCAAATTAACATGTTGTACACCTTATCTTTGCACAATGTTATATGTCAAACATATTTCAATTTTTAAAATTACATTTAGTTGCAATCCAGAGATGAGAGGAAGGATCTGGGTAAACAGCTGAGCTAAATTCTCATTGACTGTGAATTGGGCCTTTACTTTTTATTTTGTCTAGTTTTGTTTTGTGGAGCCAAGAATGACAAACGAAATTATAAATGCTTCCCAAATCCTAAATTTTATCATTAAGAAAACTTTCATAAAATCAGTGGCATGGGGTGACTTTAATTGATGAGAGGAATGTAACATTGGGTAACTAGTGAAAAGACAACCTGTAATATTGGGTAACTAGTGAAAAGACAATCTATTCTTAGTGGATGACTGGGAAAATTAACAGTGGAAGAAATAAATTTGATATGTTGAGAAAAGAAAAGAGCAGTGGAGCCAAATAAAAACAAATAAATAGCTGGGACGTCCCTGGCAGTCCAGTAGTTAAGACTCCATGCTTCCACTGCAGGGGGCATGGGTTCAATCCCTGGTCAGGGAACTAAGATCTACATGCCACATGGTGCAGCAAAACAAAACGAAGCAAACACACACACACACACACACACACAAACACACACACACACATAAATAGCAAGATGGTAGATTTAAATCATTAAATGTAAATGGCCTAAAAATGCCAATTAAAAAGCAGAGACTGGCAGGTTAGCTTTAAAAAGCAAGAGGGAGGGGCTTCCCTGGTGGCACAGTGGTTGAGAGTCCGCCTGCTGATGCAGGGGACGCGGGTTCATACCCCGGTCCGGGAAGATCCCACATGCTGCGGAGCGGCTAGGCTCGTGAGCCATGGCTGCTGAGCCTGCATGTCCGGAGCCTGTGCTCCACAAGGGGAGAGGCCACAACAGCGAAAGGCCCACGTACCACAAAAAAAAAAAAGAGCAAGAGGGAGACTGCTCTTTTTCTGAGAGAATGGAAAAAAAAAGAGGACAAAGACAAAGAAAATTATAAGTAATGAATGGGGGTCTTAGTAACAAAAATACTTAGTCTTCTTAGAAAGGAATGATATTGGATTATACACAGTGGAGATTGTATAGCTATTATATAGCAGTGGAGATGGGGATGGGTAAGAAAAAATGGGTTGAGAATTTGAAAAGAATAGAAGTTTTAAAACAACTACTAAAGGTAAATAAGCAGGTGAGTCCACATGTAACAAAGTGAAGTGCCAAACCACTGAAGATGGCTCAGGCAGTCCAGTTTGGTGCCAAAGTTCCACTTAATTGTTTTAAGTTCTAATGACTTTACTGGGCTCCATGTGAAGACTAGGCCTATCTGAACAGAATTTATAGCTGAAATTCAGCAAGATTTAAAGCAATATTAATTTGGTACATGATCATTATCCTTTTTTTCCTGGTAATTGACTTGAATGAAAAACCATACATGTAAAAGAAAATTTTAATGATCCAACTCTTCATTTCTGGAATCAAGAACCAGAAGAGCTAGTATTTAGAAGACAAGCTAGGAAAAAGTACATGACTCTTTTCCTCTAGGGCAGAAGAGCCCTTCTCAGGTCTACTGGCCCTTCCATCAGCCAGACCTAAACTTAGGACAGGATGCTTCCCTGCTAAGCCAGCCCCAGGACCCTAGCATCACTGTGGGGGTGGTGGTGGGGGGCATAAGGGCATATGGCTGAGGGTCTGTGGGACTGAGGGGTAGAGGGATGCTCTTATGAAGCCTAGTTTCCTTTGCTTTCAGCAGGTATACCTTCTGTTTTACAGAAAGTCAGCCTCTTTTGACCTAGATCCTTTAGCACATCTCTGACCCAATAGCTTCTGAGCCTCCTTTCTAAAATCTTAGGGAAAACTGGCCTTCCCACTTACCAAAGCAAATCCTCCAACTCTTGATCTCAATTCCACCTCCTCGCAACTCCTAAGGGCTTATCTGACAATTATTTATCTCACTATCTCCATCCTCTTCTATTGTCCATTCCTTTTCTTTCTTTGACCCTTCTGGCTCCTTCTTTCAGCCATCAGATGTGCTCAAGTTCACTAGTTCTTTAAAACAAACACCCCTCACCACCACCAAACATTTTTGAATTCTAACAACAACAGAAAGAACCCTCTTTAAAATGTTTATGTTTTGCTAAATTGCTTTATAGAAATGTCTAAATTCAGAAAGAGTAATGAAAAGAAAGAGAAGTTAAAATAGTTTGCACTGAAGGATCAGATTAAGGATATCCTGAGGAACCAAGAACAGAAGAAAGGATAAAGACAGGGGTCTGAGTATGTGTCCTGAGAATGGCTGGCCTTAATCGTCATCAAATCTTGTCAATTCTACTTCGAAAGTGTATCTATTGAACTCTGAATATTTTTGAATTTTTGAGTATATACTATGGGTAAAGCATTGTACCAGGTGCTATAGGAGATAAAAGGATGAAGTAGACATGGATCCTGCCCTCAATGTATTTACAGTCCAGTTTAGGGGATGCAATATACATATAAATCTGTAACACAGTGTCAAAACTTTTAAGTGTTATTAGAGAAGATCAAATAGAAATGTTATGGGTGTTTTGAGGAAGAAGGAGCCTCTTTGGACTGTGGCCAGTGAGGTTGAGGAAGAGGAAGACCATTTGTGATAATATCATGGACATGATTGCTCTTGAGTTGGGCCTTAAAAGATATGTTGTATCTGGGCAGAAAGATGTAAAATGAAAAGACATTTGACACAGAGAGAATGATGGAAAACATGACACAGAGGCAGGAAATGAAAAGTTATATTTAAGGAACAATTGAGGGTTAATTCTAATGCATAGAGTAGCATTAGAAAGGGAATTGTAAGAGTTAATTTTGGAAAGTCAAGTTAGGTACAAATCATGGCTGGAGAGCAGGAGGAGTGGGGAAGACTTGAATGCCAACCAGTGGGGAATGATAGAGGTTTTTGAACAAGGCAGTTCAGAGTCATGCTTTAGGCAGTTCTGGTAGAATCTATATAAGATAGGTGTGTAGCAAGTGGGAAGGACTGGAAACAAGAATCTGTATGGGTGCTATTTGAATAGTTCAGCAGAAATGAAATGAGTTTCAAAATCCAGATTCTACTATAGGTGGTAAAAGAAGGAAAGCAAACCACACACAGAAATACGGAAAGTAAACTAAATGGGGAAAATGTATAGCTTTACTAGGATTCAAAGAAATGCAAGTTATAACTTTAAAGCATGATTTAACATCTATGTAACAAATTTTTCATCTGAGAAAATATAAAGTTGATGAGATTTGAGGGAACTGGACACAATTATACATCAGAGCAGTTTAAGACACCAACAGCAATCTGACAAAATGTAGGCAGGTCCACAGACTTCCCTAGTGGTCCAGTGGTTAAGACTCCACCCTTCCACTACAGGGGACCCGGGTTCCATCCCTGGTTGGGGAACTAAGATCTGGCATGCTGTGCAATGCAGCCAGAAAAAAATAAAATAGAATAAGAATTCAAGCCTACATTGTAAATCAACTACACTTCAATTTTTTAAAATGAAATTTTAAAAAAAGTTAAGCCCAGTATTAGAAGAGTCAAGAGCTGATCAACAGCTTCATGGAACCTACTCCCTAACTTGGGCAGGGCACTTTAAGGTGGATCTATACTCTGTCTTTTCTATGCCCAGCACAGTCACTGGGCTAAATATAAACCAATTATCAAACAATCTTCTAAAGTCTCCACAGAAGTTAGAAGGTTTAAGTTTAATAGAGAAAGACACAGCCCTGTGTTTAAATAGGCTTTAATCTATAGGTAGCTTGACCACTGTCTCAACAACCACTGGGCACACTAGGACACATCACTGGAAGCTGAGCCACAGCATGGCAGGTGCAAAGCAGGAGGCCCTGACGCTACCGGAAGAGGCAGAGGCTGACTAATATGCCATAACTATGACACCAAGCTTCTGGTTTTTAACAAGACAGGTCATAAATCTCAGGACACCTCCTAATCATTTTGCTACATTTTACTGTTACCTAAGCTCTTAAGGTTCTCTCTTCTGTGTGTATGGTGGAAATCTTAAGTAATGATATGCCACTGCCCATCTCTTCCCAACTCCTCATTCAATGACATCCCATTGGTAGCTTGAAATAAGCCATGTTGAGAGTATTTATACTACAGGCAAATGCTACAAATCAAAGGTTGATTTATTATTTTGTCTAGATCAAGAAGCGGCAAACTGTGGTCTGTGGGCCAGTCCATCCTTGTTTTTATAAATAAAGTTTTAAGAACACAGCCATGCCCATTTGTTTAGTATCATCTGTGGCTGCTTTCCCACTAAAATGGCACAGTTGAGTAGCTGTGGCAGAGACCCTATGGCCTGAAAAGCCTAAAATATTTACTATCAGGCCCTTTACAGAAAAAGTTTGCCAACCCAGGGTCTTACTCACTAAGGCGAGCAAAACTATGAACCAATATTCATGGCAAAACTACTCTTGGAGGGCTTCCCTGGTGGCGCAGTGGTTGAGAGTCTGCCTGCTGATGCAGGGGACATGGGTTCGTGCCCCGGGCCAGGAAGATCCCACATGCCGCAGAGCGGCTGGGCCCGTGAGCCATGGCCGCTGAGCCTGCGCGTCCGGAGCCTGTGCTCCGCAACGGGAGAGGCCACAACAGTGAGAGGCCTGCGTACCGCAAAAAAAAACTACTCTTGGAGAGCCATTTCTTAAACATATACCAGCACATCACTGGGTAGAGTTCATATATAGACCTAAGCAGTCTGATTCTAGAATTCACATTAACCACTATATTGCTAAACAGAGTATGAAATATTATGTAAGCATGAAAATTTATAGAAAGCTTACTGTCAATTCATAGAAATGTGATGTATAAAATAAGTGGAAAAACAAAAATACAAAGTGGTAATGTCCACATTGATATATATCAATTTGTATCTAGATGTGAAATTCTGGAGAAGAAAATAGAATTTAAAAAGTTAAGCTTGGGCTTCCCTGGTGGCGCAGTTGTTGAGAGTCCGCCTGCTGATGTAGGGGACACGGGTTCATGCCCCGGTCCGGGAAGATCCCACATGCCGTGGAGCAGCTAGGCCCGTGAGCCATGGCCGCTGAGCCTGCGCGTCTAGAGCCTGTGCTCCACAACAGGAGAGGCCACAACAGTAAGAGGCCCACGTACCACCCCCCCCCAAAAAAAAGTTAAGCTTGTTTTCTCTGTGAAGTCACTTAGTTAATTCCTAAAAATAAAGAGAAGAAAAGACATATCCAGGACTTCCCTGGTGGCACAGTGGTTAAGAATCTGCCTACCCATGCAGGGGACACGGGTTCGAGCCCTGGTCCAGGAACATCCCACATGCCGCGGAGCAACTAAGCCCGTGTGCCACAACTACTGAAGCCCGCGTGCCACAACCACTGAGGCCCACGCACCTAGAGCCCATGCTCCACAACAAGAGAAGCCACCACAATGAGAAGCCTGCGCACCACAATGAAGAGTAGCCCCCACTCGCTGCAACTAGAGAAAGCCCACGTGTAGCAATGAAGACACCACACAGCCAAAAAAGAAAAAGAAAAAACACATATCCATATATTCCCTTTAGAAACTATCCAATATCCTCTTCTAAGCTTCTTAACGTATCACTTCTGCACTTTTTTTTTTTTTTTTTTGCAGTACGCGGGCCCCTCACTGCTGCGGCCTCTCTGTTGCGGAGCACAGGCTCCGGACGCACAAGCTCAGCGGCCATGGCTCACGAGCCCAGCAGCTCCGCGGCATGTGGGATCCTGCCGCATCGGGGCACGAACCCGCATCCCCTGCATCGGCAGGTGGACCCTCAACCACTGCGCCACCAGGAAAACCCTGCACTTGTTTATAAATACCCAGACTCTTTTCCACACCGTGGAACACAGCTTCCATCTGACCTATTTTACCCCAACAACTTCTATAGACATTACTTCTGCGATTATGACCATGACCAAATTCAGAGATTTTTCTCCTTCCTTGTCTCCTGATACACAGAACATTGTGGATTCATTGTACCTTCATTCTTGACACTTTCTTCCCTTTTGACTTTCAAGACTGTACTTTTTACCTTTCTCTATTATCTCTTTTGGTGGGTCCTTCTCCATCTTTTTAAATTTCTGATTTCTCTTTCTCCTCATCCCCAAATCTGAGTATTCCAAAAGAGCTATTTTTAAAAAATTATATGGGTAAGTTAATATCTAAGCCTCAATTTTCTAATTGAAAAAGGGGACTAAAATTAGTACCCACCTGTTGGCATGAAAATTAAATGAATTCGTTTCGTAAAGCATTCTGCACAATAGTAAGTACTCAATAAATGTTAGTTGTTGTTATTCTCATTTCTGTTCTTTTTGTTGCCGGTCCAACCAACACTGATATCGCTGAACTCGTTACTTATGGCACAGGTTTATGTAACAATTAATTACATAAAAATGTATATGTGCACTTGGTAACAGCAGGTGGCTGTGAGTCTTATTTCGACAACATAGATCATAAGCTCCTGAGAACAGGGTAAGTTTGACCTCTTCTGAGTCCACCAACCATACTAGCCAACCCTAGGCCTTAACTGAATCAATGCCAGAACACCTGTACCTCTGTTGAGTTAGGGGTTCCAATCCATCCCCAAGCCTGTGTCCTCGCTCTTCAGTCTTCCTGGTTCCCTCAGGATTTATTCCTTCTTCCTGTAAGCACAGGTAGAGTTGAGGTCAGTCATAAGGCCCTTCCAGGGGTGATAGGGATTGCGAGCAATCAAAGACTGTACATGAGGCCATGCATCAGCCCACAGAGATGTGCAGAAACTAAACTGGTGAGTTACCGTGAGCTCCAGCCCTGGGTTCTCTATGCCAATCTCCACTGTGGACAGAGCAATGCCCTCTCTTCCATTTGTTTTCTCCATCTCCTGCTCTCCTGAAAAACAAATTCAGAGCCAAGGCTGAAAGATTAGTTGTTCTATAATATGGGGCCAGATAGAACTTTTAGGGCCAGTTACCCACAGGAAAACAAAACTAAAAATATTTAGAGATTTAGTTGATTTCTTTAAGAATTGAGAAAATTGGAAACATAATTCTAAAATAATAAACAATGAAATATAGACTTCTACTTCCTATTGTGAATAGCAAAGGAAGGGGAAATAAGATAGGAAAAGAGAAATGAAGGGCAAGGGAACTGAAATGAATCAGTGGCTCACCCAGGGCTCCAGGACCTGAACTAAAAAGGACTCTCTTCAGTCCCCGTAAGGAAGGGTTAGAGGGCAACTACTCCTGTTAGCCTCCAGGTGGCCCCACTGAGCTGTGCTGAGTAAGAAGAAAACAAGGAGGCAGAGGGCTGGGAAGACCACAGCCCCCAACATATTACTGAGAAACCAAGATTAACAGACTTTCCAGTTCCTGACTATAATGTAGCATGAGAATTGTTTTTGGA
Organism: Pseudorca crassidens; assembly: GCF_039906515.1. Taxonomy (NCBI): domain Eukaryota; kingdom Metazoa; phylum Chordata; class Mammalia; order Artiodactyla; family Delphinidae; genus Pseudorca; species Pseudorca crassidens. The sequence goes on along the minus strand of NC_090296.1, from coordinate 88,442,477 downwards.
GCATCTAAGAGAGTACCTAATGAGATAAATAAAAGAAATCTACATGTAGAATAATCAGTATGAATGTTAATTATCCCCAGTAAAGAAAGTTTTAAAACAAAATGAGAGAATAAAGAAACAAACACTTGAGCCTCACTATAAGCAACCTTAATAGATAAACATTCAAAGTTATAATATAGGTTCATCTGAGATTTTTTTTACTTTGTAGAAATTTTCCTTCAATTTTATGGAATTGTTTTTTGTTTTTTACTGTGATCTCTTCAACCATTTAAATATAATTTTATTCAACATACATAAACAACTTTTGTTTTTTAAATCAGGACTTTCCTGTATAGGCACAGAACTACTTGAATTTGGTCTAAATATGATCAATTAAGAAATCTGGCAAATCAGGTTCCTGCCCTCCTCCAAGACCATTACTTACTCCAGTTTGCAGGATTCCTTCTGGTGCCTCAGTGAAGGACAGAAAGAAAAACTCAGCTCCACAAGACCTTGACTCTGAAGGGATGGGCTGGAGATGAGAGAGAAGGATTTCCTGATTGGCCCATTTTGCCCTGGGCCCTCCTTTGCTGTTCCTGCCCTTCTCTGTAGAGGAGGAGTGCAACTCTCAAGTTAAATATTTATATGTTCTAAAGACTATTTTGCAGGGTCAGGTCTAAGAATTCTGCAGGAATTCCTAACAGGCACATCAGCAGGAGCGCTGCCCAGCACAGAACTAGGCACGGGGTAGTATGGAGAAGAAAAATAAGAGAAGGATCTCTGTACTCAGAAAACTTAGCATCATTTTGTACAGGAAAGACAGTTGCTAGAAAACAACAGAATGAAGGACTGTACATGATTCAATTCTAAATGACTGCTAGGAAGTCTTTTACTAATCCATTTAACAAATATTTGTTAAGCATTCACCATCACCCAGGCACAGTTCTGGGTGCTGAGGACACAAAGATGAATGGGATATTGCCTCTGCCATGAAAGAATTATAAATCAGTGAGGAAAGACATGTGTCAAGAAAGGCTTTACAGAGTTGGTAACATTGGCCCTGAGTCTGTAAAGTTTTGAAAGGTAAGTAGGGAATCACTGATGGAGAAGGGGAAAGATATACCACCAGAGGGAGAAACTGAAACAAAGGCACAGAGGTGAAGACTTCCCTGACACACTAAGGAGGCTGTAAAAAATAGCTGAAGATGCAGACATACTAGAGAATGGACTTGAGGACATGGGGAGGGGGAAGGGTAAGCTGGGACAAAGTGAGAGAGTGGCATGGACATATATACACTACCAAACGTAAAATAAATAGCTAGTGGGAAGCAGCCACATAGCACAGGAAGATCAGTTCGGTGCTTAGTGACCACCTAGAGGGGTGGGAGGGAGGGAGATGCAAAAGGTAGGAGATATGGGGATATATGTATATGTATAACTGATTCACTTTGTTATAAGGCAAAAACTAACACACCATTGTAAAGCAATTATACTCCAATAAAGATGTTAAAAAAAATAGCTAAAGAACAGAGGCAAATTTTTGAGAAACTAATGAAGGAGGGACAAAATAAATTAAGAAATTAGTTAAGGAATGGAGGGGGGAAATGTGAATGAGACGGTGGTAGTTTATCAAGAAATAAGTCTGGAGATGCAGTCAAGTGCCAGATGGAGATGGCTCTGTAAGCCAGGCTAAAAGTTTGGGCTTATTTGGAACCAGCTGCGGAGGCAAGAGGAGAATGGATTGGAAGAATGCACACTGGGGACAGGGAGACCAGTCAGGAGACAAAAGCAATAGTCCAGGTCAGACATGGTGAAGCTCTAACCAAAGCAGTAGATGGAGAGAAGGAAACAAATCTACAGGATGTGGTGACTAATTGGGCATAAGGGAGTAAATGAAAGGGGGAAGTTAATTCTTCAGAATTGTTCAAAATGATCTATTTTCTTCCTGCTCCTACCTGCCAGTAATACTGAGCTGTATGTTGTTCCCTAAACACTTGATGTTCCCTTGTACCTGTTTGTGGATGCTGTTCCTTCTGCCTCCAACACCCTGTTCCTACTTACTTACCTGGAAAATTCCCACACCACCTTCAAGTCTCTGTTGCAAGGCTACTCTCTTCAATGAAGCTTTCCATGATTCCCTCCAGATGAGACTTAAGACCCCTTTCCCCACACCCCTACTGCGGCATGCTCTTGCAGAAGACAACAGAGCATTTAGTGCTCTAAATGTTTACTTGTCTCCCAGTAGACCATGATCTCATCAAGCACAGGCTCTTTATCTTGTTCACCACTGTATCCCCAGGCTCAAGGCCTGCCACAATATTAGGCAATCAATAAAGATCTGTAAAATAAGTGAAACAAACAAACACAGATTTCTGGCTTAGATTATTGGGTATGTAGATGATGATAACAATCACCAAAATAGGAAAACATATCTCTATTTCCCTAGCTCCATGCACGCACACACACACACACACACACACACACACACGTACACACAAACATAAAAGCCCTACCAGAGTAAATGTGTGTTATATTCTGCAACCTAGAGCAACTCATTTTGCCTCTCTGGGCCCCTTCTGTTATTCCTGCCCCACCTAATTGCCCAATGCCATTTGACAAGATGATTAGGAAAATTAAGTAATTTAATACAGAAAAAGAATTTGAAAAACAGTAGGTAAACTTGCAGTTGTAGTCTACTATTGTACATTCTTATAGAAACTCAGGAAAATTAAAGATATTTTCAAGCTGACATCTGATTACAATCTCAGTATGACTGTGAAGTCTCTCTGACTCATCCTAGCACACACTTTATCTCTGTTTTCATTTTTACCTTAGAAAATTGCCAGTTCTGGGGTCAAGCCCAGGTATAGTTATAGGCACAGAGCCTAGCGTTCAGTACAGGTGAAATGATGCCAGTGATCACATCTGTCTTCTCTTGCCCTTCCTCTTCCCTCTTTCTTTTTCCTCTAGAAGGCGTGAAAAATCCATGTTCATCTTCTAAATGCAGGCTACAGCACTCATCTCACTTGTCCAGCAGATCCAAGTTCCCTTTAAATGCAGGTACAATTGATAACACCCAACTGCGGAGAGGAAGAGAATTAATCCGGCTGATACCTCCCCTTGAGTAACTGCTGGCTCACAGGCTTGGGCTTCATTGTTTAAATGTTTTCTTTTTCTCTTATCATTTACAGTTTGATAAATTCTCAAAGTACAGATCAGGAAGAATGAGATGATTTATCCAGAGTCAACAGCTAGTTAGTGGCTAAGCCAAACCAATATCCTGGGATCCTCACTCTTGGTTCTGTGCTATTTCTGGGCTGTAGGGTGAAACATAAGAGATGCTCTGTCTCTGCAGACTTTTACAGTTTTTCAAAAGATTTTCCTGTACTTTCACTGCTCATCCTCATAATATTCCTGTAAGCAAGTCAACTACTAATCCTATTTTAGGTACAGAGAAAATTATATTCAAAGAAAACGAGCAATTTGTCTAAAGTCATACAGCTGGTTAGGGCAGAGTCAGGACTGGAGGCTAGCTATGGTCATTTCCATGGAAGCTTGGCCTCAGAGCTCTCCTAAAGTCTAGGGGTTGCTCCTGGAAAACCAGGTGGCCTGCCACAAACCCATCTGGGAAATAAGTAGGGTATAAATAATAAATGATTTTATCCTTCCTGCTTTGCCCTCTCCTTGATTACTAGTACAAGCAAGGGGAACTAGAGAGCATATAGAAACTTCCAGTTTTGGTCTTACTGAAGTAACTTACACTTAACTAACTCTCCTGCTGAGAACAACTAAAAAGGCTAGACAAATATATAAATCAACAGGTGAAAGCACTGCAGAGCAATCAATGGAAGCAGGACTTGGAGGTTTTTGATTCTTGAGAGAAGGGAAGCATACCAGTTGAGTTCCACATTCATCCTAGCTCTTTTCCTGAAGGCATTTTATTTTTCAAAATCACAATGCAGAGAAATAATGCTCAAGCAGTCTTTTTGAAGGAAAAAAGAAAAGAATAATGAAGAAAGAGCCTAAAAACCTGCAACCAAATTTCAAAGTCATTGGCCAACTCAAAAATTTTAGATGCTCAAAACAAGACACCAAGAAACTCAGTGAAAAACAGTATTTGGAGTGCATAAAGACCTGAGCAGACGGACTTCCCTGGTGGCACAGTGGTTAAGAATCCGCCTGCCAATGCAGGGGACACGGGTTTGAGCCCTGGTCAGGAAATATCCCATATGCCATGGAGCAACTAAGCCCATGTGCCACCACTACTGAGCCTGTGCTCTAGAGCCCACAAGCCACAGCTACTGAGCCCACGTGCCACAACTACTGAAGCCCATGAGCTTAGAGCCCATGCTCCCCAACAAAGAGAAGCCAGCTCAATGAGAAGCCCGGGCACCGCAACGAAGAGTAGCCCCCGCTCGCTGCAACTAGAGAAAGCCCACGCGCAGCAACGAAGACCAAACACAGCCAAAAATAAATAAATAAAATAAATATACTAAAAAAAAAAAGACCTGAGCAGAGATTTCAGCAACTATGTGGTACTGGAGAGACAAATGTTTGTTTTCGACCTTGGTAAACACATCAGGCTTTCTATTGAGACCCTAAAGGGGCCATAGCCTAGTAATAAGAAACATGCCTTAAGAATAAACACTGTGCCCTAGGGGAAAGACAAAGCCGAAATAACAAACATAAAACAAAGGCTCAACAGAAATAAGTCAGTCTATTTCTACCCTATCTTCCTGACAAAAGAAATGCTAACCTTCTTTAAGCATATATAACATATCATCCAGAGCCTCTACAAAATGTTCAATTACAATGTCCAGCATCTAATTTAAAAGAACAACACATTCTTAAAAAAAAAAACAACACCAGATAATAGAAACAAATCCGTAAACGACTCAGATATTAGAAATATCAAACAGGGGCTTTAACATAACTATGATTAATCTTTTCAAGAAAATAAGGGGAAAGGTGGAGAAATAGATGAAAAGATGGAGATTTAGAAAAGACAATTAAAATTTGTAAAAAATAAATGCACATTCTAGGGATTAAAATTAAGAACTACCTGGGCTTCCCTGGTGGCACAGTGGTTAAGAATCCGCCTGCCAATGCAGGGGACAATGGTTCGAGCCCTGGTTTGGGAAGATCCCACATGCCGCGGAGCAACTAAGCCTGTGCGCCACAACTACTGAGCCTGCATGCCACAACTACTGAAGCCCGCGTGCCTAGAGCCCGTGCTCCACAACAAGAGAAGCCACTGCAATGAGAAGCCCGGGCACCGCAACGAAGAGTAGCCCCCACTCGCTGCAACTAGAGAAAGCCCACACGCAGCAACAAAGACCAAACACAGCCAAAAATAAAAAATAAAATAAAATAAAAAGAACTAACTAAAATGGTTTAACGAACTGGATAAAACAGAAGACAAGGTGAGTGAACTCAAGGAGTGGTCAACAGAAAATATCTGAACAGCACAGAGAGAAAAATTTAGGGGAAAAAAGCAGAATAAAACCTCTATGTTCCATTTAGGATGTAGAAAGCTGGAAAAGTCTTGCTCTCATCTTCATAACAATTTTAAAAATTCAGATAATCTGAAAATTTACAATTTTCTTTAACCCATCAGTGACCTGAGGTTGCAGGGCAACCAATTATCCCCAAATCTAAGGAAAGACAAGTTGACTGAAAAAAAAATACACAACCTAAAAGTTGAAAATTAGTTGAAATTAGTTGAAAATTTGGTGGGCCTACTGAGGACTTAAGTCCAGGATACAGCCTCTCAGATAACTCTGAGGGACTGTTGCAAAGAGGTAAGGGAGGTGCCAGGATATAGAGGAGTTTTTGCAAAAAAACAAACATAAAGAAAGAGGTAATCAGAACATCAAAAGATTACTGCTAATTAAAGAAAACCAGGCATTGCAAGCTAATGAATTTAGCCTTTTTCTGTGAATAGGAAGAGGCAAGAGTCTGGAGTTATTGAAATTATTCCTTTGATATGAACCTTAACAATCTAGGGTCAGCAACCTGTTTTTTTCTACATCCTGAATTCCCTCCAGGTGCGCCATCAGGAGCAGCTGCAGTGGCTGATGGCTTGATGGCCTCAACATCCTTTATTTACTATAATAAAATGGCTGGTGACATTCTTTGTCCACAGCACCCTCTCTTGGACATAAATCTGACCAACATTTGGTAGGCATTTCATGACCAATTTTGCCCCACTACCCTAGGAAGGCTCACTGCTGGATCAGGTGAGGATTCTGTTGATAGGCCACTCAATGTGCTGGGGTATTTTTTGGATTAGGCCCTGTTGATAATCTGAAATTCTCTGGCTCTCTTTTCTTACTAGCCTCTTATAATCCAGGAAGTATTTTCCCTTGTTGCTTCTTCCCATGTCTAGAGTTGCTCTATTATAATTATTCTATGTACAGATAAATATATGATCAACTGCCTCAACATGTTTAGCCAGTATATTTCAGAAAAAAGTCATAACATTATAAACCATATTTATCAGTTCATTCAGCCCCAGGTAATTAATTCCTATTGATCTGGATGAAGTCATCGTGTTTTTCATTAGAGTTTTGTAATTTCTTACCTAGTTCAGTGGTATTGTAAGCAGATAGGGGAGGGGGTCCCCGGAGAAAGAGAACCAGGTATGGCTTTCCTAACATAAGAGAAGCCATTGTGGGCCTAAGTCAATTTGTGGTCTAAGCCTGGCCACAGTGCTTCCCTTAAACATGTCTCAGTAATTAATGATCTTAAGGGAAGTGAGAGAATACAGGAACAAAGGAAAAACAGTCAAGAAACGATAGTTCAGGGATAAAATAGATCCTAGTTCCTTCTCAAGGGATGTACATAACAATCTGATACATATCTTTGAGTTCTGCAGGAACTAAGGACCCCACCCAGATAGAGGATGGAATGATGATGTTGACCTTTTCTGATTTCAATCAACTGAAGCTTGGACTCTGTTGAACTTTGCCCCAATTCTATGCTGAATTCTCCTCTGCTCAAGCCCCTTCATGAATACGCATACACCACCCAAGCCCCTTCGTGAATATGCATGTACCCTTAGCTTAAAACTTCCCCAATTTTGCTGTTTGGGGAGACAGTGCTTTGGAAAAGATCCCTGATGTTCTCTCTACTTGCTGCAAGTAATAAATCCTTCCTTCTCCCAGTCTTTGGCTTGGTTGTATCTTTTGGCTCAAGAGGCAAACACAGTTTTTTGAGTAACAGTATTATCTAAAAGTTATCAGGGACTTCCCTGGTGGCGCAGTGGTTAAGAATCCGCCTGCCAATGCAGGGAACACGGATTCGAAGATCTCACATGCCGTGGAGCAACTAAGCTGGTGCGCCACAACTACTGAGCCTGCGTGCCGCAACTACTGAGCCCACGTGCTGCAACAACTGAAGCCCACGCGTCTAGAGCCCCATGCTCCGCAACAAGCACCATGAGAAGCCTGCTCACTGCAGTGAAGAGTAGCCCCCACTCACTGCAACTAGAGAAAGCCCACGTGCAGCAATGAAGACCCAACACAGCCAAAAAAAAAAAAAAAAAAAAAAATCTGCAGAAACTATTTTACGTAGACACACCCAAAACATAATTATTCCTAGAGTGTACATTGAAAATTCTTACCTCATTTATCTTTATTTTATAACTTATGAAAATATCATCATACCAAAGTTAATTTTTTTCTTTTTTCTTTTTTTTTTGCTGATAAACTCTGCAATAGAAATAACATGAACTTACTGACCTTCAGTATACCTAGGTACAATAAAAGTAAGACATGTCTATATTGATTAAATCAACAAGCTTAAGCTAGCTTTAATACCAGATATTAATTTAATATTAATATTTCCTAGATTATGTGAACCTGAAAGTCATTCTGGCCTGCTTCCTTTATATTTAGAAACATTTAATTTGTAAGCACTTACTTTTAAGTCAGTTAGATAGAACTCTTTTATAAATTCAGTTTTGATAATATTTTCTGTAGGTAGAGACATCTCATATGTATAATGTACATACAGACATATAAACAGACAAAACTAGAGATCTCATAGCTTCACTTTAACACTTAGTTATGAATCAGGTATTACAATATAAACTTACCAGTTTGTAAATAACAGTTGGAATAAGTTAAATTTATTTACTCAGATGACTAAGGCTTTTACTATTTGTGGAAAAGACTTTTAAGATTTGTATTTGTCCTTGATAAACCATTAAGGAGGCTATGAATCAGATTTGGGCTGAGGGAGCCTTTCCAGTGGTTTGAGTTTAAAAAGGCCTTATTTCCCTTTTTTGTTCTCCCTTGGTTTCAGGTTCTATCTGATTGAGTGAATTAGGCTCAGTCTCAGGTCACTGTGGACTGTATTTACATTTCTGATTTGTAGAGATTTGCAAGACAAAAACAGTTACTTTTCATTCTCCAAAAAACTGGTCTGCCACCTAAATGATATTAAAAGATTGACTTGCCCAGCTATATTTTCTTTAATTTGTATCAGTGAGATGATCTCCAACTAAACTGAAAATTAAGAGTTCTGGGAATTCCCTGTTTAGAATCCCAGTCTATTCAACTGACTGCCAAATGTTTCTGAAGAGTTGTTTTATCAAGCCGGCTTTCTCTAACTTAACTGCAAACACAATAAAGAGCTCCATCTTAGTCATTTTCAGGGTGAGATTTCCTTTAATTCCCAATTAAGTAAGTACTTGTAAGTATAAGTTTTGTACGTACATAAACCTGGTTGGGATGTTAGTTGGAGGCTGACAATCTGTCGCTCCTTTTTCTTTTAGTTTGAAAGCTTTGTTCCCCATTCCAAAGTTGGTCTGTTGAGAAAAAATCACTAGTGAAGATCCTGCGGTGGGCCAAGTTTGTGACCTTAACTCCTCTAGGTTTCACTCTAGAGTCCTTTCAGCCTGCCATTTCAGTAAACAAAGGATGTTGAGGCCATCAAGACAACAGCCTCTGCAGCCACCCCAGCGGTGCACCCTGAGGGGATTCAGGATGGGAAAGAACAGGATACTGGCTCTAGATAGTTGACGTGCATATCAAAGGAATAATTTCAGTAAGCCCAGACTCTTGCATCTTCCCATACATAGAAAAGCGCTAAATTCAAAGTCTGGCTTTCTTTAATTAGCAGTAATCTTTTGATGTTCTGACTACCTGTTTTTTCTTTTTTTTTCTTTTTCAAAAACGCCTATACATCCTGGCTCTTCCCTTACCTCTTCAGAACAATCCCTCAAAGCTATCTGAGAAGCTGTATTATCCTGGGCTTATATCCTCAGTAAGTCTACCGAATAAAACATAATTTTCAACTTTTGGGTTGTGCTTTTTTTTTTCAGTCAACACATGTCAATAGTTATATAAATAGTTTAAACTCTGCAATAAACCAAAAAATACAGAGATTGTCAGATTGGATTAAAAAAAAATAAGCAAGACCCAACTATATGCTGTCTATAGGAACCCATTTTAAATATAAAAACACAGAATAAAAGTAAAAAGATGGGAAAAGACATATCATGTTAACACCAAAAAAAAAGGCTGGAGTGTCTATATTAATATTAGAAAGGTAGACTTCAGAACAAAGAATATTGCCAGAGATAAAGAGGAACATTACATTAATGGAAAGGAGTCAGTTCACCAAGACTATATCACAATCCTAAATATGTATGTGAAACCACACAACTCAGATTGGGACTTGAACACACTGTCTTTTAATTGAGGTCACACAACTGGTCTCAGGACTTAACAAAGCTCAGATTCTTTATGTCTCATCACAGAAAGCATTCAGTGAAAGACTAAGTGGTAGGTAAGAAGTGGATTTATTTAGAGAGATACACATTCCATAGACAGAATACAGTCCCTCTAAAAAGGCAAGAATGGCTTTGGGAGAAACACACTCCAAAGACAGAGTGTGGGTCATCTCAGAAGGCAAGAGGCCCCAAAATATGGGGTGGTTAGTTTTTATGGGCTGGGTAATTTCATAGGCTAATGAGTGGGAGGATTATTCCAACTATTTTGGGGAAGGGGCGGATATTTCCAGGAATTGAGCCACCACCCACTTTTCAGCCTTTTATGGTCAGCCTTGGAACTGTCATGGTGCTGGTGGGTGTGTCATTTAGCATGTTAATATATTACAATGAGTGTATAATGAGGCTCAAGGTCCACTGGAAGTTGAATCTTCCACCATCTTGGACCTAGTTGGTTCTAACCAGTTTATGTCACATCTTCAACAGCTATGTCATTCTTTTAAAGGTTGTGCCCTGCCCCCTTCCCTACTGTTTCATATGGACTAAATAATGTAGCTTCAAAGGATACAAGGCAAAAATGGATAAAGCTGAAAGGAGAAATAGACAAGTACAAAACTATGGCTGGAGAGTTTAATACTCTTCTCTAAATAATTGATAGTATAAATAGAAAAAAATATGAGAAAACAGAAGATCTAAACAACATCATCAATTTACTTGACCTGACATATTTAAACATTTCACCTGACAAGTGCAGAATATACATTGACTTTAGGAGTATACAGAATATTCACCAAGGCAGACCATATTCTAGGGGAAAAAAAAAAACTTGGAATATTTAAAATAATTGAAATCATACAAAATATATTCTAAGGCAATTAAGGAGTTAAACTAGGAATGTTTAACAAAAAAATACCTTGAAAGTCCCCAAATATTTGGAAATTAGACAAGATAGTTGTAAATAACCCATGACTCAAAGAAGAACTCACAAGGGAAATTAGAAACATTTTAATTGATCAAAATTTTAAAATATCAAAATCCAGGACTTCCCTGGTGGGGCAGTGATTAAGACTCCATGCTCCTGATGCAGGGGACCTTGCTTCGATCCCTAGTCAGGGAACGAGATCCCACATGCATGCCACAACTAAGAGTTCACATGACAAAACTAAGTAACCCTCATGCCACAACTAAGGAGCCCACTTGCCGCAACTAAGACCCAGCACAACCAAATAAATTTTAAAATAAATAAAATTAAAATCTATGGGGGGGACTTCCCTGGCAGTCCAGTGATTAAGACTTCGCCTTCCAATGCAGGGGGTACAGGTTTGATCCCTTGTCAGGGAGCTAGGATCCCACATGCCTCACAGCCAAAAAACCAAAACAGAAAACAGAAGCAATATTGTAACAAATTCAATAAACACTTTAAAAATAGTCCACATCAAAAAAAAATCTTAAATCAAAATCTATGGGATGCAACTGAAGCAGTACTTATATTAGAAAACAAACCCACAGCAAGGTCTAAAATCAATTATCTAAAACGTCACCTCAAGAAACTGGAAATAGAAGAGTAAATCAAACCCGACACAGACTGAAGGAAATAATTAAGAGCAGAAAACAAGGAAAGTGAGACCAGGAGAAAAAAAATATAAAGAAGATCAATGAAATGAAAAGCTTGATTCTTTGAAAAGATCAATTAAATTGATAAGCATCTAGCTAGAATGGTGAAGGAAAAAAAGAGAAGAAACAAGTTACAAATATCAGGAGTAAGAGGGGACACCACTATAGTTCCTACATACATTAAAAAGATAAGGGAATAATAAAAACGAGTCTATGCTCACAAATTCAAAAATTTAAATGAAACAAATTCCATGAGACTCAAAACTGCCAAAGTTCACTTCAGAAGAAATAGATTATTAGCATAGTCTTATATCTATTAAAGAATGTACACTTAAAAACCTTCCAACACAGAAAACTTAGGCCCAGATGTCTTCAAATATTAAAATTCTACCAAATATCTAAGTGAGAAATAAAATATTGCCTGCCATATCTGTAAACAAAGAAATGCACAGTCATCAGCGATTGCAGCCACCTCCAATGATGAGCTGGTAAGCCCTGAGGGAACTCAGGATGAGAACACACAGGATACTGGCCCCAGATAGCTGAGGTGCATATCAAAGGAATGATTTCAGAGAGCCAGGACTCTTGCATATTCCCATAGAAAAGCGCTAAATTCCTTAACTTGAGATATCTGGTTTTCCTTAATTAACAATAATCTATTGACTTCCGACTACCTGCCCTTTGCTGCAAAACTCCTACATATCCTAGCTCCCCCCTCGCCCTCTCGGAGTTTCTCAGGGTTAATTGAGATCCTGCCTCCTGGGCTTGAAGTCCTAAGAATGTCCGCCAAATAAAACATAACTCTCAACTTTTAGGTTGTGCATTTTTTTTCAGAGGACAGAAGGAAGAAATAATACCAGTTTTCATAACTCTTCCAGACTGTAAAAGAGGAGGGAACACTGATGACTCATTTAGGAGGCCAGCAATACCCTGATACAAAAACCAGATGGTAACATAAAAAAAAAAACTACAGATCAACATTCCACATGAACATAACATGAAGAAAATCCTCAACAAAACACTAGTAAATCAAATCTAGCAACGCATAAAAAGAATAATGTATAATAACAAAGTGGAATTTATCCCAGGAATGAAAGGCTATTCAACATTTGAAAATCAATCTAATTTACCACATCAACGGACTAAAGATGAAAAGCCACATTATTACCCCCGTAGATGCAGAAAAAGGATTTAACAAAGTTCTATATTTGTTTATGATAAAAACTTATAGCAAACTAGGAATAGAGGCAACTTTTTCAATCTGACAAAGAAGGTAAACAAAAAACCCTACAACTAGCATCATTTTTGATCATGAAAAACTAAATAAACGTTTTCTCCCTAAGATCAGGAACAAGAATGCTCTCACCACTCCCATTTAACAACATACTGGAGGTCTAGAGAGTACAATAAGACAAGAAAAGACCTAAAAGACATATGGATTGGAAAGAAGAAAGAAAATTATCTCTATTCACAGACAATATGCTTTTCTACATAGAAAATCTCAAAATATCTACAAACAAAACAAAAACAACCAGAACTTATAAGCGAGTTTAATTAGGCTACAGGATACAAGATCAATAAATAAAATCTACTGTATTTCTACATTCCAGCAATGAACAATTGGAAACTGAATTTTAAAAAGAGTACCATTTATAAGAGCACCAAAAAAACGTGAAATACTTAGGTTTATTTTATTTTATTTTATTTTTATTTATATTTTTATTGGAGTAAAATTGCTTTACAATGTTGTGTTAGTTTCTGCTGTACAATGAAGTGAATCAGCTATATGTATACCTATATCCCCTCCCTCTTGGACCTCCCTCCCACACCCATCCCCATCCTGTATGCTGAAAACTATAAAACCCTGGTGAACGAAATCAAAGAAAACAAATAATTGGAGACATATTCTATGTTCATGAATTAAAAGACTCAATACTGTTAAAATGTCAATTCTTCTCAAAGATTTTAAATAAAAATTGACAAACTGATTTTAAAAGTTATATGGAGAGTCAAAGGAACTAGCATAGTCAAAACAATTTTGAAAAAGAACAACAAGATGGGAAGATTCATAGTACTTGTTTTCAAGGTTGTTATGGACTGACTGTGTCCCTCCAAAATTCATATGTTGAAACCATAAGCTCCAATATGATGGTATTTGGAAATGGGGCCTTGGTGAAGTAGTTAGGGTTAGATTAGGTCATGAGAGTACTGTCTTCATGATGGGATTAGTGGTCTTATAAAACGAGGAAAAAAGAGAAGTATCTCTTTCTGTGTAAGCACAAAGGCCATGTGAGGATGCAGTAAGAACATGGCTGATTGCACGCCAGGTAGAAAACAATCACCAGAACCTGATCATGCTAGCATCCTGATCTCAAACTTCTAGCCTCCAGAACTATGAGAATATAAATTTCTTGTTTAAGCCACCCAGTCTATGGCATTTTGTTATGGCAGCCTGAGCAGATTAAGGCAAAGGCTTATTATAAATAGACAGTAATTAAGACAGTGTGGTATCAGAGAAAGCACTGACACAGTTCAATGGAATAAAGAGTCCAGAAATAGACCCACAAATATATGGTGAATTGATTTTCCACAATGTTGTAAAGGCAATGCAATGTAAAAAGGATAATGTTTTCAACAAATGGCACCAGGACAATTAGGTATCCATATGCAAAAAAGATAAATTAATGTCAATTCATAACTTGTGCCCTATTTTAAAAGCAACTCAAAATGGATCATAGACCGAAATCCAAAATCAGAAACTATAAAGCTTCTAGGAAAAAAAAAAATAAGAGCAAACCTTTGTGATCTTGGATTAGGCAAAAAATTTTTACATATAATGTCAAAAGCACAATCCATAAAAGAAAAATTAATAAGGTGGATTTCATCAAAATTAAGACCCTCTGTTCTTCAAAAGACACTATAAAGAGAATGAAAAGATACACCACAAATAGGTAGAAAACATTTGCAAATTACATATCTGATAATGAACTTATATCCAGCATATATTTAAAAGTCTCAAAACTGAATATTAAGAAAAAAACAACCAAACAACTTGATAAATGGGCAAAAGACTTAGATCTTTCACCAAAGAAAATATCAGATGGCAAAAAAGCTTATGGAAAGATGCTACATCATTAGTCATCAGGAAAAGGTAAATTAAAACCACAATGAGATACCAGTATACACCCATTAGAATGGCTAAAACCAAAAAAAAGAGAGAGAGAGAGAGAGAGAGAGAGAGAGGAAAAGGAAAAGAAAGAAAGTAAAGAAAAAAATGGGGCTTCCCTGGTGTCGCAGTGGTTAAGAATCCACCTGCCAATAAAGGGGACACGGGTTCAAGCCCTGGTCCGGGATGATCCCACATGTCGCAGAGCAACTAAGCCCGTGCGCCACAACTACTGAGCCTGCGCTCTAGAACCCACAAGCCACAACTACTGAAGCCTGTGCACCTAGAGCCCGTGCTCTGCAACAAGAGAGGCCACCGCAATGAGAAGCCCGCATACCGCAACAAAGAGTAGCCCTGGCTCACCACAACTAGAGAAAGTCCGTGTGCAGCTATGAAGACCCAACGCAGCCAAAATTAAAATAAATTAAAAAAATAAATTTTTTTTAAAAAGAAAAAAATGACAATACCAAGTACTGATGAGTTTGCAGAGCAACTGGAATTCTCATACACTGCTGGTGGGAATGATCTCCACAAGAGTATGCAAAAACAAAATACAAAAATCAACTATATTTCTATGTACCAAAAAAATGAATTTTAATGAAAGATATTTTACCATACAATTTTTAAAACAGTGTATCTTCAAATACTTTTCTGTCTCCACCATCTATTCTCTCTTTCTGGGACTCCAATTAGATATATATCAGGCCCTTGAAGATATTCCACAGATCTCTAATACAGTGTTCTCTCTCTCTCTCTCCTCTATGTTTCATTTCAGATAGTTTCTATTGCTATGTCTTCAAGTTCACTAATCTTTTCATCCTCAGTGTGCAAACTGCTATTAATCCCATCCAGGGTACTTTTCATTTCAGATAGTGTATTTTTTTAATCTCTAGAGGCTTAATTTCAAACATATCTTTTTTATAATTTCTATTTTTTTAATATCTTCTATTTCTCTCCTCATTAAGCTCATTACTTTCTCCACCTTCTTGAACATATTTTAATACATGTGGGATGTATTAAAATACTTGTTTTAATGATTTTGTCCTCTAAATCTATCATGGGTCATTTCTGTGTTTTTTCTATTGATTGATTTTCCCCCTTGTTATGAGCCTTATTTTTATGCTTCATTACATAAAGTAAATTAAATTTTTTTTAAAGTAAGATGGTACTTTAGAGTCAGATGACAGTTAATATGAGTTTTACATAGTTGGGTGCTGTATTTTCTGTATTCCTTTAAATATTTTTGGACTTCATTCTAGGCTGTAGCTAAGTTATTACTTGGAAACAGCTTGAATCTAGCAAGTCTTGTCTTTTTCTGGGTTGTTATATAGGTCCAAAACAGCCTTTAAAGGGACTTCTCTGGCAGTTAAGACTCTGCATGTCCACTGCAGGGGGTGTGGGTTCGATCCCTGGTCAGGGAACTAAGAACCCACATGGAACTAAGATCCCACATGCCACGTGGCCAAAACAGCCTTCAAACTAGGACTAATTTGGCTCTACTATGAGGCAGTCCTTTTCTGAGAACTTTACTCAGTGCCCTAAGAATTAGGAGGTCTTTCCACTTGGGTTAATAGTTTCCCAGTTCTACGTGAGCTCTGAGGATTTTTCTGCCTGCTCTTTTCCAGTTCATCTTTCTCAGGCCTCATTGGTTTCCTCACATGCATGTCCTTATCAGCTTTCTATTACTCTCTCCTCCTCAGTACTCTGCCCTGTGAATTCCAGCCACCTTGAACTGAACTCTGAACTCCACGAGATCACTGGGCCCTTTCGCACTTCTCTGAGCTACGGCCTGGAAACTCTCTCCAGGCAGTAAGCTGAGACAATCATAGGGTTCATTTTATCACCCTTCTTTCAAGGATCACCATCCTGTGCTGCCTGCTGTCCAACAGCTGAAAATCATTGTTCCATATATTTGGTCAGGACTTTTTAGTTGTTTAGAATGAGAGAGTAAGTCTGGTCCCTGTTACTCCATCTTGGCCAGAAGTGGAACCCTCTAAGTAATACCTGAGTGCCTACTAATTGTGCTGGATGCAGCCTTAGATGCTGAGCATACAGTAGTGACCCACACAGACAAGGGTCCTGTCCTCTGGGAAGAGGCATTTTAACAAAGGCCTGTGAAGACAAGTATTGGGTTCTAGAGCAGGAATGGATACAATTGAAAGGTCTTCACTTCTACCTTCCAGACTTCCAGATCTAAAGCTGTAGCTGAAAACAATAGCAGATTACACTGGAGGGCTGAGCGGAGGGGTAGAGCTGGAGCAGACATCTATATAAAAAAATGTTGCCTGTCATTTTGTAAATAGAATGGTAGTTGGCCGAAACAAAATAGCATTGGTTTAAGAGCTAACATGGGTAACTATAGTGCCCATTCAATAGAATCTTAAATTGAGTTAATTCATGTGAAGTACTTACTTAGCTCAATGCTCGATGGGGGCTGCTCTTCTACTCACTTCAACTCAATTTGTCAAATAATTATGCACAAAACCACAGCTCAGAGTAGTGTTTGGTGCCTTTTCTCCCACTCCTATGCAACTTCTATTATTATTCCTACAGTCTTCTGTCCCCAGATGCAGAATTCTCTCCAGAAAAATCTACCTTATTCAAGACCAGCTACATAATTTGTGGGGCCCAGTGTGCAATGAAAATGTGGCCCTCCTTGTTCAGAAATATTAAGAATATCCAGATGTTGACAGCAGAGTATTAAACCAAGCACAGGACCCTTCTCAGAGTGGGCCTTATGTGACTGCCTAGGTCACACACCCATGAAACCATTCCTGCTCCTGTCTCACCTGCAGACAAATTCCAGTCTCCTCTGTGACGCCCTCAACCACCTGTTAGACAGACAGAAAGGCTCTCCAGCAGCCCAGTAACACAGTTAGCACAAACAAGCAAACCAATCAACACACTCATCACTCCCAGCTCAAATGCACAGTGCTTCTCCTAGTGTTGTGACACAGCAGTCATTTAATAAACACTGTTGGATAATAAATAATGAAGAAGATGGAAGAAATCATGCCCTAAGGAAAGGAGCTAGAAAAGCTTTGATCACCAGGATTTTTCCGGCACCCATGCAATCTTCCCACGTGGGTTATCCCTTTTTGAGCTCTAAGGATAGGTCTGCCAGGGTTCATACTGTGCTAATGTCATTTAGCAACCTTTGGAGAAAATGCAGAAAAAAATTTGTTTAAAATGAAGAAATTGGGGCTTCCCTGGTGACGCAGTGGTTGAGAGTCCGCCTGCTGATGCAGGGGACATGGGTTCATGTCCCGGTCTCGGAAGATCCCACATGCCGCGGAGCGGATAGGCCCATGAGCCATGGCCGCTGAGCCTGCGCGTCCGGAGCCTGTACTCCGCAACAGGAGAGGCCACAACGGTGAGAGCCCCGCGTACCCCCCAAAAAAAAAAAAAAGAAGAAGAAGAAGAAATTATATTTAGAGGAAAGGCAGAGAACCAACAAACTGAAAATTTCAACTTTCTAATCATTGGCTGAGCTAATGTTAAGAGGATATACTATTACCTTGTTACCACCTAATGAAGAGAACAGATTTGGAAATTATCCTGCTTCCAAGAGGGTGATTGAAGAAATCAAAGTTCCAAGGAGAAGAACTTCTAGGCCCTCCCATTCCTCCCTTGCTCAATTCCATCTGGACTTGGTGCCAGCCAGGGTCATAAAATAGCTGCTGTCTGGAGGGCTGGAGCAGGTTATCTTGTAGAATCTTATAGATTTTTAGAGCAAAATGGACCTTTAAGATCTTCCTATTAACCACAACTGAACTGACTGTGGGTAATGCCAGCCATCAAGCTGCAAGCAGCTGCCTGGTGAGCATAGTGTAAGGACCCTGTGCTCTGCTGGTGGTGTACTCAGGCCCTCAGTGAGCCCGACAGCCTATTACACACCTTCCACTTCATGGAGCTGACATCCAGTCCCTCTCTCTAACGGTGACCTTGAGAAGTCTCCCCTCATTCTCCTGTCTTCCCCAAAACCTTTCCACTTAGATGATCCACTGATGTCTCAGCACTAATTGTTCTAAACACAAAATTACAGTTACAAAATTACAGTTATCTTCTCAGATGCCATCTCCTCCCAAATCCCCTCTGTTACCCACTAGGTAAAGCATTCCTTTTACTTACTTTTCTCCTTCTGTGCCCCCAGTGGTACTTTCCTCACTTGGCCCTGTGTAGAAGTAGTCATGTGTTAGAGCCAGGTATAGAGCTTGAGTTAGAGCTAGGGCCTTTGTTCCCTCTCACCAGAGAGAAGACCTTGTGAAGGAGAAAACAAGACATGGAGTAGGGTGCAAGGGAAAGCATTTAAAGATCCACTTCTTCAATGTCACAATTTTTAAAAGGGTTGACCCTGAACACCAGGCTATATGAATTACTGGGGACAGTTAAAATGGCAGGTTTAGGGACTTCCCTAGCAGTCCAGTGGTTAAGACTCCACGCTTCCAATGCAGGGGGCATGGGGTTTGATCCCTGGTTGGGGAACTAAGATCCCCCAGGCCGCACAGTATGACCAAAGGGAAAAAAAAAAAAAAAAAGATCTTATTGGGACTTCCCTGGTGCCTGGTGGCTAAGTGGTTAAGACTCCGTGCTTCCATTGCAGGGGGTAGGGGTTCAATCCTCGGTCAGGGAACTAAGATCCTGCATGCTGTGTGACATGGCCAAAAAAAAATGTTGCTTTCAACAAGGACCTACTGTATAGCACAGGGAACTCTGCTCAGTGTTACGTGGCAGCCTGGATGGGAGGAGAGGCTGGATGGGACTCCCTGGTTGGGAGTTTGGGGGAGAATGGATATATGTATATGTATGGCTGAGTCGCTTTGCTGTGTACCTGAAACTATCACAACATTGTTAATCGGCTATACACCAATATAAAATTAAAAGTTAAAAAAAAAAAGGCAGGTTTAAAGGGGTGGTGATGACTAGTGTTTTCCAAACACCCCCTTATTTTTTAATGTCTTATACATCCACCTATGATTTATTTTTTGAAATGTTTGCCATTTTTCATGGAATTCTGCTGCTTTTTAAAATTTTGCCTATGAGAAATTTAAGGTTTTTTTCTCTCTAGCTTTGTCTCCCACGCGGGTTCCTTTCAGCATAGTGAGACACTGAATGTGTGGAGGCTGTGGAAATAGAGGAGGGAGATGATAAATACCCTTCCGTTCCGCAGCACTAGTCTTGGCCAATTCAATGACCGAGTGCTGGATAACCTGCTTTTTCAGTAAAGAGTTTCTAGAAATACCTAATTGAAAGATCAACCAAATGTTATCTCACCACAGAAAGCAGAGTGAAAATATGGTTAAATCCTAAGGAATTATATAACCTCTCCGCCCTGGTGTTAAGGAATCCTATTCCTAAAGATTCTTTCCCAACATCCTGTTTGTAATTTCTCTATCTCTCTGACTCTACCTCCCTTCCTCTTTCATCTCTCTCTCTCTCAAACCCCTTCCTCTCTGTTTCCCACCTCTCCTACTTATACCTTGCAGTGCTTTGCCTGAGAAAGCTGTGATAGAGAGAACTCAAACAGCCTCAGGAATGCCTGCGGGGGCCTCCTCAGTCCTTGCAGAGTGGAGCTGGTGACTGAGGCAGACAGTGCTAAGGGCATGTTTGTCACGGAGCAGGTGGATGAGCAGTCAAGGCTTTATGACGGGAATGGATGATGCTTGTGGAGAACCCAGTGAGGCCCTGTGAGCACGCTCATGTGTTCTAGAGATTCAGCATTAACAACTACCTCCCACAATTAGTCTTACAGGACTGGGACTGGAATCTTTCTTCTCTATTTGCTGAACTTCTTGGGAGACTTTTAGCTTGGGTTTTGATTAGAAAAGTCTGACCTCTAGTATTCCTTATTGATTTATAGTTGGCTAATTATTTTCCATGGCTAAATTGTGAGGTGGCCAAAGTCTAGGAAAGTTGATGTTGGTTTCTCACTCGTGACCCTCCCCCTAGATGCTCTAACTATATCCCATTGGTAAAAGTCTATCCTTGTTTGGAAAACAAGTAATAAGAAAGTAATCCTTGGCCAAATTATTTGTTATTAACCACTTCAGAGTTTGTCTCTTTGGGTTTTTGTGTGTGTGTTTTGGTTTTTGTGGGGGGGGGGTTTTGTTTGTTTGTTTTGTTTTGTTTTACTTTTAAGGCAGGATTAGAAAGATTTGGAGTCAGAAGCTCCATGAGCAAAGTGACCTCATGCCTTTGGGGAAAGTATTTAACTTTCTTGAATCTTGATTCTGCAAAATGGAAGTGATGATAAGTACATCTGCCTACAAGATTTGGAACCTGCCTACTAAATGAACAAAAGTAAAAGGAAAAAAAACATTTGTATAAATGGTAAGATGATCCCAAAATTTTAATAGCTGACGTATAAAGATCCTAATATAGATCCTTTGCTTGTTTTTTAAAACTATTTTGTTCACTTATCATATTTCAGGCATTACTCCAAGCCTGAAATGCATTTCATGCATTTTCTCATTTAATCGTGACCACACACCTTTGAGGAAAGTACTGTTGCTAGCCCAGTTTTCCAGATGAGGAAACTCAGGCTTAGAGAGATGAAACAATCTGCCAAAGTCCCAGAGTAAGCAAATGACAGACCTGAGTTTGCGCCCAGAGTCCTTGCTCTTAAACATGACTCTCTACTGCTCATCCTGCCCTAGCCTCCCATGCCTTCCTCCTCTCTTCCTATTTTCTTTTTTTTTGGCCTTGCTGCATGGTGTGTGGGATCTTAATTCCCCAACCAGGGATTGAACCCGCGTCCCCTGCATTGGAAGCTCAGAGTCTTAGCCACTGGACCGCCAGGGAAGTCTCTCTCTTCCTATTTTCATGCCACCCATCCTTTAAGATCCAGCATAGATGACTCCCCCTTTTCCTGAAAGCCTTTGGACTCTATTTCAGTCCCCAATGAATTCACTGTCCTCTTTTACTGCCTGAGCTACTCATATGTCAATCACGTGGCATTGTTTATATTTTTTTCTAATATTGCTGTTTGTCATAATGTTGTCTTAAATTGTAGTCCAGAGGGAAAAAAGTTTGTATAAAAGTAGCAGTAGAATTCCTCATTGAGAATTGTGGGGGTTTTTTGGGGTTTTTTAGCAAATTATCTTGACTGGCTCTTTGGCTATGAAACTCCGTTAGAGCAAAGATCCCAGCACCTAGCACGTAAAAGTTGTGTAAAATTTATTTGTTGAAAAAAATAGAAGCTCCTAGGATATGTGCCTGGATTGTCTGGAGCAAAGGAAAGTGAGAAGGTATGTTATTTGAGAAATGTAAAAGCACTTAGCATAGTGCCTGGTACAAAGTAAGCATTCAGTAGGTGGTGTGTCTATTTTGTCCCACTTAATATAGCATGAATTATTGGATCAACCTAGGAGGAGCAAGTAGAAGAGGGCAGGAGAAGAAGGAAATGGAGCAATAGGGTGGTTGCTGGATCTCTATGTAAAAAGTGGGCCAGTGAGGTCTTTTCAGGGGCAGTTAGGGAAAGGGACATTTAACATTTGCTGTACTGAGCTACAACTTCACCTTCCTTCCCTCAAGTCTTCAGTAAAATCTGCTACACATACAGCTCGGTGCCAGTGATGCTTGGAGAATTCAGGAAGCCAGATGGTGTTCAGGGCTGCTGGGGTGGAGATGGGGGCAGGGATATGATATTGAAAAAAAAAAAAAAAAAAAGGCAGCCCACCCAGCAAAGCTAGAAAATTCAGCAGAAGTGTGCAAACAGTGCCAGAGACAACAAGGAGAGAGGCCCCAAGAATTCTCAGAAATATTGGGAATGATGGTGATTATTCTCACTCTACAGGAGATGGGGGTTCAAGACAATTTTATTTAAATATTAAAGGATGGGGGTTCCCAGTAGGCCAGAGGGCTTTGGGGACATCCAAGTGGCTAACACTTCAATCACATGTATACTGTTATCACTTGGTTTAAGTTATATCCCCTTAGCTGTATTGGAACCTCACTGGAACCTCTCTGAGCATAAATCTTGAAGCATTTCAAGGTGACAAGGTGTTGCACTGAATCTGTATGGCTTTTTTTCCTTGCATGGATTACATTCCTGTACATTGACACACTGGATCCTGGCAATAACTCTTTGAAATAGTACGGCAAGTATCATTGTATATCCCCTATCTTCATAATAGGAGAATGCAGCCTTAGTGGTGACTGCCTGGGAGGTCTTGCTGAAGCTAGGCACCCAGGCACCACAGGCCCAGTCCAGACACTGATGAGGTTTTGTCAAGCTCCACGTCAGAGCACTGAATGAGCTCAGTGGAACTTGACAGAGGCCTTTAGTGAGGAGAGAGAAAAGGCTCATACAAAGCATGTCCTAATGTGATTACCAAAAACTCAGTTATTATTATTAATAAAAATAGTTAACCTTTATGGAGAGTTTACTTGGTTCCAAGCTCTGAGCCAAGGACCTTTCATGCATTATCTCACTGAATCCTCCCAACCCCCTCCAAGATAATTACTGTCTTTTGTTTTTTTTAATAAATTTACTTATTTATTTTTGGCTGTGTTGGGTCTTCATTGCTGTGTGTGGGCTTTCTCCAGTTACCGTGAGCTGGGGGTGCTACTCTTCGTTGCAGTGCATGGGCTTGTCATTGCAGTGGCTTCTCTTGTTGTGGAGCACGGGCTCTAGGCACGCGGGCTTCAGTAGTTGTGGCGCACAGGCTTAGTTGCTCCATGGCATGAGGGATCTTCCCGGACCAGGGCTTGAACCTGTGTCCCCTGCATTGGCAGGCGGATTCTTAACCACTGTGCCACCAGGGAAGTCCGATAGTTACTGCTTTTTAAAACCCCTATTTTATAAAAACCAGGACTTAGAGAGGTTAAGCAACTTGCCCAACTTCTGTTAAGTGGAAATCTTTGTTTTGAATCCAGACAGTTGGGTATTTCTCAAGGAGAATCACAAACTCCCAATCGGTAGGTTCCAAAATTGCTTTGTCTCCCGTAATCAGAGGGTGCTGATAGGGGCATTGTAGCTGGAGCACTGACTGATTCAACCCCTCAGTTCACATCTCCTCAGGAAGCTTCTCTAGTTACTGATAAAGCCTTCCACAAGCAGTGAAGCAATGACGATAAGTATAACGGCATTCTCCTGAAGGGAATTAAGGCAATTCTGACAGTAGGGAAGGGCAGGCGGGCTGAGCTAGCTTTGAAGTCTGCAAACTCTGCCTGTGATTTAGTCTGTACGTCAAGTTCTCAAGAACTTTTCCAGTCCTGTTGACTCCATGGCCTAAAAGAGTAGGACCTGCCTGTGAGAAAGATGGAACAGAGTGGTTGCTACCATCTCCTCGCTTCCCTCCTCTCCTCTCCACCTCCGCAAGCCTTTCCAAGGAAACCATTGTGCATATCACCTGAGAGAAGGAGAGGGAAATGGGGTCCAACCTGGGTCAGACGGGGGCGTAGAGAGGAGGGGCCATTTCTGAGACATGCACTAAGGACAGCACAGATAAACAGGAAGCCAGAAAAGAGAGTCTTTGGAGGTAAAGGCCCCTCTCTCTTTTTCCTTTTCTCCATCCTCTGTCTTCCTCCTCTCCAGCCTGATCAAAATCTGTCCTCAGGAAAAGACCTGAGATTGGCTGCTTCCCTGGGAACCAAAGTCAGGAAGTAATCATATAGTTTCTGTGCTCTGTAAAGGGCTTTGAAGAATGATGAGCAAATGAGGGAGGTAGACTTTGTCTGATTCAGGATTATTTCCTCAGTGCCTAGATCATTGCCTGGCTCTTTAGTTGTTGACTAAATGAATATTGGAGGCCAGGAAGTCCTTCTCAAGACCCTAAAACTGAACACCTGTTGGCCCCAGGCTGTGGACCTGTGGGCCACAGTTGTTAGAGCTTCTGAGCAAATGAACTTCTGATGCTGAGAGAGAGGCAGCAGAATGTGTGAAGTGAACACTAAATACTGTATCACTACATGTACCCAGGGTGCCCTTTAGCTCCTAGCAGGGATTTATAAGCCTCACCCCTGCCTCTAATCCCTGCTTCCAAAATAGTAGAATGCTGGCCCTACCATTGGAGGACATGCCCCCAACTTTCTGGGCACAGGGCAAGGGGTCTGGATTAAGCCTTCCCTGCTGCTAATGTGCTGAATTGTGTCCCTCCCCCACACCCCACACCAAATTCATATGTTGAACCCCTAAACCTTAATGTGACTATATTTATAGTAAGGAAGTAATTAAGGTTTAATAAGGTCATAAGGGCAGGGCCCTAATCCAATAGGATTAGCGTTCTTATAAGAAGAGACACCAGAGTGGTCACTCTCTCTCCACCATGTGAGGACAAAGCAAAAAGGTGGCCATCTTCAAGTCAGGCATGGAGTTCTCGCCAGAAAATAAATTGGCCAGCACAAATTAATTTCTGTTGTTTAGCCACCCAGTCTATGGTATTTTGTTATGACAACCTGAGCAGAACAAGACACCTGCTTCCTCTATAATGCTTCAAGATTTATGCTCAGAGAGGTTCCAATGAGCAGACATACCTTCTAGGCCCCCTCTTACCCAAGCCAAATTTCTTCCTGTTATATATCTTTTATTTCACACAAATGGACACAACACTGCTTTTTCTCACACTCCATTTCTCCTTTGCCATGTCTTAAATATTAAGTCACAAATGAGGCAGATTCTGCATGACAAGAATGCTTTGAAGATCCAGGTATACTATGAAGCCCTGGTGGTACAGAGAGTCTTCTCTCTTAGTCTGTCTTTGTCTCAGGGTCTCAGCATCAAGGAGGTGGGCTGGGCTTAAGATGTCTCCACTAACTCTGGAGCTATACTTCCCGGTTTCAAACCCAGGCTCTGCTACTTACTGGCGATGAGGCAAAAGCATGTTTGAAATAAGGATGTTAACAGTATCTATCTGAAAGGGGTTTTGTGAGGATTAAATCTAAAAAAAAAAAAAAAAAAAAAGATGTCTCCATTAAAATGATCATGTTACTTTGGGGTAGGAGGATAATATTGTTAACACCCTTCAACAACTTAGTAGGTCACCTGGCTCCTTCTGAAGGGAACTGGATAAAGAGATATATTTAATTGGAGGAAAGAAGGTTCAAGAGCCCTGGGAGGGAGAGCTTAGGAACAAGAGCTGGTGTCTACAAGAGTATGAAGCTAAAATCAGCAAACCAGGTTGTTGACTTGATAGTTTTTCCCCTATTTCCCAGAAGATAGAAAACTACAATAAAGTACTTGATGCTGGCAAAGCATAATCCTCAGCAAAGGTTAATAAACTATTATAAAGATAAGATATTTAAGATAAGACCTTAAATGATTAACTGATTATCTTAGAAATTAAAGAACAGGGCCCCAGGGTATGGGACCTGATTAGAAAGTTATACATATATATGTGAGGGGGGGGGGCCAGGGTAGGAAGATGGTAGCAGGAGGGCACTCTATTAGAATAGGCTGAAGGGGGAGGGGAGGAGTATGTAAGTTGGCCAGAGACAGGAGGTGGGAGAACTCTGTTGACTGACAACTGTACCTGTATCACTGCCATGTCTTGGGGTAGCCATAGTGCTGGACATTAATCACAAAGACTACTGCCCTTTCCACACTGATACACAACCAACTGCTTAGGAGGGGACCTAGAAAGAGACCACTGGAAACATAAGGGTTTTTCTATGAAATTGTTAGGAAGTGTTATCAGACTTATTTTCTGCATATTTTCCAATCCCAACCTTCTGCATCATTAAAATGTTGGGCCTTTGCAACCTTGGAAATGTCTTAGGGTGAGTCACCAGCTGTTCTGTAGAATTTCAAGATACTCTGTTGTCAGGAGGAACCAAGATGGTGGAGCAGAAGGACGTGCTCTCACTCCTTCTGGTGAGAACACCAGAATCACAACTAGCTGCTGGACAATCATCGACAGGAAGACAATGGAACTCACCAAAAAAGATACCCCACATCCAAAGACAAAGGAGAAGCCACAATGAGACAGTAGGAGGGGTGCAATCACAGTAAAATCAAATCCCATAACTGCTGGGTGGGTGACTCACAGACTGGAGAACACTTATACCACAGAAGTCTACCCACTGGAGTGAAGGTTCTGAGCCCCACATCAGGCTTCCCAACCTGGGGGTCCAGCAACTGGAGGAGGAATTCCTAGAGAATCAGACTTCAAAGGTTAGTGGGATTTGATAGCAGGACTTCGACAGGACTGGGGGAAACAGAGACTCCACTCTTGGAGGGCACACACAAAGTAGTGTGCGCATCGGGACCCAGGGGAAAGAGCAGTGACCCCATGGGAGACTGAACCAGACCTACCTGCTAGTATTGGAGGGTCTCCTGCAGAGGCGGGGTATGGCTGTGGCTCACCGTGGGGACAAGGACACTGGCAGCAGAAGTTCTGGGAATTACTCCTTGGCATGAGCCCTCCCAGAGTCTGTCATTAGCCCCACCAAAGAGCCCAGGTAGGTTCCAGTGTTGGGTTGCCTCAGGCCAAAAAACCAACAGGGAAGGAACCCAGCCCCACCTATCCACAGTCAAGTGGATTAAAGTTTTACTGAGCTCTGCCCACCAGAGCAACAGTCAGCTCTACACACCACCAGTCCTTCCCACCAGGAAACTTACACAAGCCTCGTAGATAGCCTCATCCACCAGAGGGTAGACAGCAGAAGCAAGAAGAACTACAATCCTGCAGCCTGTGGAACAAAAAACCACATTCACAGAAAGATACACAAGATGAAAAGGCAGAGGGCTATGTACCAGATGAAGGAACAAGATAAAACCCCAGAAAAACAACTAAATGAAGTGGAGATAGGCAACCTTCCAGAAAAAGAATTCAGAATAATGATGGTGAAGATGATCCAGGACCTTGGAAAAAGAATGGGGGCAAAGATCGAGAAGATGCAAGAAATGTTTAACAAAAACTTAGAAGAATTAAAGAACAAACAAACAGAGATGAACAATACAATAACTGAAATGAAAACTACACTAGAAGGAATCAATAGCAGAATAACTGAGGCAGAAGAATGGATAAGTGACCTGGAAGACAGAATGGTGGAATTCACTGCTGTGGAACAGAATAAAGAAAAAAGAATGAAAAGAAATGAAGACAGCCTAAGAGACCTCTGGGACAGCATTAAACACAACAACATTCGCATTATAGGGGTCCAAGAGGAGAAGAGAGAGAGAAAGGACCAGAGAAAATATCTGAAGAGATAGATTATAGTCAAAAGCTTCCCTAACATGGGAAAGAAAATAGCCACCCAAGTCCAGGAAGCGCAGAGAGTCCCATACAGGATAAACCCAAGGAGAAACACGCCAAGACACATAGTAATCAAATTGGCAAAAATTAAAGACACAGGAAAACATTGAAAGCAGCAAGGGAAAAACTACCAATACCAGGGAACTCCCAGAAGGTTAACAGCTGATTTCTCAGCAGAAACTCTACAAGCCAGAAAGGAGTGGTATGATATACTTAAAGTGATGAAAGGGAAGAACCTACAACCAAGATTACTCCACCCAGCAAGGATCTCATTCAGATTCAATGGAGAAATCAAAAGCTTTACAGACAAGCAAAAGCTAAGAGAATTCAGCACCACCAAACCAGCTCTACAACAAATGCTAAAGGAACTTCTCTAAATGGGAAACACAAGAGAAGAAAAGGACCTACAAAAACAAACCCAAAACAATTAAGAAAATAGTCATAAGAACATACATATCAACAATTACCTTAAACGTGAAAGGATTAAATGCTCCATCCAAAAGACACAGGCTTGCTGAATGGATACAAAAACAAGACCCATATATATATTGTCTACAAGAGACCCACTTCAGACCTAGAGACACATACAGACTGAAAGTGAGCAGATGGAAAAAGATATTCCATGCAAATGGAAATCAAAAGAAAGCTGGAATAGCAATACTTATATCAGATAAAATAGACTTTAAAATAAAGAAAGTTACAAGAGACAAAGAAGGACACTGCATAATGATCAAGGGATCAATCCAAGAAGAAGATATAACAATTATAAACATATATGCACCCAACATAGGAGTACCTCAATACATAGGGCAACGGCTTAAGAGGAAATCAACAGCAACACAATAATAGTAGGGGACTTTAACACCTCATTTACACCAATGGACAGATCATCCAAAATGAAAATAAATAAGGAAACAGAAGCTTTAAATGACACAATAGACCAGATAGATTTAATTGATATTTATAGGACACTCAATCCAAAAACAGCAGAATACACTTTCTTCTCAAGCGCACATGGAAAATTCTCCAGGATAGATCACATCTTGGGTAACAAATCAAGCCTCAGTAAATTTAAGAAAATTGAAATCATATCAAGTATCTTTTCTGACCACAACGCTATGAGATTAGAAATGAATTACGGGGAAAAAAACGTAAAAAACACAAACACATGGAGGCTAAACAATATGTTATTAAATAACCAAGAGATCAATGAAGAAATCAAACAGGAAATCAAAAAATACCTAGAGACAAATGATAATGAAAACATGACGATCCAAAACCTATGGGATGCAGCAAAAGCAGTTCTAAGAGGGAAGGGTATAGGTATACAAGCCTACATCAAGAAACAAGAAAAATCTCAAATAAACAATCTAGCCTTACACCTAAAGGAACCAGAGAAAGAAGAACAAAGGAAACCCAAAGTTAGCAGAAGGAAAGAAATCATAAATATCAGAGCAAAAATAAATGAAATAGAAACAAAGAAAACAATAGCAAAGATCAATGAAACTAAAAGCTAGTTCTTTGAGAAGATAAACAAAATTGATAAACCATTAGCCAGACTCAGCAAGAAAAAGAGGGAGAGGACTCAAATCAATAAAATTAGAAAGGAAAAAGGAGAAGTTACAACAGACACTGCAGAAATACAAAGCATCCTAAGAGACTACTACAAGCAACTCTATGCCAACAAAATGGACAACCTGGAAGAAATGGACAAATTCTTCGAAAGGTATAATCTTCTAAGACTGAACCAGAAAGAAATAGAAAATACGAACAGACCAATCACAAGTAATGAAATGGAAACTGTGATTAAAAATCTTCCTACTGGGCACCCCTGGTGGCGCAGTGGTTGAGAGTCCGCCTGCCGATGCAGGGGACACAGGTTCGTGCCCTGGTCCGGGAAGATCCCACATGCCGCGGAGCGGCTGGGCCCGTGAGCCATGGCCGCTGAGCCTGCACGTCCAGAGCCTGTGCTCTGCAACGGGAGAGGCCACAGCAGTGAGAGGCCCGCGAACCGCAAAAAAAAAAAAAAAATTCTTCCTACAAACAAAAGTCCAGGACCAGATGGCTTCACAGGTGAATTCTATCAAACATTTAGAGAAGAGCTAACACCCATCCTTCTCAAACTCTTCCAAAAAATTGCAGAGGAAGGAACACTCCCAAACTCATTCTATGAGGCCACCATCACCCTGATACCAAAAGCAGACAAAGATACTATAAAGAAAGAAAATTACACACCAATATCACTGATGAATATAGATGCAAAAATCCTCAACAAAATACTAGCAAACAGAATCCAACAACACATTAAAAGGATCATACACCATCAAGTGGGATTTATCCCAGTGATGCAAGGATTCTTCAATATATGCAAATCAATCAATGTAATACACCATATTAACAAATTGAAGAAGAAAAACCATATGATCATCTCAATAGATGCATAAAAAGCCTTTGACGAAATTCAACACCTATTTATGATAAAAACTCTCCAGAAAGTGGGCATAGAGGGAACCTACCTCAACATAATAAAGGCGATATAAGACAAACCCACAGCAAACATCATTCTCAATGGTGAAAAACTGAAAGCATTTCCTCTAAGATCAGGAACAAGACAAGGATGTCCACTCTCACCACTATTATTCAACATAGTTTTGGAAGTCCTAGCCATGGCAATCAGAGAAGAAAAAGATATAAAAGGGATACAAATTGGAAAAGAAGAAGTAAAACTGTTACTGTTTGCAGATAACATGACACTATACATAGAGAATCCTAAAAATGCCACCAGAAAACTACTAGAGCTAATCAATGAATTTGGTAAAGTTGCAGGATACAAAATTAATGCACAGAAATCTCTTGGATTCCTATACACTAATGATGAAAAATCTGAAAGAGAAATTATGGAAACACTCCCATTTACCATTGCAACAAAAAGAATAAAATACCTAGGAATAGGGCTTCCCTGGTGGCGCAGTGGTTGAGAGTCCACCTGCCGATGCAGGGGACAGGGGCTCGTGCCCCGGTCTGGGAAGATCCCACATGCCGCAGAGCAGCTGGGGCCGTGAGCCATGACTGCTGAGCCTGCACGTCCGGAGCCTGTGCTCCACAATGGGAGAGGCCACAACAGTGAGAGGCCCGTGTACCACAAAAAAACAAAAAAAAACAACAAAAAAACACCTAGGAATAAACCTGCCTAGGGAGACAAAAGACCTGTATGCAGAAAATTATAAGACACTGATGAAAGAAATTAAAGATGATACCAACAAACGGAGAGATATACCATGTTCTTGGATTGGAAGAATCAATATCATGAAAATGACTATACTACCCAAAGCAATCTACAGATTCAATGCAATCCCTATCAAATTACCAATGGCATTTTTTACAGAACTAGAACAAAAAATCTTAA
Source organism: Pseudorca crassidens (assembly GCF_039906515.1). Lineage (NCBI taxonomy): Eukaryota > Metazoa > Chordata > Mammalia > Artiodactyla > Delphinidae > Pseudorca > Pseudorca crassidens. The sequence goes on along the minus strand of NC_090296.1, from coordinate 88,411,380 downwards.
AATTTGTATGGAGACACAAAGGACCCGGAATAGCCAAAGCAGTCTTGAGGGAACAAAATGGAGCTGGAGGAATCAGACTCCCTGACTTCAGACTATACTACAAAGCTACAGTAATCAAGACAATATGGTACTGGCACAAAAACAGAAACATAGATCAATGTAACAAGATAGAAAGCCTTTGGGTTTCCCTGGTGGCGCAGTGGTTGAGAGTCTGCCTGCCGATGGAGGGGACACGGGTTCGTGCCCCGGTCCGGGAAGATCCCACATTCCGTGGAGCGGCTGGGACCATGAGCCATGGCCGTTGAGCCTGTACGTCTGGAGCCTGTGCTCCACAACGGGAGAGGCCACAACAGTGAGAGGCCCACATACCGCAAAAAAAAAAAAAAAGATAGAAAGCCCAGAGATAAACCCACGCACCTATGGTCAACTAATCTATGATAAAGGGGGCAAGGATATACAATAGAGAAAAGACAGTCTCTTCAATAAGTGGTGCTGGGAAAACTGGACAGCTACATGTAAAAGAATGAAATTAGAACACTCCCTAACACCATATACAAAAATAAACTCAAAATGGATTTGAGACCTAAATGTAAGACCAGACACTATAAAACTCTTAGAGGGAAACATAGGAAGAACACTCTTTGACATATATTACAGCAAGATCTTTTTTGATCCACCTCCTAGAGTAATGGAAATAAAAACAAAAATAAACAAATGGGACCTAATGAAACTTCAAAGCTTTTGCACAGCAAAGGAAACCATAAACAAGATGAAAAGACAACCCTCAGAATGGGAGAAAATATTTGCAAACGAATCAACGGACAAAGGATTAATCTCCAAAATATATAAGCAGCTCATGCAGCTCAATATTAAAGAAACAAACAACCCAATCCAAAAACGGGCAGAAGACCTAAATAGGCATTTCTCCAAAGAAGACATACAGATGGCCAAGAAGCACATGAAAAGCTGCTCAACATCACTAATTATTAGAGAAATGCAAATCAAAACTACAATGAGGTATCACCTCACACTGGTCAGGATGGCCATCATCAGAAAATCTACAAACAACAAATGCTGGAGAGGGTGTGGAATAAAAGGAACCCTCTTGCACTGTTGGTGGGAATGTAAATTGATACAGCCTCTAATGAGAACAGTATGGAGGTCGCTTAAAAAACTAAAAACAGAATTACCGTATGATCCAGCAATCCCTCTACCGGGCATATACCCAGAGAAAACTATAATTCAAAGAGACACATGCACCCCAATGTTCACTGCAGCACTATTTACAATAGCCAGGTCATGGAAGCAACCTAGATGCTCATCGACAGACGAATGGATAAAGAAAATGTGGTACATATATACAATGGAATATTACTCAGCCATAAAAAGGAACGAAATTGGGTCATTTGTTGAGACATGCATGGATCTAGAGACTGTCATACAGAGTGAAGTCAGTCAGAAAGAGAAAAACAAATATCGTATATTAACGCATATATGTAGAACCTAGAAAAATGGTACAGATAAACCGGTTTGCAGGGCAGTAATTGAGACACAGATGTAGAGAACAAATGTATGGACACCAAGCGGGGAAAGTGATGGGGGTGGTGGTGATGGTGGTGTGATGAATTGGGCAATTGGGATTGACATGTATACACTGATGTGTATAAAATTGATGACTAATAAGAACCTGCTGTATAAAAAAATAAAATAAAATTCAAAAATAAAAAAACAACTAATACTAAACTTTCTTTTCATGTTATTTGTATGGAAATATGTTAATATAAATGTTTCAGACATTGCATGAAATTCCTAAAAATCTTATATGTTCTGGTATAATGTTATAAGTCATAATTTTAGTTATTACTTTAAAATGTATATCTCAGAAATAACTAAATTTCCTTGTCAATTGCATTATTATGAACTTTCATCACATCTTTAACCATGGTCATTTTTAAGTCTTTTGTCATTTACAGACAGTTCTGGGTGCACTCTGATGCTTTTGCAAAAATGTTCCTATAAAAGGGTTTCATCTTCAAGGAATTCATGGAAAAGACTCTGACAAGTACAGGTTTCTGGTAACTGACTATACTGCTGAACTGAATAAATAAGCATTTTCAGAACTCTAATGGAAAACTGATGAATTCATAAAAGTGCTAACAGAAGATCAAGATGAAAAATAAATTACATGGGACTGAGTGAACTGATGAGGATGATTATAATTTTTGTGACCTTCTCTTTGAATTAAAAAAAAAATGTGATGTTAAAAAAAAAAAAAAAAAGATACTCTGTTGTCTAGTGGCTGAGCCTTCATTGCCTTGCTGGTTTCCAGGAAAGCAGGCCCCTAAATCGCTCAGCACAGACCCAACAATTGTTTCTTTAGGGCCCATTAAAAATTGCTGGGGTTTGCCCTGCCAAAATAGCCATTCATATATATCTGAATAACTTATGAATATGGTTTATATATAAATAAAGCATTCCAACAATTTTCTTTTCAAGAGTCATGAAATCTGTACTAAGGCATTCTGAGACCCAAGCAAATTAATGATAGTATTGTTAAGGAAACTGTCCACCCTGGCCAGGCACAACAATAAAAGATTTGCTTAAGTCTCCCACCTCAGGATGCTTGAAAAGAACACACAACCAGTGAAGGGTCCAAAATCAACCCAGGGAAAACCCATGAGGGGCCAAGAAGGGGAGGAGACACGAGTCCATAATATGTCTCGCCAACCTCCCAGAAACCCTCACGATGAAAACCATTGTGACTGAGAGATGCGCGCACCACCAGGAAGGGCCCTGCGCTGGACCAAATGAAGGCACAAGCAAGATGATTGGCCAGAAACGACGTGGAAAGCTAACCCCGCCACCATAAAACCTGAGACTGCAAGTCACAAGGCAGAGCAGTTCTCCTGGGTTCCCTTACCCTGCTGCTCTCCACTTGAGCGCCCCTTTTCAATAAAATCTCTTGCTTTGTCAGTACGTGTGTCTTCTTGGACAATTCATTTCTGAGTGTTGGACAAGAGCCCACTCTTGGGCCCCTGAAGGTGTCCCATCCAGTGACAGGATGACACTAGCAATATATACAAGGACAGAGATTTGTAAAATTCAGTGGTAAGAAGAAGAACAATTTTATTCTGGACCTTTTAGTTAAATCATTGAGGTGAAGAACGAATATAAAGAACCTTCATCTTTAACAAAGGACCAGCCTTTGTTAAAGAATCAGAAACCCCTACTCCTTTTGGGGCATGTGGTTGTGAGCTGTTGAAGCAACCTGTTAAAGGTAGAGCCAGCTTCAGTTTCCTGAGATTAAACCAGGCTGAAACTAGGTTTACAGACAGCACAAAAGTCAGGTGCAGGGCCTCTTGTCTCTGTTGTGGAGCTATGCCTTGGGGAATTATGCCTTGGGTCAGTTATTAGCTGTCTTCTATAACTACTTTGTTTAGGGTAATATTATTTATAGAACCTTGATTAGATAAAGATTAAGAGAATTATACAATATTTAGGTATTCATCCAGCCCAACTCCTTCATTTTACAGATGGGGAGACTGAGGAAGCTAGTCTCTTCAAGGCTATTTGGACTTATACTAACACTCTCCTCAAAGTTTTTCCAGTGTCTGCCGAGTTCTAAAGCCACTTTCACGTTCTGGGTTTTTGTTATGGCAGCGCCCCACCTCTGGTAACAAAATCTGTATTAATTACCTATCACAGTGTAACAATTACCCGAAAATTTAGCAGCTTAAAATGACAAACATTGGTTATCTCACAGTTACTTAACTCAGGAATTTGGAAATGACTTAGATGAGTGGTTTTGGTTCAGGGTTTCTCATGAAATTGCAGTCAAGATGTCAGCCAGGGCTGCAGTCATCTGAAGGTCTGGCTGAGGCTGGAGGATCTGCTCTCAAGGTGGCTCACTCACATGGCTATTGGCCAAAAATCTCATTTCTTTGATGACTGTTGTGGCAGAAGGCCTCAGTTCCTCACCTTGTGGGTCTCTCCATGGGATTGCTTGAGTGTCCTCTTGACATGGCGGCTGGCTTCCTTCAGAGCTAGTGATCTGAGAGAGAGCAAAAAGGAAGCGACATGCACTTTATGACCTCATCTAGGAAGTGAAACACCAACACTTCTACTTCATTCTATTTGTTTGAAGGAGTCACTGAGTCCAGCCCTCAGTCCAGGGAGGGAAATAAAGCTCTACCTCTGGAAGAGAGGAGTATCAAAGAATCTGTGAACATATTTTAAAACCACAACAAGTTCTCTCAGAGCATTTGATCTAAAGAGAATTAAGTGGAAAAGGAGTTCTTAGTAGCTTTGATGATATGGTAAGAAAGGAATTCATCTAGACTCAGTCTGAGGCTACTGAACCAAAGAGCAGTCATGACACAGAAGTATTTTGACTCTGAAATTTATGAGGAAGTTGGGAAAAGTAAGGGTCAAGTCAGTTTGTTGCAACCTGTGCATGTGTTTCTCCCTCTTAACTTAAAGTTACATTTGAATTTGCATATCCACATCTCAATCCTAACAATATAGTATATATACATAAGGGTAACATGGATACATCTATTTTCATACTATTTGACTACTGTAATTCTAGAAAATATTCCACCCTTGATATTAGAGCTTTTCTCAAGCTTCACATTCATTCCCTTCATCCAACATGTCCATCCCCTTTACCTCTGAGCTCAAGAGGAAACACCTATGGGTGTGATGTGAGGGAAGAGCCTCTCCCCCTAGATTAGTTCCCAAGCCCCAACATCAACCACCAGACCAGGGGGCTGAGATCCTCTTCTATCTCTCCTTTGAATTAAGACTTTTGTCAATAATTACCCATTTACACCTCACCTTTCTAAAAGGAAGATGCGATTATGTCCCTCTTCTGCTTAGAACTGGAGATTTAAATGGTCCCACAATGCTTATAAGAGAGTCTCTGTGCATAGAACTATATCCAATCTCCTGGGATAAACCATAATGGAAAAGAATATTAAAAAAAAGCATGTCTCTATGTGTGTAACTGAGTCACTCTGCTGGACAGCAGAGACTGCCACAACATTGTAAATCAACTATGCTTCAATTAAAAAAAAAAAGCCTCTATGAATTCCTGACACTCTATCATAGCTGCACTATTTTGGAGAACAAGCATATAACTTTCAAGGGATCCCCAAAGCGATAAGTTACCACAAAATGTCAAGATCCACCAGCCTCCAGGACAAAGGCCTGTCTCAGTAGGGGCAAGAGATTCATCAATTTGGCTCCACCCTTGCTCTCTATTAAGAAAAAAAAATATTGCCTGCCGTTCCAGTTCTACAAGGATCAGGCCATCAGCTACTGCAGTTGCCCACTGCCAGTGTGCCCTTAGGGGAATTCAGGATGAAGAAAAACAGGAAACATTCTATGCTTTGGGTACACTGGCCTTTAGATAGTTAAGATGCATATCTAAGAAAAATTTTCAAATGAATTCAGATGCTTGTATTTTCCCAGACACAGAAAAGCACTAAAATCGCTAACTTGAGATACCTGTTTGTTGTAATTAGCAGTAATCTTTTGATGCTTGACTACCGTTTTCCCAGCAAAAAAGTTTATATATATCCTGGCTCCTCCCTTACCTCTTTGGAGCAGTTCCTCAGAGCTATCTGAAAGGCTGTTTCCTGGGCTATAGTCCTCAGTAAGGTCCTCAGATAAAAATTAATTCACAACTTACATTGTGTGTTTTTCTCTCAGTCCACATCTCCATCCACTCTCCCCTCCATATCTTATGTCACAGCTTTATCTTTCCTATGCTGTTTGTTCACACTTCCTGGCCTTTGTTTCTGCCTTTCTCTCTGCCTAGAATACCCTTTCCCCTTCTCTGCCAGGAAAACTACTCTGCATGCCTTGGAACCCAGCTCAAATGTCATATCCTGGAGGAATGAATAATTTAAGTTCCAATATACTTTGTATGTATATAGCTGTAATTACTTCTTCACTCATCTGATTAACCCTGCACTGACATGATCTCTAAGAATGTTTTATTCGAATTTGTATCTCCAAGGCCTAGCACAGATCATACTAGGGACTACTATTTGTTAGGTGGGTGGATAGGGGTTAGCCTGGACCATTGCCTGACAGAACAGGGACCCTTCTCCCTCGGAGCATTTCTCTGCAGAACCACTACAAACTGAGGACCATCTCTTCTCAGTCTGATGTTTTGCTCTCCAGGCTCTGTAGTGAGCTTTGTACTTTTAGATTTCACTGACCAGTAAAATTTCAAAAGTAATTTTGGAGACCAAAATAGGATTGCCAGTTTTTAATTTTTTCAAATTTAAAGACTTTAAAAAAATTATCATCTACTTTTTAAAAAGTCACTATAACACCTCAAAAGTAGGAAGACCATAACCTTAGCCTAGAGAATAGTTCTTTGAATTAAACACATTCAGCCTTTTGAAAAGCCTACCACATCAACCTTATTTTTTCTCATTCCATGATGAAAAATTCATCCCTGTTTTATCAGCTGTAGAATAATGTTTGGAAACCACTGATTTTGACCTTTGCTTCTGAGAGGTGGCTCCTGCAATCTTCTTGACTCAAGAATGAGTTTTAGGCCTCATGACAGGAATAGTCCTGTAGGATCTTCCCATGGCTTTTTCTTTTGTGGGTGTAGAGAGAAGTACCTGGGAACAAGAGACCAACTAACGTATATTGAGCACCTCTATGCTAGTCACTTGGCACGTATATGAGGTGCACATCTCAGTTAACAAACTCAAGAATGCAAAAAAAATGCAATTTTACTTCTTTGCTTACCAAATTTATTATCTATCCAAGTATGTTCGACCTAGTGACAGAAATACACCTTAATTCAGGGTCCCCTCCTCCCTTTCTTTCCCTAGGGGTTGCATCTCTGATCCAGGGGACTGATTTAGTGTGTCAACGGGGCTGGATTAAACTTCCCAAGGTCTTAAGCACTGAAAAAATTATGTTGCCTCATATGTAACTGAAAGTTTTTTAAATAATTATTTTATAGTTTATTTTATCCCAACAAGTTCTGGGGTTTTTTTCCTCCTGAAATTGATCACTTCACTGCTTTTTATTCATTCAAAAAATTTACTTACTTCTTGGGTGGATGTTTTGTTTTCCTTGTGCCCTTGGCAAGTTCTTGACCTACCTATGGGGTCATCTGGTCCTGCTCATTGGCCCTCAGCATCCACCTGCTTGTATTGGATTATATTGCAGGTCCACGCAGGTCACCACGGAGTCTTCCTCACGCTGTCCACACAAGACTGCCTCCCATCTGAAGGCTCTTTATGACACATGTGGGCCACTCTGGGTGAGAGTTTATCTTTTTAGTGTAAAACTTCCATCCCTATTAAAAGGTAACACTTATTATTATCAGTCATCTTACTTTGTACAGACAAAGGAGCTGAGGGGGTACATGGGTAGATAATAGGCAGGGAACAGCAGGACACTATATCACGTTATTTTCCATTGGCACACGTTCTTTTGTTTATTTTTTATTTAACATTCCTTTCTGATTCCTGCACTAGACTATAGGTCTATGAGAAAACCCATCTGTCTTATTCATTACTATAACCCCAGAACCTAGAACAGTGCCTAACACATAGTAGGCTGTTAGTAAATACTGTTGATCAAATGAACGAGAATGAATGAGATAAGGACAACACAAAGAGGTAGAAGGGGATCAGAATGAGGGTGCTGGAAGTGCTGAAAATAAACTTCAATTATTTTACAATTCTGGAAGTTTATGTTAGCTCTTCCTTGGAGAGTTTCCTTCCACTGCGGCAAGAGATGTCTCTTCTACAGCATTCCTTGTGTTGTTTTCTGACTGTTGCCTGTGGACTAGCATTTTCTTTCAGCTGGAAAATAAACTATTTTGGGCAAAAAGGATCATATACAGCTTTGCAGCTCCCCATGAGGTACAGCACTTTAAGAGCTAAAATATGCTAGTTTACTGAATGAATGAATGACTGGAACTTGAGTCCTAAATATCCAGAGAATCCCTGAGGAATGGGCTCAGTGTTATAGGGGGCTAAATCCAAAGTGGTATCTTCTAGACTAAGTTTTATCCAGCCTCAGCATTCTACATCCACTTCCTGGGGTGCAGTACCTCCTAGTGGAAATCCAGGGCTGCTGCCTCCTTCCTAGATGCTCCCAAACATGGGCCCTCGGTGTCTCCCTCCCAGAATTCCATCTTCTCCTCCTCAAAAACCTCAATGTCACCCTCATCAATGAAGCCCAGTAGACGATGAGGCCCAGCAGACTCAGGCAGGTCCTTCCTAGTAACCCCAAGTACTCACAAGGTAAATAATGAAGGGCTGCATCAGAGCCAGATAGTTCTCTAGAGCAGACCAGCACCTCAAAATTTAAGGTGCAAATGAATAATCTGGAGAGAATCTTGTTAAAATGAAGGTTCTGATGCAGTAGTTCTGGGTTGTGGACCAAGATTCTGAATCTGAACTAGCTTCCGGGTGACACCAAAGGATGCTGGTCCGGTCTATACTGCACCCTTGTGGTAACTGGCAGCTATAGCAGTAGCAGCTCCCAGATGTACCAAGTCTGACCAGCAAGCCACGGGGTTGATCATTTAAGTAAACACCCTGAAGCTTATGAAGTACTTTTCTCCCCTTCAAGGTTTGTCCCTTGAAGGTTTGCCTGCCTCTTTCCTGGTGCTGAAACCCTAGAGAAAAGCTCCGACCTCCAGCTGGAAGGGGTAGGGGAAAGGACACATTCCCTGAATCAGAAACTGCAAAACGTGGTTTAAATCAAGAGGTCAAGGGCAGGGAGCTGACTGACTGCTCAGAGGGTGTCCCAGAGCAGCAGTCTCTCATCCCAGGCCAGAGTCTCTAGCTCTCAGCTATGTCAGCCTGGAAACTTCATTTTGTCAGTACACCCAGAGATAAGCAGACTCAAGGGAAATGAATCATACCAGCCAGACTCTTAAGAGTCTAAACCAAATGCCAACAGTAAGAAGAACAAACGCCAAGTAATCAGAAACTTGTTCAGAGCAATACTTTCCCTGCAGGAATGTCTACGTGGGCTGGCAAATCATTACCAAAAGTCTGTTTGGGGGCCTGAAATCAGAGCAAGGGGAATCAAGTGAGCGACCTGAAAAGAGGATATTATGACATTTTGATAGCTGGATGCACCCATCTCCATGGATAATTGCATACCTGCCAAGCAGAAGTTAGGAGAGCACCTTCCCCTTCTGCTACTCTTCCTGCAACTGGGAACTTTCTGTTCAGATTTCTTTAGTGCATTCCTGCCCTCAAATATACTTCAGTTGCCTTGGATGGGTGTGGATGGCTAGAGTGGGTTACCTCCATTGATGTATGTTTGTAGTTTTTATTTTCTTGGTTGACTGTTTTTACTCAAAATACTCTTAGGAAGTGATTGCCCCAGAATTTCTCCCCAGATTCTGAGAGCAGCTCATTGCCCAGCACTGAAGCACCAGCAGGAGAGGAATGGGGGTTGGAGGGAGGGCCATCAGAGAAAAAGCTGGATCCTTTCCTTGCTTCCCACCCTGACATCTTATTCTAGGCTACAGATTTTAAAAAACTTCAGTACAGTTATTTGGTAAGCAGTCAGAGGAACAGAAGTTGTCACATTTCTGTTGGCTGGTTCTTTTTTTGCTGGTGATATTGATTTTCTATACATATAACACTTACATCAGCGTCCAAAGTCTGGCAAGTTCTCAGGCTCAGCTTCCTTCATTCTATTCTCTCATGGTCTGAGCTGTCCTGCTGGGTGGCTTTAAAGTCATCAAACTTATGGAAGTGGGAGTGGGGAGACCTGGAAAATTACAGCCCTCCAGTTTCTTGCTTTTACAGGCTGTTCAGTAAGCCTTTGTTGAGAGACTGTCAGTAAACGGAGCACAACCCCACTGCAATGTCCATCTCTCCCAGGAATGCTTCCTGACTTGCTGTGCCACCCCCAGGTTCCCTGGGAGAAGCTGGAGAGGCTCATTGCTCACTGAGTCCTATCTCATTCCCTCCTTGACAGTGATACAGCCGCTGCCAGCCACCTGAGAGCCAAATCCAAAACATATTTCCATTTTTGCCTAATGCCTAAATGACAGACCTAAATTTGTTGAGTCTAGATTTTTAAAGTGCTCATAAAACAAAGTAACAAATAAAATTTGCTTTAAACCTGAGGCAGATTAGGAAAAATCCTCAACGAGAATATCCTTCTCACCCAGGAGGCTGTGGAGATGGAGGCCACAAAGTCCTCTTTCGCACCGTCATAGTGGCTACGGGAACCAGCACCTCCAGAGCAGTCAGTTTTCTCTCGTCACACTGTATTGTCTACTCTGCACTCTTCTAACGCTTAATAAATGTTTGCACAGTATTCCTATAATCCCTGCACTCCAAAGTATTGAAGTTTTAGCGAGTGTGAGGGCTTTTTAGAAAACCCAGTAGATGACTTCACCATTGACAGGGGCCAAATGAAGAAAGATAATGAGTACAACACGGAATAACCTCCCCCAAATTAAACAATCATATAGGAAGGAAGATGACGATTGGCTGATTCACTGAAGACCCCGCGTTCACCCTTTGCCGCGTTATAATTTCGGCCCCGACCTAACGTCAAGCAGCAGCTGGGGCCTAATCGCCGAAGAATGTGGCTTCCGGAATCTAAAAAGGCGGCCCTGCCGTGCCATTGTTCCCACAATGCCGTGACTCGGATTCGAACCGAGGTTGCTGCGGCCACAACGCAGAGTACTAACCACTATACGATCACGGCGAGCTACTGGGACGCCGCGAGGAGCGCATCATTGAGTGTCGTCCTCGTCTAGGTGGCTGCCGCTCTCGCCTTCCCAAGCCGCTCACTGTCGACCAGGCCCCTCTGGCCCTGGCGCCCAGCCCGAAGTGGAGTAGGGGCGCCGTGGACGCCTGGCCGAAGTCTCTGCTGGTCGTCCGCACGGCCCGTGAAAGAGAGGACATGAAAGTCCTCTGCAAACTAAAGGACTCCTAGGAGGCCAGGCCTACGTCCGGGACTCTCACGCAGCCTGTACGAATGTGAGGCCCGGGGGTCGCCCGAATGGCGGCGCTGGGCCCCTATCACACCCACCGTGCCCTGGCGCTCACGCTATCTGAACGGGCTCTTGCTAGGAATGGGGCCGCCTCTCAAATCCCACAAGAAGGAAAATCAGTTCGGACCCAGCCGCACAACTTCCTTCGAGATGCGGAGTAAGGGGAACTCGCAGAAAACACACGCCTCGGTAATGAAGCAGTGGGATCTGGCGGTCCGGTGAGTGCTTACGGATATCTAGAAAGCAAGCGAGCAGTGCGCCTGCGTCCCTTCAGGGAGAGGCGAGGTTAGAGATGGGCGGGAACCAGCAGTGACATGGCAAAGGGGCGGGGCCTTAAACAGAGAAGAGCTTAGGCGAGAAAAAAAACGCACGGGTCCCCAGTAGCGCGCCGTGATCGTATAGTGGTTAGTACTCTGCGTTGTGGCCGCAGCAACCTCGGTTCGAATCCGAGTCACGGCATTGCGAGAGCAGTGGCACGGCAAGGGGTCGGCTTTTTAACGCTCTCCTCCATTTTTATCTTCAGTTTGTAATAACTTCCTTGAAAATGGATCCCAATCCCCTTGTGACAGTTGGAAACAATGTTTACGCCAGGTCTCGCTAAATTGGACTTAGGAAGCATACAGGCTTCCGCTTACCCTGGCCTACGCACGTTATCCTGCCCAGCCCAGACAAAGCACAGAACACTCACAAGGCCAAGAAGTGTTATAATTGACATATGTACCAATGTCCATGGCAACACTAAAAACGGGCTCCCAATGATAGGAAGAGAACGCTTCTTAGAGGAGGTGACTTTTGAAGTAGCTCTTAAAGGCAGAAAGGGAATTTGTCAAACAGCCAGGATTGTCAAGCAACCAGGATTATCTCGTGTGCTAAGGGCTCCAAGAGAAACAATCATAATTCCTCTTTGTAAGTCTTCTCTCTTCCCCACCCCCACTACGCCCACAGGCCCTGGTCTGACAGGTAGCAGGCGCCTCTCAAGGACTTGTTGAGTGAATGAAAGCAAGTAACTAGGGAATGGGAAACGACACTGAGGGAAGGCCACAGGATGAGCTGGAAAAGGTGGACAAATTTTCCGCAGTCTCCGGGGTGGGGATGAGAGGCGGAGGAGTGAGAGGATTCTATTCGTGTTTAGCAAGATCCCTCTGGCGGCTCTGAAGGGGGGCAGTGATTAGAGCAGACAACACTGAAGAAACCGGTGGTCTCTCTGCATTCACTTGTTAGAACCAGGGGTATGTTCTCATTTTAGCAAAAAGCCACTGCCTACTGTGGACTCGGCCTGGTTCTAGGCGCCATGGAGACGAGAGCACTGATGTACAAGAAGAAAAATCAGACCCAGTCCCTGCTGCGCCCAGGGACGCAACAGAGGAGGGCACCGGGTCCGGCGGGAGCCCTGCGGAGGGACGAGTCAGGGCCGTCGTGGGAATAAGAGAAACAAGGAAGCGGGTGCTGGAGGCGGGGAGAATGGCAGGGTGTGTTCACTGAGTCCTTTCTAAGTGGACAGCCCAGTTCTGCGGGCATCTACATTATCCGTAGAGAGAAGCCCTGAGGAGCGCACCCCGGCAGGTTTGGGGTCGCTGGAAGGGTCTCCGGGACAGAGGAGATGGGCGTCCTCCAAGGAATGAGAGTTACACAGGTCGTGAACACTCAGCTCCGGCCAGTCCCGTCTCTGGATGCCCAAGTGGTACCCCCTAAACTCTTACATGGAACCCACCTTTTCCCACTGCATCATCCCCACCTCCCGTGGCTAATGGGCCAAAACAGGAGAGAACCAGACCAACTGACAAGACAGCAATGCGCCTGCGCATTCTCAGACCCGGCCTTAGGCCGGAACCCGCCCCATAGGTGGACCTTTTGGTGACGTGCAGAATGGGAAGGCCTTTAACTGTTGAAGAAGACAATCAGAAAGGGCCGCTGACAGGTCCCCGGTAGCTCGCCGTGATCGTATAGTGGTTAGTACTCTGCGTTGTGGCCGCAGCAACCTCGGTTCGAATCCGAGTCACGGCATTGTGGGAACAATGGCACGGCAAGGGGCTTGTCTTTTCTAATTCCTTTTTTTCCCCCCCAGCCCATAACACTTTGTATAAATCGTGACTCATTTTTTAAAAATGAAACGCTGCATCTCTCTCCTCTGAAAACTGAAACACCTCTATGATCACCACCTTCAGTAATTCTCATTTAATTATCTGAATACAGCTTTAGATCAAACAGTTGTAACCCCTTACCTCCTGAAAATAAATGGAAAATCAGTGTCTAAATCATTCTCCTACACCAACAAAACAGCGCCCCTGTGGCCTTGCGATTTTTTTCCTTTTAATACATTTATTTTAAAAAATGGTGTATTCATTATCAAATAGAGAATACACATGCACAAGCCAGTGAAAAGTGTCTCCCTCTCATTGTTCACCCTACCAATTATTGCCAGTTTCCAATATATTTTTCTGTGGCAGTCTTTGTATAAATAAATATTTATATATGTATATATGTATGCAAACATATTCCCCCCTTGCTTCTTGCATAACACAGGTGACCTCTTCCCTTCCTCCTCCTCACCCTCAGAAGTCAGGCCTGAAGTGTTAGATTTGCATTGGTAGACAATCTCCCTTTACAGGAAAGAGTATACATACCCAGGGGAATCTCCACCTGATCCAGTCCTTTTTCTCCCCAGGCACTGGCTCGCAGCTAGGGAGGGTGGGACACTATTTGGGGTGATAAGATAAGGGAAAGGAATTCCTTACTGTGCTTGTAAAAAACTTTTGGGAGCCTGGGCTCTGCTGGGAATCAGCCCTATTTTTATTTCAGGTTGGAAAGTCAGGGAAGCCTCCTGGGTTTGGAGTTGGGAAGAGGGACTAGACTTGATAGTTCATTTGGAGACCCTCCACTTCCATCTCTTATCTTATTGTCAGGATCCAACTTAAATCACAAACCACTAAAGTTAGAAAATTCAAGTTCATTGAAGGCAGAACTGAATCCTACTATACTTGTGTTCCAAGAATACAGCCTCTCCATAAATATTTGAAAAGAGATTGCTTGAGTCCATAAATGAGAGAAGTGGTCCCGTTTTCTTTATGGTTGCATCTTAAGTTGTACTCTTGCAACACGGAACCATGTTTTTTTTGTTTTGTTTTTTTATAAATTTATTTATTTATTTTTGGCTGCGTTGGGTCTTCGTTGCTGCGCGTGGGCTTTCTCTAGTTGCGGCGAGCGGGGGCTACTCTTCGTTGCGGTGCGCAGGCTTTCCATTGCAGTGGCTTCCCTTGTTGCGGAGCACGGGCTCTAGGCGTGAGGGCTTCAGTACTTGTGGCTCACAGGCTTAGTTGCTCCGTGGCATGTGGGATCTTCCCGGACCAGGGCTCGAACCCGTGTTCCCTGCATTGGCAGGCGGATTCTTAACCACTGCGCCACCAGGGAAGTCCCCTATGTTATTTTTAATTTTTTTAAAATATATATTTTTAATTAATTTATTTGGCTGCATCAGGTCTCAGTCGCGGCACGCGGGCTCTAGAGCGCAGGTTCAGTTGCCCCACAGCATGTGGGATCCCAGCTTCCCGACCAGGGCTCGAACCCTCATCCCCTGCACTGGAAGGTGGACTCTCAACCACCGGACCACCGGGGAAGTCCCCCCCCCCCCGCCCCATGTTATTTTATATCAGACAAATAGAAAACACGGCCCAAATGAAGCTCCATTTACATGCAGAATCTCTAAGAACAGAGTGCATATGTGAGTATACTGGGATATGTTTGTCCTCTCAAGGTTGTGGACAGAGATGGACCCAAGGCAAGGCTGGAGAGCAAAGCCAAGGGCCAGACTTAGAAGACAAAACCAGAAGGAAAGGGAGCTCAGGATGGGACTGGGCATTCAAAGTCAAGCAAATAGAAGGGAGGGACACCCCACTTAGTACCCAGTAAGAAAAGTGAGCTCTAAGGTCTAGGTGTTGGAACATGCGAAAATTTAGGAGGTTAAGGGAGGAAGAGAGGATTTGCCTTAAGAGAAAGGAGAACAGTGTCATTTTAAGGAAAGGAAAGTTTGGGAGAAGACAGTTGCAAGCACAGAGGAGGTCAGCAGACTCAGGTGCTGCAAAGGAGAAAGAGGAATGAGACAAAATAACTGGGCTTAACATTTAGAAGTCGTTGTCGACTTTTAAAACTTTCTATGAGAGCAGATGGATAACGTGTATCAAGAGTAAGAAAAAAATGTACACTCTTTGCCCCAACAACTCCACTTTTGGGAATCTTGTCAAAGGAAATAATCCTAAACTTGGAAAAGTTATCCACATAAAGATGTTTGTTACAGTTATTTAGAAGGGAGGAGAATGGAAATAGCCTAAATGCTCAACAAATAAAGTGATGAGCTAAACTAAGGTATGCTCATTTGATGAGATATTAAATTGCCATTTTTAAAGTACAAAGTCAATTTTAAAGCACTATTTCCAACTAAAAGGAGTAAGACTCCCTTTAAAAAATGACTGGTTACATTTTGCAGCAGGGTAAGTACAAGTTGAGTCTGGAACATCTCGTGTGAGAATGCAAGTAAGTGTTTAAAGATTGGCGAGACCAAGTCAAAAGAATGCAGAAGCCTCTTGAAAGGGCTCCTGCTGGCCCAATTTGGGACAGTTTTGAGCATCAAACAGAATGATGATGGTAATGGATTATATCACATTGAATTTTTTTTAAAACAAAGAGTTTTTGAGACCATGGGGATGGGGGGAGGGGGAAGGAGGAGGAAGAGGAGAAACTCTTCTTTACAGAAATGAATGCCAGATAACAAATGCAGGGACTTCCCTGGTGATGCAGTGGTTAAGAATCCGCCTGTCAATGTAGGGGATGTGGGTTCGAGCCCTGGTCTGGGAAGATCCCCCATGCCGCGGAGCAACTAAGCCCGTGCACCACAACTACTGAGCCCGTGCTCTAGAGCCCACGAGCCACAACTACTGAGCCGGTGTGCCACAACTACTGAAGGCTGTGCGCCTAGAGCCCATGCTCCACAACAAGAGATGCCACCGCGAAGCCACCACAATGAGAAGCCTGTGCACCACAAGGAAGAGTAGCCCCCGCTCCCCACAACTAGATAAAGCCCGCGCACAGCAACAAAGACCCAACACAGCCAAAAATAAATAAATAAATAAAAATTGTAAAAAACCCACAAATACAGAATGACAGAGTCATCATTTTGTGATTCCCAGTGTAATAACAAATGTAAGCATAGATCACCAATGGAAGCTAAAACCACTGGATAAAACATGTTGGGAGCTAATAGTCTTAGGTTATCGCACCACAACTTACTTTGTGAAATTGTGAAATGGAGAGATCTGATGGACTCCAACTTAACCAAGTGATCAAGCCTAGCATCACCAATGAAGGACAAATGTGCACTACTGGCTGGCCCGCCAGTGTAACACACTAGAAAGTCCACAACATCCCTCATGTAATGGTCTTTTAAAAACTGTCTAACCTGAATCTAATCATGAGGAAACTATGGAAAAATCCAAAATGTGCGACATTCTACATGACAACTGCCCTGGACATTTCAGAATGATCAATGTCATGAAAAACAAACTAGCAAGAAAAAAATGGGGAACAGTTCAAGATTTAAAGAGATTAAAGAAACAAACAAGTGCAACAGGGGAAGGAACCTTGATAAATCCTGAATCAGGACAAAAAATAAACAAACAAACAAAAACCCCAACTATATATATATGACATGTGGGGGGAAATGGAAAAAAATTAATGTAGACTGCATAATAGACAATACTATTATGGTAATGGTCTAATGGCCCCATGCAAGAATTCCTTATTCTTAGGGAATGGCTGCTGAAGTATTTAGAGCTGAAGTATCATGATACCTGAAACTTGCATCAAATGGTTAAGGGGAAAAAAGTGTGGGGGGATAGAACAAATGTGGCAAAATGTTAAAAAGTAGTGAATCTAGGTGAAGGCTATACAGATTTCCACTGTACTTTCTTTGAATTTTTCTGTAGGTTTGAAATATTTTGAAAAAAAATTGGAAGAAAATAAAGCTTACATAATAAAAATGGGGAAAATATGCAATGTTAAGTGAAAAAAATAAGGACATAAAATTGTGTATACCACAATTATAGCTATATAAAAATATGAACAAGAGGAATGATCTTTATTCATGTCAACATTTGTTAAGCTCCTGCCACATGACAGGCTCTGCACTAAGTGATGGGAACACCCCCGGCTCCCTTTCAGAATCCTGAGTCTGTGGTACAATGCTTAACTGCAAGACTTTGGATATGGCAAACTCCACCCAGGTCTTAGAGGAGGCTTGCCGAGAGGGCCTCACCTCTGTATCCTTGGTTCCTAGCAAGCTTCCTGGCCCCATGAGGTGCTCAACAATGCCTGATTCCAGGAGCACACACTCTGGTGGGGGAGGAAAGTGCATTAACAGATAGTTTAAAACAAGAGTAAGTTCATGGTGCACATAAGGTACTAACAGCTTTTTAATTATCATTTAAACTCTACCCTTATGATCTCCTCCCCACTCTTCATGTGACTTTACTTCCTACCCTTCCTCACTATGAACCCACCCCTTCTTTATGGTAGGCTGGTTCCCACCTCAATCCCTTCACTCAACTCATGCTGACCTCCTGGCTTGGAATGATCTTTCACTCCTTTGTTTCATCTGTCCAAATCCTACCCAGCTCAGGTCTACCCCCTCCATGAAGCCTAACTATCTTTTGTGTAGACTTGATTGATTCCATTCCTCTGAGCTGTCAGCAGCTTAACTCCATATTTCTTAAACATATGTGGCTTCATTTGACATCTACCATGGTAAGCACTTTACAGTTTTTAAATCCTGTTCCATCATTTCCATCATTTCATATCTATCATTTCCCCTAATTCTCACACAACAGTCATCATGCCCTTTGCAGATATAAGGCAAGTGAAAATCAGTGGCACTGAGTATCTTGCCACTGATCCTCAGAGATCTGGCTACAGCCCATAATTATTGTTGTCAGACACCTGGTGATTGAGGAGACCCTCCAATATGCATCAACTGGACAATTCTTCTAGAATTATTATCTCTATGTCCAGCTTTGATTTGTTAGTCAATTTTTTAAGCTGCACAGTTTTATGATGTGCACGTTATTTTCTCTATTATACCTCATGAAACCAGACACAATATCAGATATTTCAGTATCTCCTACAGTCCTGCTACTCAAAGTGTGGTGGGAGGGCCAGCTGCATCTGTATCACCTGGGAGCCTATTGGAACTACACCGGGACCCCATCCCAGCTAGACCTACAGAATCAGAAACTTCAATTTAACAAATTCCCCAGGAGATTCGTGTGCATATCGCAGTTTGGAAAGCACTGTCCTGTAACACCAAAGAATATGCACAAAGCAGAAACTCAACAAATATTTTGAGACCTGGGGCCCTGGGAATCCTAGGGTATTCTCAGTTTTGCCATCACATCTTACGCTGCTCCAGCTTTGAGCTCCCTTCCCTGTGGGGCCTCACGTGGCTCTTCGCTCCCCCACAAGACAGATATGAGCCTAAGAGTGAGGGAGACACTGAGGTAGTGCTCAGAGGGATGCTGGTGAGGTGAAGCTGCTACCTTTCCATCAGAGTCAAAAGCAAATGTTGGCGTTGGCCTCAGGGCTACAACATTCCTGGGGAGAAATTGGTTTTATTTCTAAGACAAAAATGCTTGAGCATCCGAGCCTCTGGAGGATAAGGGGTTTATGATAGACAACACTGGAACTGTTTCTAGACTTGATTTATTGACTTGTCTGTTTCTATTCTGTCACTAAGCTGATTGGCAACGCAACCTGGGACTTGAAGGGATTCCTGTGTATATGCTTGCGCTGCCATCAGGGCCGGGTGGGAGGCGTTTGTGCAAGGGCCGTTTGCCTGTGAGGAGGGCGTGTGTGGAAACCACTCGGGAGAAGTGGGTGCCTCTAGGGAGATGATTGTCTGTGATGTGAGATGTCTACCTGGAGTGGGTTCGAGTATGTGCACAGAGAGCAGTTGGATGGGAGGAGGTAGGTGGGGCCCCGAAGGCAGCACGCCGGAGCCGGTAGTTCCAGACACATCTTACAGAACAGCCCCTGTCTCGCCCCCACCCCACCCCAGTTTTTCCTCCCAGGATATTATTTCCCAGTTGGGAGGCCTTGGGGAGGGTAAAGGAGGGGCGGAAGGCGCCGGAGGGCCAGGAACCCCGGAGTCCGAAGACTCCCCTCTTGGCGTCTCGCGCGAGGTGGGAGCTGGGGAGGGGGAACAGACGTGCACAGGTGCGTCCCCAGGGGGGCGCGCGTGGCGACACATGGAGGATTCATCCTCAGTGCATCCTCAAGAGTCGCATTCCCTGCCCTAGGGTCGCCACTTCACTTCTCCGTCCACACAGGCTGGAAGCCCCCGCCCGCTCCTCTCCGCCGGGCGGAGGGAGGTCGCCTCCTTTAGGTAGCGGAACCCCGCCCCTCCCTTGTTACTGACGAGCCCCGCCCCCTCTCGCCGCCCCGCCGAGCTCCGCCCCCGCCCCGCCCCCTGCCCGGCCACAGAGCTCCCCACGTTCAGTCTGGCTGGCCTCATGTTACTGAGCGGAGCTTCTCCTGCCGGCTCCGGCCCGGGGCCGCGGGCGCAGGGGAGCGCGGGGGGCGGCCCGGCTGGATCGCGCCGAGGCGCCGGAGGTGCGGGAACCGGCCCAGGAGGGGGCGGCAGCGGCGGAGTGGCCAAGTGGCTCCGGGAGCACCTGGGCTTCCGCGGGGGGGGCGGCGGCGGCGGAGGTGGGGGCAAGCCGGCGCCCCCGGAGCCGGACTACCGCCCCCCCGCACCTTCCCCGGCCGCGCCCCCCGCACCTCCCCCGGACATCTTGGCCGCCTACCGACTGCAGAGGGAGCGCGACTTTGAAGACCCTTACTCCGGGGGGCCGTCCGGCTCCGCTGCTCTAGCCACCCCTGCCGTTCCCGGCCCCACGCCGCCCCCGCGCCACGGCTCGCCACCCCACCGCCTTATTCGGGTCGAGACCCCTGGCCCCCCAGCGCCTCCTCCCGAGGAACGGATCTCTGGACCACCCGCCAGCAGCGACAGGGTGAGTGCCACGCCGGTCGGGGGGCTGCAAGGAGGAGAGGTGGTCGGAGGTCTGGGGCTTTCGAGAGGGACAAAGGTGGCCTGACCGGGGCCGGGCCCCTTGGCGTCACGGTTCCTGGCGGACACGATCTTAGTCCCTGACCCCGGGGCTCGGAGCCTTCATCCACCTTTGTTCAGATTCTCGACCTTCTAATTTGGGACGTGCGCCCCAAACTCTGCCTCTTTCCCTTATTATAGCCCCTGAACTAGTGACCCTCCCCCTCCCAATCTCTGCTCTCCTCATCGCAGACCCCGGAGCCTAATCGGGGAGCCCGTTTCTCCCCAGTTTATGGCCTTTCAATCCTCTGGGAGCAGCAGCTCACTGCCCTTTGATCTCTGACCCCTCCCCCTCAGGGCAGAGCCAGCACCAAGCTCCACTCCTTCTCCTGTTAAAAAAGACCAAGCATCCTTGGAGGTGCTGAAGCCCCAGGAAGGAGGTGAAGGCTGGGTTTCTCCCTGTGGACACGGCAAGAGCTGGCCTTTGCCTTACCCAGTGGGACTGGAGCCGGGTGGACTGTTGTTCTCAGGAAGCCAGAACAGGCAGTATGCAGCTCTTCACCAAGGATGCTAACCACTGAGGTCCAGGCAGGCCCACTCCTGCACTCCTTCCCTTATCCCCCCAGGTATGCGGACAGTCAGTGCTCAGAACCTGTTGCCCAGAAGGGGCTAAGCAACTGAACCCACACCTCCTCTCCTCTTGGCCTCCTGCTCCCCGGGTCCACTCTGAGGGTGGCTAGAGCTTTTTGTGGATCTGAAGGCTTGGGGTAGAGAGGCGGGCTGGGCATTCACTGTTTCCAAGAACATCCACTGTGGCTCAAAGGCCCCTGGTAGAGAAGACACCCCCTGCCCAACCTCAGTGCGGCCTTATCCCTCCCTGACAGCTGAAAGTCATCCCCAGGTCCCTGTAGTCCTAAATTCTAGGACGATGACTTGGTGGGCTGCCCTAGCTCTATTGTCCCTCTTCACTTACCCCTGGGAGCTTGCTCTGGGGCTGACTCCCCTCTCCTCAGCAGAGAACACAGTTTTCTTTGATTGGAGAGCAAAGTTGCTGTCTGAATCTGTTGGCTCCAGGGCTGAGGCTTTCAGCTGAGAGTGCGCCACTGTTCTGCCTGATTCTTGGGTAAGAGAGATGTGTCAGGGTCAGAGCAGAAGCCTCAGGAATGTGAATTATTTTTCCCCTAGTTCCTGCCATGGGGCATGGCTACCCATCCTGGGCCAGGACTGTTCGCCTGCAGAAGGAGCCTATGCTTTCTTCACATGTCCTTAGGCTCCTCTTCCTAATTTTCCCCGATGGTGGTGGTGGCAGTGAGGCAGAGGGAGCATTAGGCTTTGTTCTTACTATTGATCAGTTAGTCTCCTCCTCCCTGACCACTGCCTGCTGGCATGTGGGCCTGAACTGTCCCTGGCCCTCCTCCTCTCTGTATTGTCTTGGAATGGCCTAACAGGCTGCCCACCAAGCCGTGGGCTCCTCCAGGACAAGGGCCTTGTCCTCATATTGTGTCTCCCAAGTGCCTGACACACTGTTTGGCATAAAGAGGCGTGGTGCATAAATATCAATAAGTCCTGAGTGGTGACTCTCCATTGCTAGGGTGACCTGAGGGTCAGAGACTCCCCTAACTAAAGTTCCCCTTGTACACTTCCCCACAGAGACCCCAAGGAAGGGGCTGTGCCCACAGAACCATGCAGAAGCCCACAGCCTCTTCTCACCAAGGGCATCCATGCCTCTCCCTGGGTCGTCTCTGTGATCTGTGGGCTACTCAGACCTTGGGGGCTAAGAGGTATCTGACTCCTTTGTCAGCTGCAGGGACAGGAATGAAATCTAGCAGGATTTCCTAGGAGCCACACAATCTGTGGTTTAATGAGTGTGTGAGAAAGACTCAGTATGCCATCTGAGCTGGCCCAAGGGCAGGGATGCTGACCTGGGGGCTCCCACCATTCAGAGAGAGCAGCTCCACCTCTTCAGGAGCGGAGTTTGGATCTTCTCAGGAAGAGCCCAGACTGGGTACCTGAGCCCCTTAGCCTAAACCCAAGGGTCAGCACCTGCCTGCAGAGCTCACACAGGATTGTGCCTGCTGGATGGTGAGCCGGCCTGGCCCCCGAGGCCCTGCTGAGCTGGTGTTCCTGTCCTGTGTGGCTGCTTTCTCCTTAGTCTCAGTTCCCCCTCCGCTTAGCCCTGCAGGTCCTCTTGGCTTGCTGCTTTTGAGTCTCTTCCTGAGGTGAGATGAGGCTGGGGACCAGGTTTTGCCTTGGGCTGGCTCACTTCTCTCCTTCTGCAGTCCAGCAGCTGGTGCTGGGTGGGTCAGAACCCTCTGAGAGGAGCTGGATCATGAGGTTTGATGAAATGGGTGCAAATGCTTCTGTGATGAGCCAGAGAAATTGAAGGGGAATGAGCCCAGTGGATGTAGGGGCTGGAGAGAATAGGCCTCAGACAGGACCCTGAGAGGCCTGGGGGCTCAGGACCATTAGCCTTCTCCCCGTGCAGGGCTCTGGCTGCTGGCCCACCCTGAGACCCACGGCTGCAGTTGGCAGGGGTGCAAGGGTGGCCATCTGGGCAGGCCTGGCAGGGCAGGTGTGGGAGCAGCAGGCAGGCAGAGCCTCGCCATCTGGCTGCAGGAAGACTCCCTCTTGGTACTGGGCCCTGTCTGGCCATCAGGCTATGCTCTGGCAGAGGGGCTAGAGAGCTGTGCCTTCCCTTGCTTTGCTCCCTTTTCTCAGACCTTCAACAGGAAAAACCTGATCTAATTAGGAAAAGGGGATGGGGATGGGAGAGGGGCCCTGGTTGGATGAAGCTTTGAGTTGCCTCTGACCATCTGCACAGTGTGTCCTTTGCCTCCATCATGCCAAGATACGTGTGTGAGAGAAAGAGACAGAGAATGAGAGAGTGAGAGAGCAAAACAGAGAGACAGAGGTGATGTGAACACTAAGACAGTCAGGCACCCTGTATGAATTGAAACTAGGGTTCTTGTTCTTAGCTCACAGAGGGGCTTCTAGGGTTCAAGAACCTCCAGAAATACTGTGCACATATTTGGGGGCATGAGCATTTTTCTGGGAAAAGGCTCACAGCTCTCAGATTCTCACTGGTGTTCACAGGGCCCGAAATATTAAGAACTTTGAAGAATAGATACTGTACCTCATAGATGGTTTTCACATGGACTTGGATCCTCTGGGCCCAAGTTTGGAAACGAGTGAACAGATAGGCGGGAAGAAGAAAGTGAAGGATACATTCCGGATGTCAGAAGATGAACAAGACATGCCTGCCCTGGGATTAGGAGGGCAGGTAGGGGCCCTCCCTGGCCAGTGTTCATTGAGTGTTTTGAGTATCATTAAGTGACACTGGCCTAGGCGCTGAAAGAGACTCACCACCTAGAAGACCGAGTCCTTACCTTTTTTGAGTTTGTTTCCTTCTTTGCTTTAATTTTCTTTCACATGACTTGCGCAGAGTCTAGAGGTCTGGTTCGTTTATCTCACACGTGTCCTTGGGTCCCCTGATGGAGGAAAGGAGGAGGGTTCCGGTCAAGGGATCTGAACTTTGTGGCCTGTGCTGTTGTTGGTGCCACTGCCACTGGTGCTTCGAGGAGGGCTGAGGCCCGCAGGCCTGTCCACCCTATCCACTGCTGCCCCCTCGTGCTGCAGCACTCCCTCCCTCTGGAAGACAACTGCAGCTTGTTGGCTTGGGCAGTGACTCAGTGACACCGCAGCCCTGGTGCTCCACCCTTTGGGAGCCAGGAACAGCTGGGACCCTGTGACCCTGGATGGAGCAGCTGGCTGGGGCCCGGGACTTGGAGGGCTACCTGCAGCCTACTGCCGTTGCCCTGGAGAACCAGTGTGATATGATATGAGAGTGGAGGTGGGGCCCAAACCCTGCACACAGTGAGCCTGTAGGGCTTGCAGAGCCTGGGGCTCAGCCGTGTGGCTTCATAGCACCTCAAGGTGCTTCACTCTTTGGGAACTTGTTTTGTGTCTGTCACTGTGAGCTCTTGGAGGATCCAGGAATTTGTCCTTTGTATTTAATAATACAATCGTGGACATTTACTGAGCCTCCACCTTGTATCTAGTACAATTTGAAGCAGCTGATGTGTATTAGACCAGTTGATCCTTACAACAACCCTATGACAAGTCTAGGGTTGTTGTAACAACAACCCTATGACAACCCTATGACAAGTCTATGACAAGTTATTATTCCAGCATTACGAAAAGGGAGACTGAAGCACAGCAATGTTGAGTCACGCTTGCAAGGTTTCACAGCTAGTTAGAGAGCTGAGGTTCCCAGCTGGGCAGCCTGACTCCAGACTGGCTGCCAGCTCATGTATGGGACCTTTGCACAGGACCTTTGCACCTGCTGAGAGGAGGCCTGCAGAGAGAGGAAGTATCCACTGAGCATTTGCTAATGAACCAGGGGAAGGAGGCTCTTAAGGAAGGAATGAGGATTGCATTCTGTGCTGAGTTCACCATTTCCTGAATGCTGAAGGCCAGCACTTGCCACCCAATCCCAAAGTGGCTTCGGACATGCCTTATAAGGGTCTTAAAAGGTTTGGTAGCATCAATTGCATGTCTGTGATGAATGTTTTACAAGCATGGCATTGCTTTGTTATTAGAAAAGGATAATAACAAATTTGTTTCACGTGAAGCAGTTTCCCTGGCAGATAAAATTGGAAAGGGCATTCTAGTAAGTGGGAACAGAAAGTGCAAAAAGTTCAATCTTGAGGAAGGTAAATATCAATAGTACACCATTTCCCAGACTGACAGACTTTCAGTGGAAAAGGGATTTCATGGTTAAATAGTTTGGAGAAATGCTGAATTAAACAAAATTAAGTTAGTCTTTTGGTTGCAGGACTTCTCAGAGCCTTTAACATGCTAAGGTGTATTTTAAATCTACGAATAGAGGAGAGAAGATGCTACATTTCCCAGTTTTTCTAGAAAATCTGTGGCAAGGCAATGAGACTCAAGAGACCTGGGTCAAAAAAAAAAAAAAAAAAAAGAGACCTGGGTCTCTGTCTTTCTTGTCTCTGCTACTGCAAGCTGTGCACCCTGGACAAGCACCTGAACTCTGGGGTCTTAATGCCTGAATAAAAGAGATTATCATCACGGCAAACATTTATTGAGCACTGACTCCTCCTTGCCAGCCTCTGGGCCAAGGACTTTTTACATTCATTGTCCTCTACCCAGTCCTATGAGGTAGGTGCTAATACCATCCCCATTCTACAGATTAAAAAACCAGAGGCTTCCAGACATTAAATATAAACTAAAGAAATGGAGAAAAGGGACAGTGGTAGACTTCGGGTACTTTGCAGAGCCCAAATCCCGTGACATGTGTCTCCTTTGCTCCCCTGGCCTCAAAAGCCCCACAGGTGGGGTCAGAAACTCGTAGCAGGGCCCAGCTGCAGAGTGGAGGGTTCAACCAGATGGTGGGCCTGCCAGCTACCTCAGGAGAGGCCTGGGCAGGAAGGAGAGGCAAGGCCTGACAGCTGCTTTGGGAGGAGCACTGCCCCATTGAACAGGTGCAAGACCAGGGTCCTGGAGGCACCCTGCCACCCTCCTGCAGGAGTGGAGGAGCCATGGGGCCCTCTGGGCAGAGCTACTTACCTACTAGTTTGGAAGTATTTCAGCAGTTCAACAGCGTACCAGAGGATGTGCCTAAATATCAGCCCTGGCTTTAGGTGCCTTCCCTGCCAGTTCCTTCCTTCTGCCCTTGAGCCAAAGGCTTTGATCCCTATCAAATGTGGATTCTCCTGACAGGCTGCTCCTACAGCCCCTACTGGTCGGTCAGGTCAGAGTTAGGATGAATGGGGATCTGAGAGTCTGTGTCACTCCAGAAGATGGAGTCTGGGTAGAAGGAGGCCTTTCGAGCATCCAGTAAATGCGCACTGAGCACCTACTGTGTGCCAGGCCCTGTGATGGATGCCGTATACAACAGTGAGCACGGCAGAGTCAGGTAGAGGGCCCATAAACAAAGTAAATCATGATAGAGCAAAGGTGTCAGAAGCCTACAGGGGCAGCTTCCCCACACGGAGCAGTTTTGCCTCTTCACGTGACCTAGAAGCCACTGGGAAAGCAGGTCTGGTCTCTGACCCGTCCTCTATGTCCAGGTCGGGTGCCCGTCCTTCCCAGCAGGTGTCTCTGCTGCTACTCCCGACCCGGCCCCGTGGGTGGCTTCTCTAGGCGCCCCAGCCCAGGGCGGAGGCCAGGGCTTCCTGGAGCAGGGTGTGGAGCCGGGAATGGAACAGAGGAGCCATTGAGCTGCCCACAGAGCTGCCACCTGGGTGCCCATGGGCCCCGAGCTGCCACGACTGGCCCAGGACTCCAGTGGGAAGGGCGCTGCCTGCAGCTCTGACTGGGCTTGCTAAGGGAAGGTAAGGGGGGCTCTGTGGAGTTGGGGAGGGGGGGGCCTGGGGCTTGGGCCAGGTGCTTCTACTTATTGAGCAGCTTCCAGGGATCATACCCCGTGTTTGACTCCCCAGCCAGATTCATGCTTCCTCCTCTCCTGAATGAACAAGGAAAAGTGCTTCCTTTGTCCATTCTTCCTTCCTCTTTTATATGAACTGATTTAACAAATATTTACTGAGCACTTTTAGGTATTGGGAATTTAGCAATGAACGTGGTTCCTGCCCTCAGGAAGTTCACAGTCTGCAGGAAGACAGATAATAAAACAAGTATTTACTACACAGTGTGCTGATAGCCCAGCACAGAGGCCCTAACCAGACCTGGAGGGAGAGTGGAAGGCTTTCTAAAGAAAAATAATCTGATCCAGGTAAAGGGAAAGCCTTTGAGAGAAGAAAGAGATTATAGAGCTTTCAGGTAACAAAGTAACCTAGGGTGGGTAGAGAGAACCCAAAGAGCAAAGTGGAATCTTTAAATCCCTTTAACTTTGGACTTGTTCTTTTGGCACTGGAGAGCCATTGCAAGGTTTAAGGATAGCACATTTGTTGATTCAGTTACTGTTAAGTAGCTGCCACTTATGAGTGTAAGGCTGGGTGCCGACCTGGGTGGGTACCCAATGGGCTGGCTCCAGAGCCCCTTGGTCAGGTGGGTGAGACTGTGGGTGCCCGTTGGCCTGGGGTGAAGCAGCTCGGGGTAGGAGTGGATTCCTTTTCTGCACTTCCTGCAGGAAGGGGGACTCGCAGAGCGGGGGGTGGGGGGCGCTGTAATGGGAAATAGGCAGTGATCTAGCAGTAACATTTTTCTAGTGCCCACTGTGAACCAGGTGCTTACTGGAGCTGGAGGGACAGAAGTGACAAGGAGCCCCAGGCCAGTGGATGCTCTGGTGGAGGTGATGGGATGATCTGAGATGGTGGTCTTCTCAGAAGCAGGCAGAGATTCGAGGGAGGTAAAGGAGCTGGGGGTCTTGACTGGAACAAGGTGAAACGAGTAGGAGCTGAAGAACCGATGCATGAGATGGTAGGAGCTGTTGGGATACTCTTGAGACCCCTAGAGGGGCCAGTGGGGGTTCAAGGAACATGCAGAAGGGGGCTCTGAGGTGGGAAGTTTTCTTTCTCCATTTCCGCCTTGGTAGGGGTCCCAGGTCCTGTAACCCAGGACAGGTGGTCATCCCCACAGCCTCCCTGCCCAACTGTCTCCCAACTGGTCCTGATCTGGACCAGAACCAAAGCCTAGACCGAGAATAGGGGAAAGGCAGGAGTGGCCCCTTCCCTATGCCGCAGGCCCCAGAGCTACCTCTTGTCAACGCCTGGCAACCGGGTGTGCAGTGTTCTCCTGCCCCAAGGTGCAGTTAGCGTGCAGCGGGCTGTGCTCTGTCTCTGCCTCAGCAGGTCCCCCCAAGCCTGTGCCCAGCTTGGAGAAAGGCTTTCTTGTCCTCAGCTGTGCCCCACCCCGAGCACCTTAAGCTCCTCTGCAGGGTGTGCGGCTTGCAGCCTGGGATGAGGAGGGCCAAGACCATACCTTTCCTGTCCCTGTCCTCCAAGAGCCTGGGGGATTTCAGCAGAGCCCAAACCCTGGCTTTCTCAGGGCTATCCTAAGGTGGTCTCTCTCCCAGGACAGCCAAGATGCCCAGTGGTAGCAGGCTGGCAGCATGATTTTGCACAAAGGGCACAGGTTCCAATCCTGGTTTCTCCACTTATGTGGAATGGACTTGGGCGTGTTGTTCCCTACCTGCCCTGAGCCTCCATTTCCTTAAAATGGGGATAATAATTCCCACATGACATTGTGAAGGATGTTGTGAGGATAAACCAGTGAACTGTGGCATAAACTCAGTATCTTCCTTGAAGGTCAGCAAATACTTATTTGTTTAGCATCTGGGAATGCAATGCTAGGCATGGACCAAGCTAATCCCCCAGTTGCCTACTGTTCCCTGCTTATTCTTTGAACTCCAGCACCTTTATAACCAGGTCTCTGAATTAATTCCCTCTGTTAGGCCACCTGGTATAGGCTCTGGTCCTGCCTGGACCCTGAATGAGGCAGGCCTTAAAGCCCAGAGCCTCATCCTGTCCATTTAGCCTAGGGAATGGGCCAGAGGCACAAAATTAACAGAAAAGAAAGATGTACCATTCTGTTGGCAGCCTAGTGGGGACCCCTGCAAAGGAACAGCCAGAGCTTCTCCCCATCCAAGCTCCTGGGCAGCCTGCCCAGGACTCTTGCTCCCATGGACAGAGCATCCTGGGGAGAAGCAGAGCTGTCTCTCAGACGTCTGAAGCTTGCTCCCCTCACTCTCTTCCCAAAGCTAGCAATTCTAGAAGACTATGCGGATCCGTTTGATGTTCAGGAGACTGGTGAAGGCCCAATAGGAGCTTCAGGAGCCCCAGAGAAGGTCCCCGAGAATGACGGTTACATGGAGCCCTATGAGGCCCAAAAGATGATGGCCGGTGAGTGATGGAGTTTGGGGTGGGGGTGGGGTTGGGGGTTGCTCCCTGAGGCTTGAGTATCTGCAGAACAGGCTCTGGGACCCACAAGTCTAAGGACTGATTCCTTGGTCCCTAGAAAATATGGAGAAAGCCTTTGCTGGGTCTTTGGGGAGGGTGGCCATTGTCTTCAAGAGAGTCATTTTGGAGAAGAAGCTGGGACTTGTGGTGCCTGAGACGTGAGGTGCTAGAGAAGGCCATACAACCAAAGGGCAGACAACAGAAGCATTTGGGATAGTCACGAATGACAAGCTAGTG
Organism: Pseudorca crassidens; assembly: GCF_039906515.1. Classification (NCBI taxonomy): domain Eukaryota; kingdom Metazoa; phylum Chordata; class Mammalia; order Artiodactyla; family Delphinidae; genus Pseudorca; species Pseudorca crassidens. The sequence goes on along the minus strand of NC_090296.1, from coordinate 88,382,165 downwards.
GTGTGGGCTGGGGGTCATTGATCCCAAGAAGAGAATCACTAGCTTTAGGGAAGGTGATGGGTCTGAAATGATGGGACCTGGAAGCAAACATCTATGGCAATTGGAAACACATGACTAGAAATGCAGATGCAATGCACATGAGATTGAGCAAGTAGTTCAAGGAGTGAGGGCAGGGAGAAGTGAATGAGACCTGGCCCTGGGGAACAGAGGTCAAGAAAGCATCCAGGGAAAGGGAACAATGTGGGTGATCAGAGAGGAGGACAGGGGTGAATCAGTGTAAGCCAAGGCCCCAGGGAAGGATGAGAGGAAGGTTTGTTCAGGGGCAAATAATCTTAGTGCTGGGCATACAGGAGAGCTAAAATGAGAGAGGCCAAGAGGGGGTAGTGCAGGTCTTGAAGGCTCAAATGAGGCATTTAGACTTGCTCCAAACATGGGAAGGGAGCCATTATGGATTCTTGAGCAAGAAAGGAACAGGATGAATGTGGCATTTTTAGAGGATTACTGAGGCTTTGGTGTACAGAACACACTAGAAGAACTGGGCATCAGAAAGATGAGTTAGGGGGCTTCCCTGGTGGCGCAGTGGTTAAGAATCCGCCTGCCAATTCAGGGGACACAGGTTCGAGCCCTCGTCTGGGAAGATCCACATGCCGCGGAGCAACTAAGCCCGCGCACCACAACTACTGAGCCTGCGCTCTAGAGCCCGTGAGCCACAACTACTGAAGCCCACACACCTAGAGCCTGTGCTCTGCAACAAGAGAAGCCACTGCAATGAGAAGCCCGCACACTGCAACGAAGAGTAGCCACCACTCGCCGCAACTAGAGAAAGCCTGCGTACATAGACCCAACTCAGCCAATAAATAAATTAATTAATTAAAAAATAAGAAAGATGAGTTAGTACGCTATCGTGGAAATTGTTGAGGCTTTAAGGGACCAATAATTAACACCCCTTTCTGCCCCTCTGAGCTTGGAAATAACTGAGGAATAGGATTAAGGAAACAGATGGAGATAGCAATGCCAGCTTTATTACTGATAAAGTTGACTGGAGAACATTACTTAGCTATGTCACCAGAACGACATAGCTAAGAATACTTCACCACAGAATTAAACTTGCCTACTCAGGCTTGGGCAACTCAGGACAGCTATAGGCCCCTGCACGGAGGCAGGAGGAGAAAGAACCAGAATGTTCTCTCTCTGCAAGTAGGCAAATCTGGGAAAGAAAGGAAGCTTCCACTGGCCAATCAGATAAGCTGTTCTCCCTCCCTGGGAGAGGTGGGTGAGGGAGCAGAGAGCAGTAGGGAGTGTCATTCCATGGAGCCCCTGAAACATGAGCCTGTAGATTGGAGGTTCACCCTAGCAGTAATCTAGACGTGGCGAGTTGAGGGGGAGAGTCATCAGGTATTGGCACTGAACACATGGGATTCAGAGAATGAAGGAGGGCCAGGACCAAGGAGAGCAGTGTAGTAGACAGAAATGGAGAAAGTGAGAGGGCGGCTAGTGTATTTAGATGAGAAGGGTGTAGACCCCCAGGAGGTCCATGAGTGTCGTGGAATTTTATGTGAAAATTCGCACATTTTTCTGGGGAGTAGCTCCATAGCTTTTATCAGATTTTCACTGGGTCAGTGATCCCCAAAAGAGGATCACAGAACAGACTAGAAGAATTTTGGGGGAAAGCAGTGAGTTTGAAACATCAAAGTGAAACATTTTTATGGCAGTTGGAAACATACAGATGCAAAGGGTGCCATGAGACTGGAGAGTGAGAGCAGGGAGAAATGAATAAGATTTGGCCCTGGCGGACAGAGACCAAGAGAGGATCCAGGGAAAGAGACCAAACGGGGGTGATGGGAGAGGAGGACAGTCCATGAAAATGACTTGTCCAAAGGGGACAGTTTCAAGGAGGGGGTGGTCAGCAGTACCTGAGCAACAAAGAAGGATTTTCTGATTGCAAAATGACATAACTTGGGACACAAGGAAATAAATGGATCTGAGTAGCAAGGAGATGGAGATGGACCCTGCCTCAGTTTCCTAAATGTGTAAGCCTCAGCTCCCCAGCCCTTGTTGGCCATTGCAGGATCTTTTTTCTGTCTTTCACTCTGGTGCTTCTCTGCCCCTGCCTCTGTTGGGTCCCATGCTTTTGGAACCCTAGAGGTGTTCTGAGGGTGAGGGACCCCAGATGTGTGGTCACTGGGCTCCCCCCACAGCCAGCATCTCCTCTGAAGGCTTGTAGCTGGGGAGTGCTACTGGGGGCGCTGAGCCAGGCAGCCAGGACTGCTCACACCTTCCCTCCTGCCTTGCCCTGGCAGAGATCCGGGGCTCCAAGGAAACAGCAGCTCAGCCCTTGCCTCTGTATGACACGCCCTATGAGCCAGAGGAGGAGGAGGGGGCCACCCCGGAAGGTGAGGGGGCCTCCTGGCCCCGGGAGTCCCGCCTGCCAGAGGATGATGAGAGGCCCCCTGAGGAGTATGACCAGCCCTGGGAGTGGAAGAAGGAGCGGATTTCCAAAGCCTTTGCAGGTGAGTCCTGGGTGGAGAGGGCAGGTCTGCTGAGGCCTCTGAGCAGCTTTCCAGGCTCAGGGGGATGGGAGGAGTGGACTTGGGGTGGGGGTGGGGGGCAGGAGCTGGGCTCAAGGGAAGTGCAGTTGAGTTGCACCATGGAGAGTGGTGAGCTGGGCGGTGTGGACACAGAACTGTGTGCAGGGTCGGGGATGACTCCCTGCATCACCACCTCTCAGAGGCCAAGAGGCTTGAGCCACTTCCATCTTTTGGGAGGCGGTGTATACTTAAAAATAAAGAAATTCCAAACAAAATGATAAAACTTGTGGCATATGTTAAATACGTACATGTAACAAAGGAAAGCACTGACACTCCAGACAGTGAAAACCCACTGTGTGTATAGCCTAGCCCCAAGGGTATTTCTCAGGAGCAGGAACCAGTGGGGAGAGGGAGAAATCATCAGGTTTCTCCTGTACCAAGCACCCCAGTGTCCATCCCAGGCCCGGAGTCCAACATAGAGAGGGCCTGAGTGGGTGATACAAGAGCCTGGTACAAGAGCCTTGTTCAGTGAGAACATAAAGGACTTCAGTGCCATTAGACCTCATTCCTACTCCCATGTCTTCCTCAGCCCTCCTTGGGCAAGGAGCTCATCCTGGAGCTGGACCCGGCTCTCCACTCTGTCCTCCCCACCCCGGCAGCCAGACTGGGAAACCACAGGTTCCTAATTTGTTTCCCGTAAAGCGTGCACCATTGAGGATGGGCCGTTTATCTCCCGAAGTCTCCTTGGAGAATCAATACTGTTTGAGTTGCTTAATGGGAAAATCTATGCTCCTCATTAGGAAACCTGTTAGCAGTCCTGCAGCCGCCAGTGGCATGGCTCTCCTAATTGTCAAGGCTCAGGATTGAGGGTGTGGTGGGTAAATTTCAATAAAACATCTGCTCTGGCTTCTGAGTTTTCCTGACAGCCTGAGGCTGGGCTGTCTCGGTCTCGCTGCCCATGAGTTCCCAGGCTGCAGGCGAAAGGGGGAAGGGAGGCAAGGTGGGGCGTGCCAGGATGCTGTGTGGGTGTCCAGGTATGATGCTGGGGAGTACGGGCAGCTCCTGGTCATGCTTTTCCCTCCCTTCCTGGGCCCTTTGGGCCCTGGAGGCTTGTGAGAGGTCAAATAAAGGGGACCTGTGGGGCTGGCAGAGCAAGACCCTGTGTCTGGCTGTTTGCTCCTGGAGCCTCCCACCTGCCATGGTGCGGTCAGTGTGGCTCCGCCCAGTCCTCTGAGAGTCCTGTTCTTCCCTCAGAAGCTGCCCCTGCCTCTGCTCTGGCCCTCCTCCTCTCTAGGCTGTCCTGTGTCCTGGCTCTGGGTTATGGTGTCTCAATCTCTGCCTCTCTCTGTCTCTGTCCCTGTCTGTCTCTCTTCTCCCTGCTGCTACTGGCTCCAGTTGACATTAAGGTCATCAAAGACCTACCTTGGCCTCCACCGGTGGGACAGCTGGACAGCAGCCCCTCCCTTCCCGACGGGGACAGGGACATCTCCGGTCCAGCCTCACCCCTCCCTGAGTCCAGCCTGGAGGATGGCAGCGGTGGGTCCTTTGGGGGCTTCTGGCCAGGGTGATGTGTCCTCTCAGCCCTCAGGCCCTGTGGATTGGGTTGGAGAAGCAGAGAGGTGGGGCAGAGTTCAGAGAACCCAGGAGGAATCCCTCTCGCCCTGGAGGAAGATGGAAGGGACAAAGTACACGTTCCTCCCTCCCCTAAAGGGGTGGGGAAGGTATCTCCTGAGGGAGGCCCCTTCCAAATATCTTTCCCCCCCATGCCATAAAAATCCATTATTCTAAATTCAGTCTTTTGGGCAGAGCTCTGCCTGACCAGATCCCTCAGCAGTGCAAATAACGCCTGAGGCAGGGGTGATGCTAGCACAGGAAGTTAAAGGAAAGGTTTGATCTTTGTATCTGGTGACTGGAAAGACAATGAGGGCTTGAAAGTGCTAGGCGGAGAAAAAAGACACTGAACACTTCATCTACTTTCAGTTTTACCCAGAATGGGCAGCCAGGGATGTGCTTGCATCTGTGCATACGCACACCTGCATGAGCACCTGTTTGTACATTTGTGCGTGGGTGTGAGTGGGTATTTTGTAAATACAGGCTGAAGGAGGGTCTCTGTCATCTGTGCATGTGTGCTCGTGCCCATTTGGCTCACTGGCTTCAGCCCTCCCTGGGCAGGCTCAGCGGTCATGCCTGTCCCAGTCTGGGAGGCCAGAGCTGCCTCTGCTGGGCTTCTGTGGGTGGGGGAGGGGAGCCTGTGGGCCGCGACCTTGGGAGCGGGGGAGGGGCGGGCTGGCTGGCGGCTTTGGGCAGGATTAGCCTGTCAGGATGGCACCAAGGGGAGTCAGATAATTGTTCTCAGATCGATAAGTCATTTCTACAGAACGGCTTGGCAGGGTGATTTGGAGAACGGTAATGAACTCTTGAGGAGGAGAAAGAAACAATATTATCAGCACTGAAGCCACCCTGAGGGGGATGGAATAAGGGAAGGCAGTCAGCTCCTCCAGAGGGAGGAGCTTAAGTGGTTTCTCATGGTGCTGTCTTCCCTCTCCTGCCATGGTGTGGGTACTGGGAGGCCCTGTGGCACAGGAGAGCTGAGCCCGCCCCCGCCCCACCCAGGGATGGACCTAGGATACTGTCCCTAGAGCTGGTCAGGCTCATGAGCACGCCCCACCCTTCCAGAGCATTCCTTTGCCCCCTTTTGGCTGGAAATGGGGATGGAGCACTGGCTAGTCTATAGGGCTCTATCTCTAGGGTCCTCAGAGTCTATGACTGGTATGTCCCCCACAGCCCAGTTTGAAGGATCTGAGAAGAGCTGCCTGTCACCTGGCCGGGAGGAGAAGGGGCGGCTCCCTCCCCGACTCTCTGCAGGGAACCCCAAGTCAGCCAAGTCCCTAAGCGTGGAGCCCAGCAGCCCCCTGGGGGAGTGGACAGACCCAGCACTGCCTCTGGAAAACCAGGTGTGAGTGTCTGTGTCCAGCTGGGGACTCACCCCTCCCTTCCCCTCCTGGCACCGGCTTGCCTGCAGGGGACACCCAGAATGGGTGGGCCTGGACAGTGAGGGACCCAGCAGAGATGCCCCCCCTTCCTCTCTCTTGTCCTCAGCTGGTACCACGGGGCCATCAGTCGAACAGATGCCGAGAACCTGCTCCGGCTGTGCAAAGAGGCCAGCTACCTGGTGCGCAACAGTGAGACCAGCAAGAACGACTTCTCCCTGTCCCTCAAGTGAGTGGGGCCTGCTGGCTGGTGGCTTCAGGCAGAGTGAGCCTGTCAGGATGACTCCAAGGGGAATCGGTGGGAGGATAACCAGCAGGACAGGAGGAGCCGCCAGTATCTCTCCCATGCCCAGCCAGGCTGGGGAGAACTTCATCCCCTGTGAACATGTGCCGACTCTGTGCCAAGCCCTGGGCATCTGGAGAGGTCTGAGGCTCAGCCCCGGCTCCCAGGGAGTGCAGAGTCCATTGGGGGAAGCAGTCAAGCTATAGAGTGCAGCTTAGAAGGGTTCTGTCACTTTCTAGCTCTGTGGCCTGGGGCCCCCTTAACCTCTCTGGGCCTCAGTTTCCTTATAAAATGGGGGAATAATCATATCTGACTTACAGGGAAGGATTAAATGAAATAAGCACTTAGCATAGTGCCAAGTGCTTAATGAATTATCACTATCATCATTATTAACGGAAGCCCAAGATGTTCTACAAGTACAGGCAAGGAGATAGGAACTTTGCCTGTGGGACTCAACAGGGTGAGATGGAGGCTGGGTGCTGGGAGGAGGATGGAGCAGTGGACACAAAGCTGTTCTTGTTCACTCTGAAGAAGAGGGCAGAAGGTCTGGGTGCTAGCGGCTGACAACTGGGCTTTAAAGGGTCCTGGAAGAGGCAGGGGAGGCAGGGCTCCTCCTCCTCCTCCTTAGCCTTCCACTCTGGGCACAGATACAGAGACCAGCATCAGCCTCCCAGGTTCTACTGGCAGGATGGCTAGTCCTCTCCTCAGTACCTAGGAGCTCTGCCTGGTAGAACCTGCATCCCACATAGCAGCCTGTCAGAGTGCTGTGTCCATTCACATGCCCCATCATTACTGGGGCATCTGTACCACTTCCTGTCACATCTTCTAGGGGGCATTAGAGTACAGGTACACCCCCACTTCAGACATATCCAATATATGGAAATTTGGGAGTATTAGATACACTGGAGGATAATTATTCAACTTCACTGCAAGATAATGGAAAAAATGCTAGACTATAGTCAGATAACCTGAATTTCATTCTTGGTTTTAATAAAACTAGCTGTGTGGGGCTTCCCTGGTGGCACAGTGGTTGAGAGTCCGCCTGCTGATGCAGGGGACACGGGTTCGTGCCCCGCTCCGGGAAGATCCCACATGCCGCGGAGCGGCTAGGCCCGTGAGCCATGGCCACTGAGCCTGCGCGTCCGGAGCCTGTGCTCCGCAACGGGAGAGGCCACAACAGTGAGAGGCCCATGTACCGCAAAAAAAAAAACTAGCTGTGTGACCTTAGCCAAATCACTTAACCTCTCTGGACCTCGGTTTCTACCTTTGCAAAATATGTCAATGGATACCTCTTAGGTTTCTTCCACCTCTTATGCTGGGGGAGTCTGCAAATTATAACATCAAAGGAGCATTTAGGAAAAATTCATTTGTCAAAAATTTGATCTACATAACTTCAGAATGTGTATTGCTTTAAAAATTATAGTTAAGATTCATAGAGCATCTACTATGTGCCAAGCAGCATACATACCATCTCCAAACCAGCTACCGTCCTGCAAGATCAATCTCTTTATAGAAAGAAAATCGATTTAAAGAGGTATGTGACTTGCTCAAGGCCACCAGCTAATAAAGTGCCCAGAGCAGGATCTGAACCCAGCTCAGGCCAACTCCAAGAACCACACTGTTCCATTACACAGCTCCACCCCCCATCAAGTCTGGTATGGTCCAAGGCAAGAAGAGACACGAGCAGAGCAGAGCAGAGCAGAGCAGAGCCTGGGCCCTGCCTTATCCTGAGGAGTGAAAGGGGGAGGCCGGCCTGGACACCGCTCCAGCCCAGGCTGATCAGGCCCTGCCAGCATCTGTCTGCCAGGGCCTCGTTTACATATAAATGGCTTCTCTGAAATACAATTATGGTTTCTCTTCTCTCTGTAATGGAAGGGCTTTCACTGGTAATTAAACAGCTTCCTCCAAAAGCCATGCCAGCCCTAGCCCTGCTGCCCAGCTAGTCCCACCTCAGTTCCCTGAGGGTCAGGCAAGGGCTCTGCTGTGTCTTAATGGACCCTTGGGACTTCGTCCCAGGAGGTCAGTTATCCAGGTGTGGAGGCTGAGCGCTCAGCTGCCAACTCAGTTCTCTGGCCACTTGTTGCCCTTCTTGGCCAGATCTGTCCCTGAAGGAGAAGATACAATGTACAGTTTTCAGGAGAGGGGATTCTGTCAAGTGGACTGTGGGGAGGGGCTGTCCCCAAACTGCGGAAGCACAGGGCCTACCCTGATGCCCATAGCCTTGGGTCTGGATTTTGGCATAGGGCAGACAGGGAAGGGCAACCACTCACTGCCTCCCCTCTCTACTGCCCCAGGGGCTGTATGTGTTCCTCAGGCCCTTTGCTCTTTTCCCCAGGGCCTGCGTGGTCACTGTCAACTTCAGCCGTTATCTCAGCCCTGCAGATGAAGGATGGTCCCACACCCTGACACACATGCCCAGGCTTTAGGGAACTGTACCCTGCAGGCGGGGGAGGGAAGGATGGTGTTAAGGGCCTGTTTTTTTCCTCCCATCCCTTTCCTCTTTAGTCTCCCCACGCTCTGTGCTTTCTCACTTGTGGCCCTAGTGAAATGGGACCAGTCAGAGCCCTCTTTGTATACAGACAGGGGAAGCAAGTGAGGGGGTTTGCCAGCCTCACCTCTCAAGGGTGGCAAACCTCACGAGGAGGCAGCCCCCTCCCCAGTCCTACCTCCCACACCAGCTTCTGAGCCCGGCTCTTGTCCCCAGGTAAGCTCTGACCAGCAGAAACAAGTACTCGGGCTTCAGGGCTCTCCCAAGCATGGTTTCCCCATTGCCTGTTTGGAGTTTCAGACCTGGGGCCTGGCCGATGAGGCCTGTGGTAGTTTGAACAAACGTTCTTGCTGGGAGCTGGCCAGAGCTCTGAGCAGCAGGGTCCTTGTCTTGTGGGCAGAGCTGGGCACTGATGCTGATTTCCTGGATTGTGGTGGGGAGATGGGAGAGGCAGTGGAGCATGTCCTCTCTGAGGGAGGGGATGGAGCTGCAGCCTCACAGATGATGTCATCCCAGGCAGAAGAGCTGGATAGATGAGCTGGGGGATTGGCCCAAGGCCCAGTTAGCAGGAGGGTGAAGGGCTGTCCCCAGGACAAGGCAGCTGAGTAGTCCCAGATTTGGGGGTGATGTCCAGCTCCCTCTCTCCCCTAGTCTCTGCAAGAGAGCCCCAACCAAGATTCGCCTGGTTGGTTGTCGCATGTGTCCACCCACTGTCCTGCCAAGGGTGTCTGTGTTCACGAGGCACCAAGAGCTCCCCCCACACAGATGTCCTCCCCCACAGCTCAAGGAGGGGGAGGGTAAACTGGCCCTGGTCACATAGGCTGGGGGAGGTGCATAGGCTGAGGCAGGAGCGACTGGATCCCTGGGTTGGGGGGTGGTGCTGATAGCTTGTTTCCACCTGCATATTCTTGGCACACCCAGTGCCCTCACCACAAAGCCAGTACCTACTGCTGCCTACTTACAAAATCCCCTACATCCCCTCCCTGCTTGCTGGACTGACCTCCACCTTCCCTAGTTGCCTCCACTCTCAGCTGGCTTGGAACAACCATGTTTGCAGCGGGTGGTGGGGTGGTAACGATGACCGGAGAGGGCCCCACTCACCAGGGTCTCCCCTCCTCTTCCCAGGAGCAGTCAGGGCTTCATGCACATGAAGCTGTCCCGGACCAAGGAACACAAGTATGTGCTGGGCCAGAACAGCCCGCCCTTCAGCAGCGTCCCTGAAATCGTGCACCACTACGCCAGCCGCAAGCTGCCCATTAAGGGGGCCGAGCACATGTCCCTGCTCTACCCCGTGGCCATCCGGACTCTGTAGGTGTGAGGCCTGGGCATTGTGACAGATCTGGACCCAGCCCTGTGCTCATCCCCTGGCTGAGGGCTGTGGCCCTTCCTGGGCCACATGATCTCTCAAACCTTTCTTGGCCCTCTCCCTGGAATCGAGTGGCAGCTGGAGATTCCTTAATTTATTCTAAAGGGAAGGACTACTGGAGCCTTGGAATAAGAGGTGGTCTGGAGCTGAGGATAGAGGACTCCCTGGGGAGAAAGGATAGCCCCTGGAGGAAGGGATTTCAGAATCGCTGATCTCCTGAGGAGTTTAAGATAGACAGCTCCAGCCTCTTTCTTCCCCTAGGGCAGAGGTGGCGACCTCCACCCTCTTTACCCAGGGGTGGAGGGGTGGATTGGGAATGGAGCTGGACGCGGGCCTTCGGGGTGCTCTAACCACCTCTCCGCCTACACCCCCAAACCACCGGCGGGCTCCGCCGGAGTCTGGTGCGGGGCTTCGGGGAGACGGCATTGGGGGTGGGGAAGGAGGGGAAGGGCTCGGCCGGAGGGAACTTGTACAGGCCCGGGGCCGCCCCGGCTCTGGGCCAGAGGCAATAAATAAACCCAGTCCTGCCAGGCACAGCCGCTTCCGCGCCTCCAGCGCCGCAGCTCCCTCCTGCCCCCTCCTCCATCCCCCCCCCGCCCCCCCCCACGCCCCGGGCTGACGGGGGAGGGAGTTGAGCGAGCACAGATTCTGTTCATAAATCAGCTCTGGAGCGGACACAGGCGGCTGTGAAAAGCACTTTCGAAGCATCAAGTTCCTTCCTTTGACGAGATGTCAAAACATCCCCCCTCGCCCCCTCCCCGGCTTGGGGCACCAGAGCCGGCCTGCCGCGCGGCGCCCCCTCCCCGCCGCCCCGACGAGCGCGGCTCCCAGAGAGCGCATCTAATTTCCTGCCAACAGCCATTTGTCTGGGAGGAGGGGAGCCACGGAGAGACAAAGAGGCAGCGCGCCAGGCGGGAGGGAGCGGGGCGCCCCTGCCACGCGGAAGCCGCACGCCGGCGGAGGCGGGAAAGCTGGCGGGCCGACTGCGTTTCCTTTCCAGAGGAAGCGGGGGCCTGCCGCGCCTCCCGCGGCCCCGGGCCGATGGGTCCGACCCCGAGACCTGAAGCCGGCCAGCCCGGGCCCGGATCTCCCTCGTGGCTGTGGCGCCTGGCGGGGCCGTCCGCGCGCGCCCCCTGATGGCCGCGCCTCTACCGGAGGGGCCACACCGCCCGCGGCCCTGGCGGCCCCCCAGCCCGCGCCCGCAGCTGGAACCCGCCGAGGCCTGGGGCCCAGTCCCTGGGGAATACCACCGGGCCGCCAGGCGGAGCTGCTTTCAAACCACTCCAGGCCCGCCCTCCCGCTCCCATGAGCAAGCTGAACAGAAGCTCCCAATGACCGATGACCCACTGAACTAACACCCTCGGGACGGCTGCCCAGCCTGAGAGCCTCCTCCAGAACGGATACCTGCAACTCCCAAGCGTGGTGTGAAGCACGGGAATTTGGATTTTCTAATCCAGTGGCTAGTTTCTCGAAATCGAGGATATGTGATCTGACGAATGCAAGAATTCTGTGGGGACAGTGGAAAGGATCACTTGAAATTGAGTCCTGCTTCAAACATTCCATCATAGAGGTTGCCCTATGCTTAAGTAGACTTGGAGGGCATTCGGTTATTTTGCAGATGAGAAAACAGAGGCCCAAAGAGGTTAGGTGATGTGCTCATCAGTCTCCTTGCTGTCATCTCACTACACAGAAGACTCATACAGGCACTCATACAGGTGCTCCACCCTCCCATGGCTCAGAGGACCAGGAGTAACTGAGGTCCTGGGGCAAGCCAGTGAGCTCTGGCTCCCTGTAGACTCCTGCTGTGTCTTGCTACACTGCTCCCTTCTTTGTGCCCAGCCCACTGTCACCAGAAGCCCTCACACCTCCCTCTGCCCCTCCTGACCAGGCCTCAGGAGCCCCACACTAGCCACCCTGAGAGGCCCTCTGTCAGGAAAGGTGCCCCTGAGCAGGGGAAGGGGTCTCTAGCTGGGGCGCTTGGCCTTGGAGGGGTTCCCTTAGTCAGTGGGTACAGGCAAGCTCAAAGAGAACGTGTGGACCAGCCTCGGTGAGCTGGCTGCGTGAGGACCCCACCCTGCAGCAGAATAAAGAAACCCTAAGGCAGGAAAGTGGCTTATTTATAAAAGGCTATTAGAGCAGGAAGAGGAGAGAAGAGCTGAGGAGCACTGAGGCCTGTTGGGGCAGGTTTTGACTACAGTACACGTTTAAAAAGTTGGCAGAAAAGATCAACTGTGCTGTTAGAATGGGGTGCTGAGGGGGTCCTGTAAATTGCTCTCTGTGGGTCTACCCTGTACCCTCTCTAAGGCATTTGCCAGCCCTTTTGACAGTGGGGAGCTCAGAGGAGGGGAGATTTGGGGGAAGGGGTTTTAGGATGCCAGCATCTGTGCTCCCACTTCATCCTTAGGCTCACAGTCCCCTAAACACACACACACACACACACACAAACACCATTTTTCTGCTCCAGTTTTTTGATTTTTTTTCTTATTTTGGAAGAAGAGGTGTCACTTTGCCCCAAAGCAATACTAGCTCTCCAACTTCCCAACCTCTAGTCCCCACACAGTGCCTTGCATTTCTCCAGGCTGAGAGCTTCCGGGCCTGGGAGTCCCTGAACCCGCATGAGGTGACTAACCATGGCCACCTGGACCAAGGTTGGGAGGTGCGAATGGGGAGACGGCTGAGGGAGCCAGAAACAGGAAAGCTAGAGGTGAGGTATGGGGCCAAACCTCTGCTCAGCTGGGCAGTGGGCAGAGGCCCTGGGCAGGAGGCCTAGAAGTTCTCATGATGGTAGGAGAAATGAATCCCGTCCTGCCTGTTGATGAGCTGACAGGCCTTTTCCACATTCTTGGTCATGCCATGGGGGTCACAGCTAAACACCCCGATCTTCTGGACCTGTTGGAGGAAGAAGTGAAGGCTAGCTCAGTGTTCAGAGGGAGGGCTAGCTCCATGTTCATGTTAAAGACCAGCAAGAGTCCTTGGTGAGGACCATTCCGTGTTCCTGATGAAGGTTTGCTTTGTACCATGCGTGGTGAGGGCTGCCTCAATGTTTATAAAACTAACTCAATTTTGGTAGACTTGCTCTCTGTGCGTCCAGCCTTTACCGTTTTCCAACGCATTTGCTAGCTTCAGGTGCAAGATCAGTGTTTCCAATAGGGGCCAGGTTAATCAATGTCCAAGTTGAGGACAGTTTAGTGTCTCATTGAGGGCTAGCCCAGTTTTTATGAGAGTGTGGCTAGCATAGTGTTCGTGGTGAAGGTTAGCTTGGTGTCCAGGGTGAGGGCTGGACAGCATTAGTGGTAAGGATAATTCTGAGTCTGTGGTGAGGACCAGCCCAACCACCAAGCCTTTCCTTCTGGACAAGACATCACGGCTTCAGAGGTGGCAAGTCCCTGCTGCCTGATTCCTCCCTTTGCCCCTCAGGGTGACCCATACCTCTCCCCTTCCATTCCATTACCCCACCAATATCCCTGGGGGTGGATTCTCCTTCCCCTATGGAGCAGGTTTGGGAGCTTTGCTCAGACCCCAAACAAAGGTGAAGAAAACCTGAATATGGGGTGGGACTGACCTTTGGGTGGACCTCCTGCAGAGAGTCGAAGAAGGGTTCGAAGGGGGGTCAAAGTGGGTGATGGAGCGCAAGCCCGTTAACAGACTCCGGTTCAGCACCTTCTGGAAGTGCCGCTCACAGATGTACTGGGGGAGGGAGTAGAGGAGGAAGGTCACAGCCAGGCAGAGCCAGGGTCAGCTCCTAGTCCAAATGGTGGTCCACCCACCTGCCTTGGCCATCCTTACCCTCAACCCACATCACTGAGCTGCTCTGCCTGGCCGGCCCTGATGTACCAGCATGGTGGTCCTGAGGTCACACTTCTCAGCCAGCTGGGTGGTGTAGATGTGCACGGACACCAGGTCCTGGTGGTCATTCTCCTCCACCCCCCAGATGATGTCAGCCAGCCACTCAAACTGCCGCTGGGTCCGTGTCACCCAGATGAAGTAGATCTGGGGACAGGGCTAGAGCTTGGGACCCAGCTCATCTCAGGCTCTCTACACCCCAGGAATCATCACACCAATAGAAGCCTTCTGGTCTCTAGCAGCTTGTGCCTCTCCCCAGATAGCCTGGGGAGGTGGAAATGTATGGGGCCACAGGGCCATGCTCTGAGGCAGAAGATGGTGTTGCCCCAGGGCACAGAGCAGTGGAAGTGAGCAATAGCCTGGGGCCATGAGAAAGGAGTGTGTCAAGTGAGCTGAAGGTTTGCTGGGGTGGGAAGCAGCTTTCTCTTGCCGAGCCTGACCTTCCACTCCCTCCAGTGGGCCCTTCTCAGGCTGCTAGGCTCCCAACCTACAGGCTGCCCAGAGGCAGAGGGTCCCGCTAAGGGGTATGTCACAGAACAGCCTCTGGAAAGACCCAGCTGGCTGCCTGGAGTGGATGGGCATGGGCTCAAAGAGAGACCAGGGGAATGGAAGCTGCCCCGGGGGGTACCCACCTCCAGCTTCTGATGGGGAGAAACGGGGCTGTGTGAGTTAAGAGGCAGAGACAGAGCTGGTACGGACAGAGGGGCAGGGGAGCTGTCACCCTCTGAGTGCTGACAGCATACAGGCTGCGCCTCTGCCTGCTGCATTCCTGTGGCCCTGACTCACCTGCCAGGCCCAGAGAGACAAGCAGGGGCCTGCCACCAGGGCCAGGGTGAGGCGAAGGGGCCTGGTGTGGAGGGGCCTCAGGGCCTGGGCTGTGCTCCTAGAGCCATCCAGGCCCGCCAGCCCTGCCTTGCTGCCTCCCCTCCTCTTCCTCTTGAGAGCAGAGCCAGTTTCACTTGTGCCCCACCCCAAGTATGCCCTTCCCTCTCCCGACCGGACCGGACAGTGCTTCAAGTGCTGGCTTCCTCTCCAACGCTGCCTGGAGGGACTCTCAGAAGCACATCCTACGTGGGGCACCCCCTAACTGAGGGAAGAGCCTGGAAGGCATCAGCAAAACAACTCTGTCCCTTAGGGTCCAGGAATACCCCAAGTCCCTTGGGGTCAGGCCAACTCAGCCTTTCCCAGACCAGGGAGGCCAAGGACAGAGGCAGGAGACAGGTTCAGATGGACACGGTGATAGGGAGCAGGGGGCCAGGGGCTGGTGGGAGGAGGGGACACTCACCTTCCTACAGAACACTTGGCAGCTGACCGATGACTTGGTCTTTGAAGATGGAGGCAAAGGGGGTGACCCCAATGCCCCCTCCCACCAGCACGGACACCTCAAACTTACGCCACTCCTGGTGGCCCTCTCCAAATGGTCCATCGAGGCACAGCTGCAGGGAGGGGAGTGTGTTTGAGTTAAGTTCGGCTACCACCATAGTTCTGAAGCCAGAAATGGGAGGCAGGGAAATGCAGGTAGGTGTATGGAGTGGGGAGTAGTGGGGGGCTTGTAGCATCATCTGGAAGAATCGGTCTCTGGATAGGGGAAGGGAGGAACGCAGTGGGGAGTCTGGGGCAGCAGGACCGAGGCCTGCTAAGGGACTGTGGGAGCATGTGGTGCATCCGGCCTGGGTCTG
Source organism: Pseudorca crassidens (assembly GCF_039906515.1). NCBI lineage: Eukaryota > Metazoa > Chordata > Mammalia > Artiodactyla > Delphinidae > Pseudorca > Pseudorca crassidens. Next base: position 88,366,988 of record NC_090296.1, on the reverse strand, counting down.
GGCACCTTTGGATGTTTGGCACAGCTGTCACCCGTCGGGGGTGAGTAGATCTCCCTGAGGCGGGTGGTCCACGGCCCTGCTGCCCGGATGTGCAGGCTAAGCGTGTCCTCGTGGGGCGCAGAAGTCAGGGTGAAAGGGTGGCACTCTGTGGTCCCCAGAGCCAGGCAGGCGATCCGCACCCACTGTCCTGACTTGTACTCAAAGCCTTGGGGCCGCTGGAACTCGAGGCGGGTCACTCCTGAGGAGGGAAGGTGGGTGGGAGGTGGCTGTCTTGAACCCAGCAACAATGTGACCCCTAGAGAGTTCCCCAACCTGCAGCCTCAGCTCTGCTTTTGGAATATGACAGAGGAGGCCTCCCGCGATCAGAGATCATTACTCCCCTCAGGCCACGTCTACCCTGAGGGGGTGCTGGGCAGCACTGGGGTTGGTGGTCAGCCTGGCCTGGGCTCCTCCTCTCTCTGTTGTGAGAGAGGCTCAGGTCCCCTGGCAAAGAGCCTCTTACCAGCTCCCTCATCCCTACCACCTCAAGGACCCTGCTAACTCCACTGGGCCAGGCCAGGAGATTTCAAGGTCCAGGCTCTGCCCCTGGCCTGTCAGCTTCCTCAGTACCACCAGCCTGCTCCCCTGACAGCCTCTATGTTGGCACCTGAAGGCAGCAGCTCCGCCCTCACCACACTGATCTCCACCTTCTTTCCGGCTCAGGCTCACCAGCTTGTCCCCCATGTAGGTAAGTACTGGGACCAGGTAGAAGATGTGGAAACGGGGCAGCTGGATCAGAGGGAAGCTGCCATGGATGATGAGCTGGATAGAGCAAAGAGTATAGCTGAGATCCAAGCCACACTCACAACAGGGTCTGACCCCTGCATCCCTTCCCAATTGGCCCCTCCAATTCTCACCTCACCAGGTGCCATGTTCCTTCCAGGCTCCAAAACTTAACCTCTCCCAACCCATCCTCCAAAGCATTTATGTTAATGAGACTATTTGCATCTTCCTGACACCATCCTAGACCAAGCCACCTGCATTCATGCGGTAGCCTCCTACTTGGTCTTCCACTGGGTTGCCCCACTGTGATCCATTCTCTCCAAGACAGCCAGTGTGACATTTTAAAGTTTGTTTTATCACGTCATTCCCAGCTCAAAAGGCCTTAGATGATTTCCCATTGCACCACAAGGCCTTGCAATGTTCTGGCCTCTACCTGCCAGCATTTCCCCCTCCCTGTTCTTCAAACACGGCAAGTCCTTTCTGCTTCAGGACTTTGCACCTGCTGCTCCCTCTGCTGGGAATGCCTTTCCCCTACTTCTTCCCATCCATCTCACTTTTCAGGTCTCAGCAGAAATGCCACCTCCTCAGGCCTTCACCCAGCCCTCTCTATCCCTTCTCCCTGTTAACTCCCTTCAGAGCATTGTCGTCATCCACGATACTTGTGTTCCTTCATCCATGGACATGTTTACTGTTGTTCTCCCCACTGGACTAGAGGAGTAGGGACTGTGTCCATTTCATTTGCCATGACACTCTCAGCTCCAATCAGTTTCTGCCTGGCACATGGTAGGTGCTCAGTAATTACTGAGTTAATGGAAGGAGTTTCCCCAATTTACCCTGTCCCTTTGGAGACTAAGAACACCTAACCAGTCCTCCTTTTCCATGAAATAACTGACAGGTATTGTCCAGCTCCGGTCCTTTCCCCAACAAGCTGGTCTAATGTGGTCAGACACGACTTGCCCCCTTCTTCCCACTTGCTTGGTCCTGAGTATGGTCAGCCTGGCTCCCGCCTCCACGTCTTCTCAGGACCTGCTCACAGAGGGCTCACAAGTGACCAAACCCCGAGGTCTCCCTTCAGACTGCATTCGCTCCCGTGCTTGGCAGCCTGTGGCCCTAGTGACCACCCCCGCCTTGCCACTTCTGCAACAGTGCTCTACTGGTTCTCCCTCTTTCCCTCTCTGGCTGTTTACTTTCTATCTCCTGCACTGGCTCTGCTCCTTCTCCCACCCCCAATCCTGTGTGTTGCCCAAGCCTGATTTCCTCACCCTCTGCTCTTCTCTTTCTATGATCTCCCACCTGGCGCAGCCTCTCAGCTGAGCCACAGCCCTTCAGCTGCAGCTGCAGCCTGCACAGGTCCACCATGTCCTGCCACCACCTACTGCCCTGTTGGCCACTCATAGCCAGGCCCATCTCCTCTGTGCCCCGAATATTCCACCATCATTCCCACCTCTGCACCACTGTTCGTGCCTTTCTCCTTCTTCTTCTTTTTTTTTTTTTGGCCCAACCAGGGATTGAACCTCGACCCTCGGCAGTGAAAGCACAGAGTCCTAACCACTGGACCTCCAGGGAAGTCCCTCATGCCCTTCCTTCCACCTGGAATGCTCTTCAGTTTCCACTCTGCCCTGTCAAACCTTAGCTTATCTCTCCTTAAGCTTAGCACAAGTTCCACCTTCTCCCCAAAGTCTTCTCTAACCAGTTTGGCCCAAACGAAACTCCTTTCAATGAGCTCTTCTAACTGACTGACTGGAACACTCAGCTCAGCAATTAATCCTGTATTATCTGTTCATTTTGATCATTTCACATGCATGGCACTTATCTCTGCAGCAAATCCTCAGTTCCTGAGGGCAGAGCTTAGAGTCTCCCCCTCCTCTGCTGGGCCTAGCACAGAGCAAGTATATACTAGACCCTCAACACATAACAGTTAAAGTGAACTCTGGTTCCTCATTCAGCTCTCCATTCCTCCAGCTGAGTGTTACCCTATTCTTGAAACTTTCTCCACAGAGCTAACTCAAACCTCCTTGGGCTCTTCTCTCAATTGGCTCCAGTTTTCCCAAGTTCCTCTTTCATTAAGGAGCCCACGCCCACCCCCAAGGCTTTCTGAGAATCCAACCAGGCTGAGAACAATGTCAAGGTGACTTCATACTCCTTTGTTTATACATCTTGCTTGGTGTTGGCTCTACCTTTAAACCACAAAGCTGCTGCAGGGTCATGGTTGACTGAGGAGCCTGGGGAACAGCCTGCCAGCTCAGTTTCTGCTGTGCTAACTCCACCCTCTACAGCCTGGATCAGGAGCCTGGACACCCTTCCCCAGGGTCTGCTCCACACTGGGGTCGTTTACTTGTAACTTCTCTTTCTGCCAGAGGTCAAGTGGCCATACCTGAGATAAACAGGAAGGCAGCAGGTGCTTTGGCTCTGATCTCCCCCCAGATGAGATGCTCCCAAGCTGCAGGGGCTAGGACTTCCCAGCAGAGTGGCCTGCACCTTTCTGAGCTGCTAACTTCCCTTCTGGATCCCCCAGTGATCCCCACAACCGGGGATAAATCAGAAACCGGTCTTGGTCTCAGGGTACCAGGCTGGCCACTCTTCTGGGTCTCCCATCTAGTTCAAAAAAGCTGCTTTATCACCAGAAACAAGACCATCATTTCCACCCCTAACAGAAACAGTAACCCAGATGCTAGGGCTGTACCCATTATCAGGAACGTTGGGAGGGAGGCATAAATTAGCCACAATTTCCAGAGAAACTAACGTCATCGGTTCTAGGAAACATCCTAAGCCCAGGCTGGATAGTCATCTTCAGAACCATGAAGTGCTGAGCAGGTTGGAAGCAGACCCTCCTACCTACCAGTGAAGACAGACTGCACCCCAGCACCAGCCTGACCCAGGCAATGATGACCTTTCTCCCTTGTCTCAGGACAAAGGAGACCCCTGTGTGCAGTTCTGCCTGGAGCCAGGTGATAGGGCAGCCATCTGGGCTCTGCACTTCTTGAATGCTGGCAGCCAAGCTATCATCAATGGGGACATCAGAGCATTGGGACTTGGTTTAACTCCTCAGCAAGGCCCTCAGGGTGCCCTTCGGGGAAATGCCTGTGTCTGTGAGAAAGGCAGGCCAAGTAGAGCCATGACATAGGGGCACAGATCAGAGTCATCTCTGGAAATAGCCAGCTGAAGCAGCTGAGGACAAAGCCAGGGAAAGGTGAAAAGGGAACAGGAGAGAAGAAGGGAGGGAATGTGAAGGAAGGGAGGCAGGGGCCCAGGTTAAGAAGGAAAGGGGAGAGGTGGAGTCTTAAAAATCCATTTTATCAACAGTCCAATGAAGACATTTTGAGCAAGTTCATTAACTTTACAGGTGGCATTTAGCTAGCTGGATGGATGTAGCTAACACCCCAGAAAACAGGATCAGAACAAAAGTGGCAGAACCTATTTAAGGTAAGTTTCTCTTTAAGAAGGTGACGCTCCCTTGAATGCAGACAGTCCACCCAAGAACCCAAACCACCACCCAAAGGTAGGGAAAGACTGACTGGGCAGAAATGATGTGGGGTGTCTGGAAGGAATGCAGATCAGCCAGGTAAGGCTGCTACTACAAATCCCATGCCAGGGAGTCAGTCTTCCAAGTGCCGCATATTGGGTCAGCCTACCTGAGAGCCCCATACTATATAAGCTCCACCTTTTGAGAGAGATACGGAGAAGTGAAGAGGATACTTGAAATAACTAAGGGGATGGAGAACTGATGTCTCAGGCATCACTGCCTCCCTGGAAACATCTGCCCAGACTCCGCTGGCCTGGTTCACAGCAAAAAGCCCTCACCAGCACGTAGAGCAGGATGTAGAGGTGGTGGGTCAGCCAGAAGCCCCGGAAGCTGCGGCGCTGGAAGTGGTGGGAGGCGAAGATGTACATGACGGTGAGAACCAGGAGCAGCATGACCCCCGTGAGACCTGCAAATGAACATGGGGTGAAGGGCAGAGGCGCAGGGCCTCACAGAGGGGGCTGTTCTGAGGCTGCCAGGGTCCCCTCTCCACTCCACAGCTCCAGGCAGGGGGCGGAAAGCCCAGCATCCTTCCCTCTTCCTCTCTCCGACACCACTGATCACAGGTACCTTTCATCTCAACAGATCCTACTTGTCCTTCGCGGACCTTGTCATGATGGTTATTTTTCAAGCACCTGTGTCATTACTTGTTTTACGTCTGTCACTTTCTTGACTCTCAGGTCCACAGGAACAGGGACCAGGCTAGGCTAGTTCACCACTGCACCTGAGTGCCTAGTGCAGGGCCTGGCACACCATGGGCCTTATGGACATGTGTGCTGAATGAATGAATGTACAGGGCAGCTGCTCTGAGCCCTCTGTGGAACTCTGGACATCGTAGGCCCTGCCATCAGGGAGTCGAGGCTTGGCCAGCATTCCAGCTGCACTGTACCTGGCAGCCACAGCACCAAGCATGAGCACTGGCACTGTTAGTGAGCGAGTGGGACCACACTGTCGCTGCTCATCACCAGAGCCCCCATGGATCTGGCCCAGACCTGGTGGGAGATCCCTCCTCTCAAAGGGGATCCCAGGCTAGGGGTGCACAGGAGGGCAATACTGGAGCCATTCCAGATAACGGCCCCTCAAGTGATCAAGGAGAGAGGCAGAAGTGAAGAAGATTAGAGCCCTGTAGTGTGGAAAAGCAGAGGTTAAGAAGGGATCTAGCCAAAGCCTGTAAAGTCCTGAATGGAGAGAAGGGCATAAACGCGGCCTGATCCAGTAAACCCCAGTGTGCAGGAGTTAGCAAGCATTCCCTGAAGTTCAAAGCCGATCGTTTCAGGATTTAAAGAAAAATGAAAAACAACACGCTGTGTTTCACAGAAAGGAGTGCAGAAAACATCTTACCCCAAGGAGGGAACAGAGTGAAAATATAAATAGCTTCAAGAAGCATTTGAATAGATTCACAGCTAATAGCTCTAAAATGGGTGATTATGGGGAGTTAGGAATATGCCCCTAAACAGCTCTTGTCAAGACAGACTACAGAATGGAGGGGGAGAAGGGGAGGGGGCGTCCACCAGGCTCCACAAAGAGCCTGGTCCCTCCCGCATGCAGCTGGGGCATAGCATTCCTCAAAGTCACTGTCATGGTAGGTGTGTGTGTCGGGGCTGGAGGGGTGCACTCCCATTCCTCAGAGGGAGGGACTAGCTCAGAACCAGGGCAGAAGCCCAGCTAAGCTCCTGAGAGAAGGCCTGGAATGCAGAGTCTCCTACTGCCCAGGAGAGCGCTCGGGGCAAGGGCAGAGCCTGGCTCACCGTGAAGGCTGTGAGGGCTGAGTGAGAGCGACTGGGCTGCCCGTGGCAGACAGAACCCAGAGCCTGGAACTCAGAGGCAGGCCCAGAAATTCACAGAGCAGAGAGGGCTCTCACCTGGCATGGTCTGGAAGAACCACCAGTAACACTTCTGGGGGAACTCAGACCTGAGGGTTAGGGAAAGCAAGGACGGATCCTGTGAGGAGATGTCTGGGACCTCCAGAAAGGATCCTCCAGAGGAAGCACCCCACACCAGTCACCAGTCTCCCTTTCTGTGACTTGGGATTGGGGACTCAGGCTGGTCATTGTCCTGTAACTTGGAGGGTGACACACTCCTCTGAACCAAGAGAATTTCTGCAAAGGATTCCACCCCCTTCACCCCCGAGCCAGGCCACACACACGCACACACACACACATATACACACTCACTCACCCGTTGTCATGGAAGAGGCCAGGTAAGAGGCAGGAAAGGATGCTGAGTGGGCTGATGGAGAAGAGGTAGACATTCACCACACGGCCTGCACTGTGTTAAGGCTAAGGAAGACCAGACAGGGTGGGGTTGAGCCTGGGACCAGCCCACTGGGGGTGCTCAACCCATTCAGCCCAAGCTCTAGGACTCCAGCCAGCCAGAGTTGGGGGACTGAAAAAGGACCCTAGGGATCTGGACTTCTATTCTTTAATAAACCTCCTGTTCCTCCCCTGCCCCATATACACACCATCCATGAAAATAGCCACATTGCGTCTGAAATTATACCATTAGAAGTTCATTCCTTTGGTTTCTCTCATAGAATTACGTGTTTTTGTTTGTTTGGCTCACCAAGAGGCTTGTGGGATCTTAGTTCCCCGACTAGGGATAGAACCCAGGGCCCTGGCAGTGAGAGCATCCAGTCCTAACCACTGGACCACCAGGGAAGTCCAAAGTTAAAGATTTGCTACCTTTGGCATAGCTGGTGATTCCTATCTACCTACTGATTTTATAAAAGGTTACAAGTCTCATGTACATATCACTTCTTTATAGCCTTTCAATTTTCTACTTTCCAACAATGTTATAAAATAGTAAGGGCAAACACAATAAAATAGGCACCAACTTGTAGAAACAATGCTGTGCCAAGATGTTAAGGCAGCCAAAACTGGTCTGTTGGCTGGCAGGCAATGCCATTTGTCCAGCGGGTAGCTCAGGGTATGACAGCTGACTCCTCAAAAGCAGCTCGAATATTGGTGCATGAAAGTATAGCTTGTTCCTGAGTCAAGGACCTTCTAAACCCATTTAGGGAGTTGTTGGGAAGAGTAAATGAGATGAACCCTATTAAGTGCCTGGCATGCAACAAATGCTCAATAAACATTCGCTGGATCTGCACAGTCACAGAGTCTAAAGCCTAATCCTGCTGGTCTGGTAACCTCCATCCTGGTGTGTGATACTGGGAAAAGCGACCTGTGTGAGCCCTGCCCCTCTCACCAGGTGCTTGTCTCTGATGCATGTGTTTCGCCGCCCATCTTCCATGTCTCAAGCCAGTGTGCCCTGGACCTCCCACCCTGCCCTCTGGGTCCTGACCCCTCCTCACAGTGCCATCACTCCGGAAGAGTGCAGGGTTGACGTCCTGCCATCTGGTAACTGGAGGCAGGCCCAGTGTTGCCCTGGCCTTTGTGTAAGAGGGCAGGCCCAGATCCCGGCCTGGCTGCAGGCAACTGGCCAGGTGGTCTGTGCGGAAGAACTTCAGTGGCCCAGGCAAGAAATCGGGATGAGATACCAAGTCTGAGGGAGCTCCTCTGGCCCATGCCCCAGGCTCCAATCAGCCCCAGAGGGACCTGAGCCATACAGAGGGAGCCATGGTCAGCAGGTCAGAAGCTCTCTTAGCAGCGAGAGAGTGCAGGCTCCCAGCCCTGGGCACCCCTCCCTGCCCAACTCTGGAGCTCCAGCTGAACTTCTTCCCAGGGGCCAGGCATACACAGCCTGCAGGGACAGCCTCAGCCTCACCTCATGCATCCTCAACCACCACATGGTCCTCTCACTCAGCGATCTGGGAGGCCATGCCCAGCAGCGGGTCCACATCTTCAGCTCTTTGTAGGTTTGGGTGCTTTGGGGGTGGGGAGAAGAGAGAGGCATGGCTAATGAGGCCAGCGGTTGGGCAGCCAGGCTCCCTCAACCCCACAGTTCATGTCCTGGGCCCACCCAGTCCTGCTATTTGCTCCCAAACTGCGGGGCCATTGCTTCTCTACAGGTTGATTCCCCACTCAGGGTGCGCAATGTCCCCATCCAAAGCTCATGCTGCTAGGACACAGGTCTCCACAAGCACAAGGAACCGAAAACTTTGCTTCTATTTCAGGAAACTCGACGGTATGGTTGACAAAGGCACTAGATCTAGGTCTTGGTCCTTGCTCGGTTAGTAACCAGCTGTGTGACAGGACCTCTCTGAACTCAGTGTCCTGCCCTTAATAAAAAGGGCCTTAGGGATTAATAAATAAAATAATAAACAGGTATTAGCAGGACACTGAGGTCTCTTTCAGCTCAGCTCCATGACTCTGATTCTATGCTTGCCTCTTCCCTCTTTCCTCCCACCGCCTTCCCCCTTTATGAACACTCTACACAAAGTATCTGATTTTGCTTTAAATTAATGGTCAATGGTCTTTACCCATACTGGCCTGGACAGATGATGCCTGGTAATCTCTCAGAATTCCTTTCTCCACCTTGCCCTCCCCACATGTTCACATTCACACACTGCCCTGGTGTGTCTAACTGGGAAATTTCCTTGGGGGCTGGGATGGCTGGGGTACTCCATTGCCTACAGGGGACCTGGAGTTGTCAAGGGAGAAGGAAAACCTGGAAGGAAGTGATAGATGTAGAGCCACATCTGCACAGGCCCCTGCTGTGCCTCACACAGCCCTGAGGTGGGCATGGAGGACTGACGTTTGACGGTGTATAGCTACCTGGTCATCTCAGACAGTTGGTAGGGGAGATGGCTGGGGTGCCCCAGGCTGCTTCCTCTACCCCAGCCCATCCCAGCTGGCTGCCTCAGTCCTACTGCCCCCCTTCACCACACACCCTCAGACACACACACACCCACATATGTGCCCCCAGCCCTGACCTCTCGGCTCCAGTAGCTATCGCAGACCCGGAGAGCTCTGGAGACACTTGAGTTCCTATTGATGACCCCTGGAAGTGGCAGCTGGCATTTCTGAAATGCAAGGAGGTTAGTGGTGACCGAGGCTATGAAGCCCCAATGTCAGGCATCAGCTCTAGTCTCCAAGGCTAGAGCCAAGGGTCCAGGCTATTGCTTCCTTGAGGTGGTGTGTGGTCAGGGTAGGTCCTGAACAACCTGAATTTTTGGAAGCAATAAAAAATAAAAATAAAGAAAACATCAGACCAAACGTCTAAAAGTGTATCCCTTATTTGACCATGTTTCATTCTCTCTCTCTTCTTCTCTCTCTCAATAGAGAAAGAGACAGAGACAGATAAACTGTCAACTGAAAGAAAAAATGCACAACATAGGAGTTGTGAGTTTCAATTTTATTCAGGAAACTTACTGAGGACTATAGGCCAGGAAACAGCCTCTTAGTAGCTCTGAGGGGACTGCTCCAAAGAGGGAGGGGGAGAACCCAGTATATATAGGATTTGGGCTAGGGAATGGGTGCAGTCAAACATACATTTCTGTAAAAGGTTACTGCTAGTCACAAGGATCAGATACCTCAGTAAATGGTTTTTGTGTTTTTCTGTGTATGGGAAGGTGCAACAATCTGGGTCCATTAAAATTTTTTCCTGAGATACCTCTAACTATCTAAGGGGTTTGTTTTCCCAAAGCACTGAGTGTCTTATCCTGTTTTTTGTCCCGAATTCCTTTTCAGGGTGTACTGTTAGAAGGCGACTGCAGCGGCTAATGACCTGATCCTTGTAGAGCTGGATGGTGGGCAACATTCTTTATATATCTTTTTATATATGTAAATTAAAACATTTAAAAAAGGATTATTAATCGTTCTTTTGAAATTACTTGTCTATGTATAACTCAATTACTATGATTTCTTGGCCATCATAGGCCATATCCAGAAATTGGTCCAGAGTAAAAATAATCTAATCCATGAACTGTTTTAACTTATAACGCAATTGTAAAAAAATAGACTGCATGCTTTATTTTATATACTTTTAATTTAATATGTATATTTTTAAGTTTATTTTTCATTATTTTGGACTCAATACTTTTCTTCAGCTCTCACACATTTTTATTGTAATTCCCTCCAAAGGCTTATAAGCCCCACTTCCTGTCCTTATAGCTAAAAATATCCCCAGTGTAGTGTCAACACCTGCGGGCTTTGTGACTCACCCTCTGAACCTCAGTTAGCCCGTCTTTAATTGGAGGATTAATATCTAAACCAGCTGCAGAAAAATGGACATTAAGGTGCTCAAAAACCACAATGATGTATCTTTTTAAACAACTGTTGTTCTTCTTTCCCTCCATATTCACTGTTCCCTGGGGAATGGGCACAATTCTGATTGATAAGCCTGTCCTGAGGTCTCCTGAGGCAGATTTTTCTCAATATACACCTCCACCCCTCCAAACACACAAACATCTGAGCCCCTCCCTCACCTCATGTAGACGCCAGGGGGCACCATGGTGGAGAAGAACTGCTCAGAGGCCACCAGGAACTCCGGAGAGATGCTGGGGTCCAGGAAAGGGCGGTACTCTGTCCACAGGGGTAAGAAGAGAAATAGGCTCTTTACCCTCACACACTCGTCACACGAACCCACCTGTCTTCTTTGTCTATGGATCCTGACCCCCTCCCCCTCCTCAAACCCCGCCTCAGCCCAGGTGTTCCCCAAACTCCCTCACCTGTGTAATTCGGCGGTGCTTGCTGCAGGAAGCTGGGCAGCCACTCATACATCGCGATGTTCTGAGGGTCAAGAGAGGGGGAAATGGGAGGCCAGCGCTGGAGCAGCCAGGCCAGGAAGGATCTGAGCTCAAGGAAGGCTTAGGTGTGAGACGAGGACCAGGCACGGCAGTCACGGGAGAGACACTCAAACAGGAGAGGGGAGGAGGTTCCCGTTGCCCACGAGGAACGAGGGCAGGGGGGAGGGGCAGCTAAATAACAATCACGAGAAAACCTCTGGTATAACTAGCGCTTTGCCTCCTTATCACTCTCAGGGACTTTCCCTAGACGGTAGCTGTCTGGGGAGGGGTGTTTCTGGGTGGGCTTGTCCAACGATGGAGGGCTCTGCGGGGCAGCGGAGTCTCCCGGGGACAAGGACGTGGGGGCAGGGCCGCGCGACCGACCTGGTAGGTGGCGATGACCCTCTTGCGCGCGTGCTGGAACAGCTCCTCGTCCCCCCAGAGCCGGTGCTGGCGGGCCAGCCTCTGCGCCCACAGGTTGTGGTAGCGGAACCAGAGCAGGCCCAGCGCCTGCAGGAAGGGCTCGCGGTTCCCTCGCTCCGCCCCGAAGGCTGCCCGCGCGGTGGGGACACAGGGGAGGAGTTGAGCGCGGGTGGGCCCGAGGGGGGCGCACCTCGCCGGCCCCAAGCCCGCGCCCCCGCCGCCTCACCGTACAGCCCCCGGGGCCCGCGCCGTCCCGTGGCGGGGTCGGGCGCAGTCCACATGCGCAGCGGGTCCTGCGCGTTCCGGGGAAAGGCGGGGTCGGGCCCCGACGCCAGCTGCCCACCGGAGAAGCTGCGCAGCTCGTCGCTCCAGGAGTGCGAGGAGCCATAGATGGCGCTGCCGTCCAGCCAGCCCGTCGCCTCGTTGGTCTGCGGGGACAGCGGGAGGCTGAGCCGGGGGTCGGGTGGCCGAGGCGGCTCAGGGCGGGCGAGGGCCGGGCGGCCGTTGCGGGTGGTGGGAGCCTCTCCACAGCTGCCTCAGGTCCCGCCCCACCCCACCCCCCCAGCCGCCTGCCCCGCCCACCAGGTCCCGGGGGTTGCTGGGGCTCTGTCCGGTCTCGGGGTCCCAGCGGCTTCTCTGAAAGGGCAGCACCACGTCCCCGCTCTGGTCGCGATCGAACACGGGGTCTCCGGGCGGGATGTGGATGTTGAGGAACTCGGCTGGGCAGCCAGGCTTTTCCACGCTCACCGGGTCCGAGAGCACGTGGTAGCCTGCCCGCAATGGGGGAAGGCGTGGGAGGGCCAGCTGAGGGCCGCTAAGCAGTCTATCTAGACCCCCCACCCGCTTCCCCTGAAGCTTCAAAAGACTCAGAAGCCATTACGGTCAAGTGTAAGCCTTGACCTCCCCACCCCTTCCCAAGCCTTCATCCAAACTGTTTTCCTTGTAAGTTTGGTCTTCTCCTTGGTAACTGGGAGGTGCCCAGTGAATGTGCCTAAGCAGTAGGGCTGGCAGCACCGGCTCCAAAATGCAGCTGGGAGCCTGCTGCCCAAAGGGCCTGCCAGACTCAGTGGGACACTGGACACTGGATAGCAAGTGTGGGCACCATGGATGGCCAGCAGGAGCTGAGCATTCCTGCTGGGAGCCAACAACCCACAGGCACTGCAGTCAGGCCCACTTGGCACCCCCATTTTGCTGGCCCACCCCCCAGCCCTCTTACCAGAATCAGAACCCTGCCCTGAACCTGTCCTAGGAGCCACAGGGGCAGAGTGAGAACAGAGTCCCCCCAAGAGTACCTACCAGATTATTTCCATGCTCCTCTAACCCCACTCCCATCAACAACTCAAGGTGACGCAGATTTATGCCTCCCCCAAGCAGACGTTCTCCCCCTGCTCCGACCCCTACCCCACCCCATTGCCTCCTCTTCCATCTCTCACCCCCTCTCTCAGACCCTCCATCACTCTCTCCCTTCATTCCCTGACTCCCCGCCTCAGACACAGAGGTGTCCAGCTGACCCCACTGGCTTCCCTTCCCCAGAGGTTGAGGCTCTCGTGGAAGAACACTCCCAGCACTGTGCGGTTTCGCAGGGAGGCCTGCCCTGCGGGGCCCCTCATGGCTGTGTTGCTAAGTGCCCGGGGGTTGGGCAAATGAGGCTCTCGGAAGGGCTGGTACACACCAACTGCATAGCTGGCTGGGATGAGGCGCTGCAGCCGGGAGCCTAGAGTAGGAGGGGTAGGGGCAAGGATGAATCCTCAGGGGGCTCCCTGACCTCTCTGCCAGGCTCCCTTCCACACCACAGATCCTAAAACCTTAGGAATGGGTGAGCCTTTGCTGGTACCTGCCAGCCCTTGCCCCTTAGCGGTGGCTACCTCCCTGACCCTGGGGCTCCATCTCCACTTGGCTCTCACCTACCTTTGCTGCCCCATCTGTGCTCCATGAGGTTGTTGTACCACCCATCAAATCGCTGCACCTCCCATGAAATGGGGTTCTGAGCTCCTGTGTGAGAACAGAGGGAAGGGGCAGCTGAGCGAATCAGTGCATGAGAGGACAGGCCAGCAGCAGAAAGTGGATACCCAGCACAGTGCAGGAGGTAGGGTATGGAGGGAGTTTACCCAGGGTATGTCCAAACTCAAGCCCAGTCTTTAAGCGGCTCACTGGACAACTATGGCAGGGAGCACTAAAGTGGTGTAGCCAGTGTGTGCTGATAAATGGCCTCAGAGAGGAAGAGAAGGGTGAAAGAGAACAGTGGCGGTGGCGCAAGGGATGTAGGAGCCTTCTACTGCCCTCACACCCCAACTCCCTGGGGGACAGGACAGAAACTGTTCCCAGCCCTAAAACATCATACAGTGCAAGAGTCAGCCACTCTTCCACCCAGTGAAGGACATGTCATTCTGTGACTCACCCCTGGGCAGGGGAAATATGGAGAGGGGCTTGGCTCTCTCTCGTTGAGCCGCTCTCAGAGCAAGGGTATGGGCCATGGGGCTGTGGCTTTGGGGCCTATTGTTACCCCTATCTTTTCCCCAGTTTCTTGGGTGAGATCAGGGACTGACTGGTCATGTGGATAACCTTGCTGCCTCCTCTTCTGGGGCATCATGTTCCCCATATGATTCCTCTATTGACCCTATTTTATTCTCCAAAAACTAGGGTCTAGGAGGAAGCACTCAGCTGTTGAGGAAAGAACTCAGGCAGTGGGGGCAGAAGGAAGGGTCTAGAATCAGAAGTGGAGCAAGGATCCTTCTGGTCAGTAGATCAGATGACCAGCCAGAGTCCTTTCCCCAAACTAGGAGGCTACAGGGCTTAGGCTCCCTGTCTGCTCACCTCAGAGAACAGAGAAAAGAAAAGGACTCTCATCAGCCAGAGAGAGACCCATTCCTCCGGTTGTCTCTCCACTCAGACCAAGGACAGGATCTCAGAGCTACTTTCCTGCCCCATGCCCTGGGAGCACGCACGTCAGCACACATCATACGTACACTCGCCAGGGGGTCTGAGAAGGTAGATGACTCAGGCCCTGATGTTTGAGCAAAGAACTCAACTAAGGATCCAGGACATGGGGCAGGAACTAGGGCAGCCACATACATGTGGTCTCTAAAATAAGATGAACCGGTGGCAGAACAAGGAGGCCGCCTCTTGGGTAGGGTATGGGGGAGAATACCTCTGGGAATAAGAGTTAAAAGCCGGGGGAAAAAAGGAAAATCCAAGGCCAAGGCAAGGAGAGGACTGGGAGGAAAGGGAACGTGAGCAGCTTTGGCAAGGGAGAAACTGCACGGGCTGCCTCACCATGCTATCGCCTCCAGCCAAGACCAATCACGCCACAGATTCTCTCTGCTTTCTCCTGGTGCATCCCCCACCCCTGATGATCAGAGACTTGCTCTTTTAACCTAATTTGTGGCACCTTAAGCTCACTTTTCTCCTCAGAGACCCAGACTACAGAGAATGGCCTCAGATTCTAATAAGAGACTGTCCAAAGCTGAAGTAACAAACGCTTATGGATATATTTTTTTTTCATTTTTATTTTTTTGCCATGCCATCAGGTCCCCGACCAGGGATTGAATTCAGGCCACGGCAGTGAAAGCCCAGAATTCTAACCACTAGGCCACCAGGAAACTCCCGGATCTTATTGATTTTTGTTTTTATCACATTGTGTTAAAACACTGGAGACTTCCCTTTAGCTTTGGGTCCAGTCCGATACCAAGATCCTTTATTGTTTTGTGTGTCTGATCAGTCTTTTCCTCTATGGGGTGTCAGGGGTCCTTACTGCGTGAAGAAAGAAGACAGAAGAGAGAGAAAGGGCCCCCAGTTTGTAAGGAATAAAACAGGAAGTGCTGACACAGCAGATGAAGGCTCCCTAATTCTGTGTATTTGGGGAAATTTTTCATTCCATTATCCATTCATCTAGTCAAGAAGCTTGAAATGAGCACTTACCATGTGCAGCGTGCTGGGTTAGCTAGGGACTAGGGATACAGAGGTGAATATGACACAGCTTCTGTCCTTGGAGGACCCCAGAGGATGCTGGGATGCTGTGCTTCTCCTCCAATCTGTACTCACCCATGGGCACCCATGGCCCAACCAGGAGTGTCCATGCCAGAGCCAAGCGGAAGCCCATGATGAAAATGTTAATAGGGCTCAGTTGTTAGAACACCCTAAAATGGAGACCCTAGAAAAAAGACAAAGGACAGAGAGAATGAGCTCCAGCAGTTCAGGAGAGTCAGGGCCTCTTGAGGCCCCTATGAATCAAGGCCTGGGGCTGGGCTAAGACCAGAGTGTGTAGCAAATGGCAGGAGACTGACTCTCTCCCAAGAATCTTTCATTCACTCAACAAACACTTGATAAGCACCCACTACATAGTGGGCACTGACCTAGGCACTGGAGATTAAGTGATAAACAAAGCAGACAGAAATCTCTGCTTTCCTGGACTTTACTTTCTCAGATTAATTGGAAACCTTGCTTTGACTCAGCTTCCTACCGTGTGTGTGTGTGTGTGTGTGTGTGTGTGTGTGTGTGTGTGTGTGTGTTCCGTGGACAGAGTCTTGCTTGGGGGCCAGAACACTGGGTTGAGGCCAGGATACTGTGCGGCTGACAGTCCACTAGTGTGATCTTAGGCAGGTCACTTATCTGCTCTGGACCTTGGTTTCCTCTTCTGGCTATGGGAGTACACATGCCTGAACTGTCTACCTCCTAGCCTGGTTGCCAGAATCAAATGTGAGAATGAGGTTGAATTCCAAGCAAGAAAAGTGACAGATGTTATATAAATGTGATATAGAGAGGGTAGGCTGGAGCTTGGCTTCTCTGGGCAGACTCAGAAAGGATGCAGCCCCCGGTGCTTATGTGTTTGGGGCTGGCTTCCTGCTCTCTCTCCCAGGCCAACAAATCACCTAGGGATGACAGGGAAACAGAGGCAGCAGGGGACTCAGGCTGGGACTCCTGAGTGGCGCAAGGAGTGCCTAAGGCCAGTGAAGACCTCCTAAAGGCAATATGGAGAAGGGGGTGGGGTGGGGCTGGGGAACTGTCTAGCAGAGGAAGGTAGGAGCTCAGTGAAAGCCTCATCCCTAGCCAAACCCTCAGGGCTCCTGGACAGGTTGTCGTCTAGTCACAGAGGAGGGAACCCAGAGGATGATCTCCTCCCCGACTTGACATCTCCCATTAAACAAATGAAAAAAATGTAGGCCCAGCATAATTCAAAAGCTCAGCATTCCACTCACTCCACCCCAGTGAAGGGCTTTGGATGGTTAAAGGCAAAAGGCTGGACATGCTGAAGTGGCCACAGTGGTTCTTCCCTGATCCAGGATGTCTTGCCCCTTC
Source organism: Pseudorca crassidens (assembly GCF_039906515.1). Lineage (NCBI taxonomy): Eukaryota > Metazoa > Chordata > Mammalia > Artiodactyla > Delphinidae > Pseudorca > Pseudorca crassidens. The sequence goes on along the minus strand of NC_090296.1, from coordinate 88,350,366 downwards.
CCCCCACCACTATGTCTTCAGGAGTCTGGGCCCCAGCCAGGTGTACCACTCAACCAGTAAAAGCATGCGGTGAGCTTTCAGGCCAGGCTGTGGGGAGAAACTGAAGGGGAAGGTGGACATGCTTCATAACCACTCCTTTTGGGTGGGTAGCCACAACCATTTACGCAGCATCGCTGGTTCCGTAACTTTCCAACAGCCTTGAAAAGAAAGCACAGCCTCATGACAAGGCAGTGAAGCCCCTGGGGCTGTGATAGAACCAGGAGGGAACACAGGTTGCCTGGTTCTTTCCCCACATGGCTGCTTTCCAGGCCCAAAGCCCTAGTGTGGTGACCCTGGGCTAGGGAAAAGATGAGTCAGCTCCATAGGTAGTCCAACGTGGTCCCAAGGGAGGGCTGAAGGGGAAAGCCTGGACTCTAAATGCCCAAAGTTCCCTTTTTGGCATGATGTGCTGGAACCAGGAGGAGCTCCAGAGAGAGCCCCTAGGCCCAGGCAAACTAGGCCACCCAACATTCCCAGTTCCCAAAGAATCCAGTCTCTCCAAACAGTCGTTGAGGGGGGTGGGGGCGGAGGATAGGACCTCACAGGCTCATTTTAGCCTCAGGTTAAGAACGGAGGCGCAGGGGGGCCAAAGCTAGAATTCCCCTTCCCTCAAAAACGTGGCGACGCTGGGGCACACGCCACCGCAGTCACCTTCCCCGGAGCGCCCGGGCCCGCGGGCGGGGGATGCCCTCCTGGGTCTGACCTGCGGCCGCGGCGTCTCTCGAGCGCGGACGGCGGATTGTCTCCCGCCGGGCTCACAGCTGGGCCCGCGACTTGCGCTCGGGTCCGTCTCCCTCTCCAGCTCTGCGCCGGGGCTGCCGGGGCTGCCGGGGCTGGGAGGTGAAGAAGGTACCACACGTCCCAGTTCTCAGGCGGGGCGAGGCGGGGCGGGGCTGGGCGAGGCGGGGCGGGGCGGGGTGGAGCGGAAAAAAGCGGGCGCGCCGGGAACCGCCGAGGGGCTCCGAGGGGACCCAGGCGCGCAAGGTGAGACCGCACGGGTTCGCAAGGCTCAGATGGGGTAGATGTCCAGTCCGTGGCGAGGCTCGGCTAATGCGGCCGAGTGAACGGCGAAAAGTGCAAATCCGCCTCTACCGGTCTGCTGGGGCTGGGGAGAGGGCAGAAGAGGGGGAGAGGGTGCGAGGAGACGGGGGAGGCGTCCCCCAGATCCTCTCCACGCGGGCGGATCTGGGCTCTAAGACCAAGAGGATCGGTCAGTGCCTGCAGACCAGGCCACGCGTTCGAGCAAGGCATCCGTCCTAACACCCTTTAAGAGTCCGTGGTAACACCCACCCCCCGGAGGTCCTCGTGAGATCTCGGGGGTCTCACCGCCCTCGAGCGCCTCCCGCGCCCTGCCGGACCCCGGATTGCATCGCTAGGTTTGTACTAGAACTGCCCTGGGTTGTGGGCAAGGGGCGAGGAGAAGCAGGGGTCCGAGGGATGGCTGCGTAGGACACGGTTCTCGTGCACCCGTCCTTTTTCTATCCCAGGCTGGGTGGGGGCGGGCGCAGCGCCTCAGAGCCTCGGGTGCGGTCTGAGTAGGTTGAGGCTATTTGGAGTGGGGGGCTGGGGGAAGGGCGGGAAAGTATCCCGGACCTGGTTTGTCTGGTCATAGTCTAGTACTTAAGTGAGTTAGAAGAGTGGGGGGTGGAAGAGAGCCCCGCCAGGAGAAAGGGCGTGCGCTTTGGGCGACAGAACGTCCAGACCTAGTTCCTTCTCTATCCCATCCCTGGGGGCGCTGCGTGTGAGGTTCCACCACGAGGAGGAGAGCTGCGCGTGCTGCGAGGCACGCAGTGTTTAGAAGAGGCGAAGGTAGGAAACAGCGGTCCGGGTTTGAGTGGCAGGGATGCGCCTGCTGGGGTCTGTGCGGTCCGGGTGGGTTTTGGAGGGTACCTTGAAGTGTTGTCCCCGCCCCGGCCCCTAGAGGCGCACTTCCTGCATCCGCCCAGACCAAGTTCAGATCTAGTGGGAGTTCAAAAACAAAGTATGGTGAGAAACTAAGAACAGGCAAACAAACAAAACAACAACAACAAACTTAATAAGGTCCCAAGGTTTATCTCTGATTAACTGGAGTCTAGATAGTTTGACTGGCGTGATTCAGCACCCCAAGGCTCTTCACACACCACAGCCCTTATTAGGGATTCCTACCCCAACGTGCTTTTCAGATCTTGTTCTCTTTCTCCACTTAACTCCCACTTTGGTGCAAAAGCACACATACACACGCCCACACACCTTCTTGAAGAAAAGAGACTGGGACAGGAGTTCTGGACAGGGTCCCCTTAGCCATCCAGAGCCGTAAACTTTGAATGGGGTCCACCCTAACCAGAGAAATAAACCATCACATTCTAGTAGGTTTGTATCACCAATAAGAGCTCTTGGCAACTCCAGGAATGTCACCCACTCCCCCTTTGTAGAGAATTAGTAGTCTTTATGGGTTCTAGAAGAAGGGGAAGGCAGTCAGGGGAAGACTTCAGGAAGAAATCCCTGTGAAGTTACCAGAGGCCACAGAGCATTAAGAAAGTACATAAGAACTTTGAATGCTGAAGTCTGGAGCTTGTACTAGGCTATATTTCCTTAAAAGATTGTAGCCTTATTTCTTGGTCATCCCTCATACACACACAGGAACCCCACTTCTCCTGTGGTAGGTAAGGAATGGGTAACTGTATCTGAAATGCAACTGAGTATGAGAAATGCTTTAGTATTTCAAGGGAGTTCAGAAAGGGAAAAGGTGTCCCTTACCTCTCCAGGCCAGGTGAGAAAGGAGAACCCCCAAAGTGTAGGGATTGGCCCACCCTGTGAGAAAGCACCTCAGTTTTGTCACAGGAGCCTCTGATGCAGCGTTTTTGTGTCTAGAGGTCTGTTACTGGGAACTCCTTCCTTCTTGTGTCTGTATTTCTGTTTATATGAACCTGCAGGTGTATGTCTGACTATATTCTGTGCTTATTTATATTAGTATATATTTATATCAATATAACAATCATGGTAGTCAGCTAGGGGAGAAGTGGTGGAGTGAAGATTGACATGAGATTTCTCTCAGATTAGAAAAATTCTACTGTCAGACCCTCCTTGGCAAGCCAGGGAGGAAGATGTTCCCAAGGGAAACTACAAGCTTTGTAGGAAAAGCAGGATTATTGGGTGTGGGAACTTTTCATTTCAGTCCCACCTCTTCATGCAGGAGGCCTCTTAGCTTAATAATTAAAACCAAATTAGGATCAGGGTCAATAAAAATTAACTTTAAATTGGGCAATGTAGATTAAAGAAGACCTAATTCATTAAACTGAACAAGAAGAAATTAAGGTAAATTTTATTCACCAACTGTCTTTTTGCTTTAGTCAATTTTAATGTTTTGGAGAATTGGAGATAAGTTAACATGTTCTTCTGTGCTTAAGATACAGAAACCCTTTTGTTAGTGTTTCTTTGAATCATCATGTTAATAGAGATGAGCCATTCTTATAAAATATTTTATAACCTCTCTTTGAAATAAATGCAGGAATAATGCTAATACATGACCCTGATCAAAATACATTGCACCTTTATTATTTGCCTATGTTGCAAATATTTGTTTTTGAAATTCCAGCATATAACATTTACTCTTACTTGAATACTATGTATTCAGACTTGCTTTATCTTCCTATATTAACCAAAATATTCTACATTTTATAGCCTTTCCTAAATCATATAGCCTTCCATCAAAATTGTAACGGCTTCAGTCTAGGTGTCATAAATAAAAAATTCTTAGACCAATAAATATCTGCTTTAAAATAAGTATCATTGGGACTTCCTTGGTGGTCCAGGGGTTAAGACTCCACGCTCCCAATGCAGGGGGCCCGGGTTTGATGCCTGGTCAGGGAACTAGATCCCACATGCATGCCGCAACTAAGAGCCTGCATGCTGCAACTAAAAAGATCCCACGTGCCGCAACTAAGACCCGGCGCAGCCAAATAAATAAATAAACAATAAAATAAAATAAATATTAAAAAGATAAGTATCACTATCACATATTTTACAAAATAATTTAATCCTCAGATTCTTACTTATCTTCAGCTGGAGTTGAAATTTATGTTTCAGATTCAATTACACATGAACATTCATGCTTTGGAGACTCCAGCTGTTGGAAGAGGCTTTCTGAAAATTTTGTGAAAGCACTAAAAATTGACAGCGTTGGTCAAATCCCTTCCTGTCCAGTCCTTAGCCCTATGTTGGTGATAGTTAATGTTGAATGATTATGATAGAGGGCAGTGAGGGAGCACAGCTCCCTCTTGTGTGCAAAACAGAAGATGCCTCTAGCAGGGATAGGGACCCGTTCGTTCATATATTCATCCATTCCATCCACAGACTGATTGGTAAGTATATGCTGCATGCAGGGGATGCAAAAATGGAAAGACAAAGTCGTCGCCCTTCAGGAGATTAGAAGCTAATGGGTTCTAAACGTTCAAACAGTTAGAGTGCAGTGTAATTATTGTGATTGTGAAGGTATGTTCAAAATGCAGTCAGAACATTAGAGGTGGGAACATCTACACTGGCCTGATGACGTCAGAGGAAACTTCACAGAGGTGGTAACACAAGCTGAGACTTGATGGGTGAAGAGTTTGCCATGGGAGTACGAGCATTCCAGACAGAGGAAATAGCATATACAAAGGCACGAAGGCTTGAAAGAGCGCGTCAGATTCAGGGAGAGGCCAGTAGTTTAATATGGCTAGAGATTAGATTGCACAAAAGATGGAGATGGAAGTGCAGGTGGGACCAGATCACAAAGGACTTTGCATGTGATGGTGAGAAGATTAGATTTAACCCAGAGCAAAGAAGTGAAATGATTATATTTGCTTGTTAGAAGAATTGTTGTGGCACTGGGCCAGATAGGATGAGGCTGAATTAGGGCAGAGGCAGTAGGGAAGGAAATGCCTGGGTGGTTTCAAGAAATATTTAGGAGGTAAGATGGTTCAGCTCTCTGGCTTATTTGATTGGTGAGGTGGTGATGCCACCAAAGAGACAAATAAAACAGAAGAAAAAGCAGAGTGGAGACCGTGAATTCAGTTTGGGACCTGTTAAATCCAAGGCATCCTTGGAACAGCCAAGTGAAATGTCCAGAGGATAGCTGGCCCTTTTGTGTGTGGAGCCCAAGTAGGGGGTCTACGTGGAGACATAGATTTGAGAAGCATCAGCCATGGGAATGGATGAACTTGCCGAGGGAATCATGAAGAGTGCTGGAAGAAGAGCGTCAAGACAGAATCCTAGGGAGCATAAATGTTTAAGAGGGGAGAAAGAACTAGCAAAGGAGCCACAGAAGGGTTGGCCAAAGGCAGGAGACCCAGGAGAACATGGTGTCATTGAGGCCCAGGGAGGAAGCCTGAAGAAAGAGGAATTACTACAGAGAGATCAAGAATGATGAAAAGTGAAAATTTCCCTTTAGATTTAGCGCTTGGTAACCTAAAGGAGAGAAGTTGGGGATGGGAAGAAGCCAGATTCACTGAGGAAATAAGGCAGTGGACATACATAGACTATTCTTCTTCCCAAAAGCCTGGCTGTGAAAGGGAGAGAGTGGCATAAGATAGTGGCTGGAGGGCACCCAAAAGGTCCAGAGAAAGAGTTCCTTTTCTTTGTGTTCTTAAGATGGGAGAAATGTAAGCATATCCTTGAGAGAAAGAGCCAGCAGAGAAAGAGAAGCTGAAAAGTCACCAAGAGAAAGGGGGAGAAGTGATGAGAAAGGTGGTGGTGAAGGCAGGCAGGATTGGAGTCAGAGCCCAAGGAGAAAGGAGATACACATTCCTCTGGAATGGGAGAGTTGAAGAGTTAAGGAAAAAAAGCAAAACTTCATGTTAAAACTGAGACAGCGTTTATTTCACTTGCCCCAAAGACAGAATAAACATTTAAACTGTCTCTTTGTCTTTGCCTGATACCATGCTACTCCCCAGAGACAGCACCAGGAGGTGGCCAGCCTAGAAGGAGAGAGAGAGGTTGGGAGCTCCGATGTGTCACAGAGAATCACAGAATTTAGAACTAGAATGGGTCCTGGAGATCATCATATCCAACTGTAGAGGAGGAAGCCAAGAAACAGGGAGGTTGTCATTTGCCTGTCCAGTTATAAAATCAGTCAGTGAATGGGACTTTCCTGTCGGTCCAATGGTTAAGACCCCAGGATTCCAATGCAGGGGTGCAGGTTCAATCCCTGGTCTGGGAACCTAGATCCCACACGCCGTGCAGTGTGGCCAAAAAAATTTTTAAATGAAAGAAAAAAAAATCAGTCAGTGAAGAACTGGAACTAGACCCAGAACTGATTCCTGCCCAGGGTTCCCATCAAGAAGGATTGGTGAAAGAGAGAAATGGAGTAATGAAATGTCCCCTCCTTCCCAATCTGGTAGCTTCCATTTATTAATATTATTCTGTTCCAGGTACTATTCTTAACACTTTACAGACACAATCTTGTTTCCTATTCACAATGACCCTATGAAGTAAACATTATCGTCATCATCCCTATTTTTAAAATACACCCAAGTCTCTGTAACTTGAAGAGGCAAAGGCAGAATTCAAACACAGAGCTGCTAAACTTCTAAACTTATTCTTTCACTGTATCACTTAACAAGACACTACCTGGTCAGACTGTAACTTACAGAGCCTCCTGGGTACCAAGGCCCCAGTACAGATTATACACAGGGAAATGAGCAGAGCTGGGTTCGTTGATTGTAAGATGCATTTTTTTTTTTCACATTTTGACATCTCTGAAATTGAGGTGTGTTTTACCAGCGATGGCTGTCATTGTTTAATTGGCAGTGTTTTTTCCTCTTTCTTTCTTTGTGGTACTTAAAATAATGGCATGTCTTGCAATCATTCTGTCTGGATTTAACAAAGCACAGTAAATTTAGGTGCCATTTCCCCAATATCCTGTCTGCAAAGAGACAAACTAGAGCCAAAATAGCTCTGAGATCAAGGGACAGACAGAAAAGAGCTAAGCCAGGGTTTGACCTGAAATGAAGCCTAGGAACTTAAATCAAGGAGGAAGGCTACTGTTGATGATGTGTGGGGTAGAAGGACATCTGGCCCCAGCACTGTGCCCTAGTGGAGGGCAGGCTCCTTCAGTGCCTATTGAGGTGAGCTCAGTTCAGCTCGATTGCTCTCGAGCTGCCAGAACAGGAGCCAGGGTGCCCAAGAAAGCTTGTCAGACCAGCCTGGGCAGTGCCAGGTCTGGGAATCAGCCCTCTGATGATGTAGTTGGATTATATACTTAGCAGAGCTATCTTGCCTTTGTTCTTTGGGGAGTGAGGAGGAAAGCCAACCTTTTTGTATCTGTACCATCTTTCAGCCTTATGCCTTCTCTTGACAGAAAATATAGCTATTTCTATGTTCTGTGATCCGTCTGCTTGTGCTGGAGGCCTGAGGGAGATAAAAGAGAATTACATTTCTTAAGACAGTCCCAGAGGAAGCAGAGAAGCCTGGAGGGTAGTGGTGGCACTGGTTTAGGGGACCTGGGGGTTAGCAAGGGAGCATGGAGTGACAGAGACTGATTGCCAAGGTCCTTATTCCCTCACAGCTAAAAACACGTGGAGATGGATGGCTGAGGGGTAGCGGAAATGGCAGTAACAGTGGCGTCTGGTGAGCACCAGAGAAGAAGGGTGTGGTTTATTCTCTACTGGATCTCTGGCCCCAAGAACAGTGTGTGGCACATAGAGGGCACTCAGTAAACACCTGTTGTTGTAGAGCATCCGCCTCCCCTGAACAACCCCACCAGAATGGCTGCTTTGGGACACACATTCCCCTTCTACGCTGGCCCCACGCCGAACTTCCCAATGGTCACCACCTTGGCCATCATCATCACCATCTTTATGACTTCACTGGTCACCTTCATCATCATCCTGCCAGGCATTCGGGGCAAGATGGTGAGAAACAAAACCAGCCCTGGAGACCCCAGCCCCAGAGAGACCTCAGCCTCGAGGTGAGGGGGCCAGACTTTCTGATTACAATCAGATTCAGGAAAGAGATTCTAGTCCCGAGAAAGCGTCACCCACCCTCCCAGCAGAGAGCTCCCTACTCATTGATTCAACAGATAATTACTGAGTATCTATTATGGGCCAGGCACTTTGATCTCTGGTGACCAAGGGACCTCAGTTCTAGAACACCCTTCCCGAGTCTGGAAAGAGAAAGGGTGGATTTGGAAGGAGGGTGCTCCATCCTAAACCCGCCCACCCTGTGATGCAGAGGCTGTTCTGGATGCTGCGAGTAGTGACCAGCATATTCATTGGAGCTGTGATCCTGGGTGAGTGTGGAGTGTAGCTGACTTGGGCAGCTGCCTGCATCCCATCTCTTCTATCCTGGCTCCCTCACAGAGGCTCTGCTTCAGGGTGGGCTTCTAGACCTCCCTGCCCGCACACCTCCCTCACCCTGGCCTTATCCCCTCACATCTACCTTTGCCCTGACAGGTGCAAGCCTCCTGGATGCATCGCTCCAACCTTCCTAACATATTTATTCAGAGGAAAGCAGGTCAAAATGAATGCCTTTGGGGACAGGGTCTGCGGAGGCAGGAGGGAGAGAACGGTGGAGGGCTGCTTGCTTTGCTTTGGGGATTAGGCGATAGGAAACACAGAAAGTCTCTATGTTGAAGCTCTCTGTGTTTGCCCAGCATGGTTTATTATGTTAATGTTTCCTGCCCCAGCTGCTTGAGTAGTTCTCCCTATATGGGGGCAGGAAGGGAGGACAGGGGGAAGAGGATTATGACCAGGGGAGATATTAGATTCTGACCCATTTATTCATTTATTCATCCCATACCTATTGTTGGCAAACTTACCATGAGCCAGGTCCTAGGCGGGTTAATGGATACACAACTATGAGCAAAACTGACATGGTCCCCTTGCAGCTCTCCCTCTGACTAACCCAGCAATGCCCAGACCTCCCTGAGTTCCTGAACATCAAACTCCCCAACCCCAGCCATGAATTTCAGTTCTGAGTGGTCTGTGGGCCAGGTCAGCACCAACACATCATACAAGGCCTTCAGTTCGGAATGCATCAGCACCGCTGTTGGGCTGCTGCAGATTGGGCTGGGAGGAGTCAACATCACGCTCACAGGTGAGGGGGGGCTCTTGCCTGGGAGGAAGGGAAAGCCTCTGCTCTGCGGCTTTGGGATCTATGTTGGGTGTGGTCTAAAGAGCTCTAGGATCCGGGCTGGGGGAGGTAGGAAGGGAAGTTCTCAGGCCTCAGAAGCTGCCTTCTCTCACTTGAGACCAGAGCCTGGTCCTCTTCCAGTGTGATAAGCCTCTGCCCAGGTAAATACCCACTCTGGCCCTCGGGTCCCTGCTGGGCACAGCTGCTCCATTCCCCAGGGACCCCAATGCAGCAGCTGAACGGAGACCGGCTATTACAACAAGGAGTCCGCCTGGCGCCTGGGGGAGAACTACGCCGAGGAGTATGCCAAGGCACTGGAGAAGGGGCTGCCAGACCCCGTTCTCTACCTGGCCGAGAAGTTCACCCCACACAGCCCGTGTGGCCTGCATGGCCAGTACCGCCTGGCGGGACACTACACCCCGGCCACACTGTGGTGAGGGTGGGACGGAGGCCCTGCTGGCCTAGACCCAGGAGTGGGGTTCCTACCCATCTCTCCCCCACTCATGTGGAGACCCCTAGTGGGACAGTCTGGCACCAGTCACCACGGTGCTTGGTTGGGAAGCCCACAGGCAGGAATCCCTACCTCACCTCTTTGGGTGTCCTCCACCTGGGCCCATCCAGGTAGAAGTTCACCCCAAACAAGGTAGAGGTGCCTGGGCCAGCCTTCCCCTGGCTCTCCAGGGTGGCATTCCTCTGCTGGCTGCTGGCGGATGTGATGCTGTCCATGCCTGTGCTGGTCTACGGTGGCCACGTGCTGCTGGCCATGGGTGCCTTCCAGCTGTTGGGACTGCTCTTCTTCTCCACGGCCATGTCACTCACCCTGCCCTGTCCCCTACGCTTGGGCACTGCCACACTACACACTCACCGTGGGCCTGCCTACTGGATCACATTGACCACAGGTGAGGCCCAATCCTGAAGGCAGGGATGGGAGGACTCAGGGCTGGGGCCCATCAGGTCCGTGGGGTTGAGCGTCTGCCTCCAGGGACCGAGAGGCACTTCTGGGGACCTTTCCCCTCTTTAGAGCCCCCTCCGTCTTAGATCCCTCATCGCTGGGTTTCCCCTTCTCAGACCCACAGCCCCTCCCTCCTCATATGTCCCTACTCCCCTGTGTCTTATCTCTGTCTCTGTCATGTCCCTCATCCCTTAACTCTCTGTTCACCCAGCTCTTCCCCAGATCTTATGATCTCATGTCCCCCCTTCCCTCAAACACTCTTCTCTGTGTCCCCCATTCCTAGAACACTTCTCTGTGCCTATTTCACATAGCCTTAAATTGCCCTGCAGTTTTATTGTCCTCTCCTGTCCCACTGTGTCCTGCCCTCCCCCCAGGGTTTCTCTGTTTTCAGAGTTCTCTCTCTCTCTCTCTCTCTCTCTCTCTCCTGGGATGTAATTGAAGGAGCACTGGGTTTAGAGTCCAAAAACTCAGAGCAACAGAGCCACACCAGCCATATGACCCTATGCCAGTCACTTCTCGGAGCCTAAGTTGCCCTGAAGCAGGGACGATATAGGCTTCCCTTAAGAGGGGTTCTAATGCTCTTAGCAGATGTCCTTGGGAAGGTGTTACTATCACTAAGGCGGGATACTTGTTGCCTCATCCCCAGGCCTGCTCTGTGTGCTGCTGGGCCTGGCCATGGTGGTGGCCCACAGGCTGCAGGCTTTCTTCAGCCACTGTGGGAGAGGACCCTGTCCTGGAGTGGGATCCTGAGGAAGGGGGACTCCTGAGCCCTCGCTACAGGTCCACAGCTGAGAGTCTCGAGCCCCAGGACATTCCTCTGTCAGAGGCTTCCTCTGAGGTGCCCTGTGAGGAGTCTGACTTGCCTTGGAAAGTTCATCTCCCTGGTGGCCACCCGGACTTCCAATCTGGCTCCAGACTTCACTGGAACCCCCCCTCCAACACACCACCAGAACTGCCTGCAGGATGGGTTGTATCAGGTTCCCAGCCCCAATGTGTAGGTGGAGTAGGAAAAGAGGCTCTACCTATTGATGATAAAACATGAAACAAAACAAAAAGCCCTAAGGCAGATGTTGGGGCTGCCATAAACCCTGCTGCCATGCGTGATGAGACCAAGCAGGGGCTGCCCCTCCTTCTGCCCAGCTACCCTGCCCTCCCTTGGGGCTTTGCCTCTTCGAGGTGCCATTTACTGAAACCCAGCTCCACCCACATGATGACAAACGTGTACGGGGGGCTTACAGTGCGATTCTCCCATGTTCCCTCTCATCCCTCTGCATCTCTTGTTTTCCTTTTTCCTGGCTCCCTTTTGTTCTCCCTTCACTTCCCCAGCTTGTGTGATCTCTTGGTGCAATGAACGTACTGTGAGGGAGGAGAGACCAAACTTCTTGTTCTAGATATAATATTAACCGATTGTGCCCCATTCTCTCTGAGCGTCAGTTCTCAAATCTGCCAAATAAGACTGTAGGACTTGCCAAGGACCTAAAACAAACAAACAAAAAATCCCGGGGTTTACAGCTTTATGCCTTGCTGACATTTACCTCGGCCCTCAGACACCACCCCTTTAATGAATAAAGTGAAGCTAGTGAATAAATTCCAAAATGCCATTTCTTCTTAGCCCCCCTCAGCTGGGCCAGCGGAGGGGGATCCCACAGGGCCAGCGGGGGTGGAGGTGTGGGGGAATGACCTGCCTGGTCACTGCTACCATCCACTTGGGGTAGCTCAGGAAGACGCAGGCTCTGATTGTTCTTCTCTGGGCTCACTAGAGGGCACCCTCTCCCAGACCCTTTCCCGGGTTACTCTGCATTCTTCAGACACAGAGAATCCGGTGTCTGTGGCAAAGCAGAGAAAGAGTGTACTAGGCTGCCTCCAACCCAGGGAAGTCTCCCCAGAGCTCGTATCCCGAAAAGCCTTGAAAAGCCATGGAAAATAATGGGAGAAAGTTTAAAAAAAAAAGAAGAAAGTTTATTTACAGCTCACGCTGGGAGACTCTTTCCCGGGTGCAGGCGGCACATCTGAGGCCACTGGCCCTTTCCCCCCGCGCCCCCAGCGCAGTGCCCTCCCGGAGCTCCCCAGGCCCGGTGGGCACTGCTCCCCGGCCTGCGGGGGACCAAGGCAGAGTAGGAGTCCGAGGTTGAGTCCCTTTCACAGGTTAGTACTGATGGTTAAGTCTGAGCCCCAGAACTGCTTATGCAGTGGGTTGTTGAGGGTGAGAGAAGAGCTCCCTTTCGCCTGACTTTCGAGGCCCTTGACGCTTCCATCCAAGAAGGTGCGAAGAGCGCTGGTCCGAGCGTAGTGGAGACTCAGCACCGCAACTCCCAGGAGGAGGCACAGGATGCCTGTGTTAGCGCAGTCGCGGGTAAAGAGGGCGGTCAGGGCTCCAGAACCCGGCCGCCCGACTCCATCTATTGGAGGTATTTGCGTTTCTTCCCCAGACACACGCACCACGGAAAGACCTCTAATATGGCATACATGATACACGGGTTCGCACGCCACTGGGGCAAGATACCGAACCCTTCCGAACTCCCTTCCCCTCCTCTGTAAAATAGGCACAACAGTGCCTGCCTCTACGAACTACTGAGAGGGGCAAATTAGATAATATATGTGAACTCATTATGCAAACCGGAAAGCGCACGCTGGGATAAATCTCGTCTCTGCCCCCAGACACCCGGGGGCCGGTTCCCTCGGTCCTCACCCGTGGCCAGTGTGATCCAAAAGGCGGCACCGTAGTGAGTGGTGAGCTCGGAGGAGCCAAGGCGGAGCTGGCAGAGAGACACGCTGGAGATGGAGGCGAAGGCGAAGACGGAGAAGAGTACGAAGGCGCCGGTGATCAGGAGAGCCAGGCCTCCGTAGTGCGGGGCCGGCATGGAGAGCAGCACGTTGGAGAGGAGCCAGAAGCAGAACGCCACCCTGCGGGGAGGGGACCAGTGGAGCTGTGAGCCGGATTCCCCCAGCCCGCTCGGGTTCCCACGGGCTCGCCTCCCCTACCTCCCGGCCCCAGAACAAAAGCCCGGGGCTGGGATGGCGGAGGCGCAGGGAAACACTGGAGGGGAGTAGCCGGCGCCCAGCCATTGCTGGGTCTCTTCGGATTCCCACGGTCTGTACGGACCTCGTGACCATCTGCTCGCAAGGCGGCAACTCTCACCCCAAGCACGTCGGTCTGTAACTGTAGCTCACATCCTCCGGCTCACATGCCCCCACCCCGACCCCCGCCACACACACGCACGCGCGCGCGCAAGTACGCAAAGTGTCTTCTTTCCGCGCTCACCACAGCGTGGCCGAGGCGTAGTGTCCCGCCAAGCGGTATTGGCGGTAAACCCCGCAGGGGCTGCTCGGAGTGAACTTCTCCGCCAGATAGAGAACTGGATCCGGCAGCCCCTTCTGCAATGCCTCCGTGTACGCCCCAGCATAGTTTTCGCCGATCCGCCAAATGAACTGCTCGTTGTAGTCGATGGTCTCGTTCAACTGCTGCACTGGGTTCCCTGCGGAGGGCGGCGTCGTCACCCGGCTGCGTACAGCGAGGACCGGGCAACTAAGCGGATTCGGATAGGAGAGTGAGAATCTTGAGAGAAATAGGTTTGGCAGCGGTTGGGGAAAACACAAATCAATGAGAGCCAAAAGCTATTCTATATGAGCTTGTGGGAGCTGTCCTCACAGGTCCTCCAACTGCCCCTGCCTGCCACACACCCCCAACCATGGTGTCTGTCAACCTCAGGAGTTCACTTCGCCGCAGCTCCTCACCTGTGAGTGTAACATTAACGCCCGCCAGGCCCACCTGCAGACCGACGTGGGCTCGGACGCGTGCCGCACTGAAGGCCTTGTAGGATGTATTGGTGCTAACTCTGCCCACTGACCATTCTGTGCTGAAGCGTACCGCTGTGGGGAGAGGCAAACCGTGGGGGAGGGGAAAGGTTAGGGAGAAGATTGGGGAGATGGGATTGGGAGGGTGGTGATGGGAGTTGGGACACTGCACAGAGATGGGGGGGTCTAGGAGTCCAAAGGGATATACACGGTAAGGGTGGAAGAGTGGGCACTAGAAGGAGCCCACTAGAAAGAGAATGGGAAGAGGGAGCGGGAACCCATCCCCAGTTCTCCATTTTCCCAGGTGCCCTCAGGCCACCTCCTTCCTCACCCCAGGTCCTCTCCCCCTCCGCTGCATCACACACTCACCCACAATTTCTGCTCCTATGAACAGGCTGAGGAGAACTCTCACCAACCAGAACCAGCGCTGCAGGAACAGGAACCGGGTCAGGCCTGGGTACTGCCCAACCAGAGTCCCCAAGCTCTCCATTGACCCCATGCCACCCGGGCCTTTAGTGCTTCTGCAACTTCCCTCTCTTGCCCACTTTTCCCAGTTACATTCCTGACCTTTAAAGGCTGAAGGCAAGTCATGCAAGTCCCTCTGAGCCACTGGCATTTTCTAATGTTTTCTGGCTGCATGATTCTGCCTCCCAGCCCCATTTTCCAGTCCACCCTGCAACTGGGCTGTCTCTATCTGCTGCTCTCCCACCACCTTCATCCCCTTTCCTCTTCAGCCCTGGTCCCACCTCCTGCTTGGGTCACTGCCATGATGAGGCTCAGTGAGTCCAGAAGTGCTAGGCAGGCAGCGGTCACCTCCCTCAGGAGAGGGAGGCCTCAAGGTCTGGTCACCAAGTAGAGGAGGTGCGAACACAACCTCTCAGGTATTACTAGGTGTGCCAGTTTCCCAGAAAACAAACACAAGACTCAGGGAGGCTAGGTCCTCCTATACTTGAAAAACAGACAACTTAGGCTCTGGGAGAGGAGGGAATCTAAGAAAAAGTGCCCAGTCTGCTACAACTTCGAAGAAATTTCTGTGGAGATATCTCTGTCCCACACACATGACTCAACCCAGTGCACAGGTGAAACACAGCAGTATGAGTTGCTGGTTTCTGTCCTCTTGGCCAGAAGGTCATCACCTGAGGTCAGGATGGGAGTGGGATGGGAGTGGAGGTGCAGCCTGAGGAGAGTCAGGAGACCCCTGCAGCATGTGAAGACTAGAATTGGCCCCAGGATTACTGGACTGGGCACCCACTCTCTGCAGCAGCCTCCTGAATGTTCCAGCTGGGGTCAGCCTCCGGATGTCTTGTATGGGACCTCTCCCTAACCTTGGGAAGGGGTGCTTGCTGGGCCAGACTTCTGCCTATGCTCCACCTGTCTGGTTCAGTGCTTCAGTGCATGGAAGATCTTGCCGCCGTCTTAACTGTCCTATCCTCCAGAGACATGCTATCCTTGACGCCCTCCACCCCCAGACCTAAACTTCTAGTACCCCCTTACCGAGTGGCCACGAATCCCGGGTAAGATGAGTAGGAAGCTGGCAGCCAAGGCCAAGAACACCAGAATGACAATGAGTAGCGGGACGCTGATGCCGGCGGCATGCCGGGGCTGAGGGTAGAAGGGCAGCACACCGTTCCACAGAGTCATGCTGCAACCCGGCCGAGCTGGGTCTGTTCCAACGGGGAGAGCGGTCACTGGCGTCCGAGCCCGGATCCCACTTCCCTTTACCCCGTTCCCTGCGTGCGAGGACTGGACTCAATAGACAAGTCAAGTCTGAGCGCCTCGGCTTGCCCCTAAGGAAGCGCAGAAGCTAGCTGCCCTCAGACGCTCTGGGTTGGCCGGGACGGAGTTAGGTAGGTGGGAAGGCCAGCTCTGCGTGTTCACTCTGCGTTTGGAAGTCGCACAAGACCTGAAATCCTTTTTATAGCAGCCTGGGCAGCGTGCCGAGCCATGTCGGGGCTTTGCAGCCAGGTCCCAGAGGGATAAGGTCATGCAAATGAGAGGCGGAGGTTGCTATGCAAATGAGAGGAGCCCCACCTGCATAGCAAGAGGGTGAATTCCAGTCCAGATGCTCACATCTGGTGCTGGTCTGGCCTGAGTGGACACCTGCACAGCTGGCCTCAGAGGACCCAGAGAGGAGGGTGAGAATGAAGCCGGGGAGGCTGAGGATCTGCGGAGCTGGGGAGGAGTGGTGGGGGAGAGGCAGAGAGCAGAGCAGAGAAGCAAAGATTCCAAGAAAAAGAAGACTTCTGACCCCGATGGGGGCCCTAAGCCAGAGGTCTGAGTGGGACTTGGGACCTGATCTTCCCATCCCTCATGTCCATGCACAGGCATTCACTGAGGGGTACGAGGGACTGCAGGTTCCAGATTCCCAGCTCACTAGCCACGTTCCTTTCCCTGCCTCCTCTAGGAGAAGCAGTTCTTGAGGGGTAGGACTCGAGGCTTTGTTCGGGACCTGGGAGGCTGGAGGTAAAGTCCTGCCAGGGACTGACAAGCCCCAAAGGATTTGTGCCTCCCGGGTTCCTGTGTGTGATCGGGGTTAGTTCTTCCACGGGGTGGAGGGTGGGGACCAGTGTCACTGCCTTGAGGGCTGCTTATGCGTTTAAAAAAGTGCCCCGCAGGTGCGGGTACTTGGTGACGTTTCTAAAAGCTTCGATCCAGAAGTGGACACGGCTGGTGCCTCCTCCTCCTGTGCCAACTGTCGATGTGGGGGACGCCTGCTCCGTGTCTCTATGTACCACCTCCCACCCTTTTGGCCACAGGGTCAGCATGGTCCGTGCAAGGCCAGAGGCCCTGGTGCTCCTGGGAGCTCTGCTGACTGCACTCCTGGACCCAGCGGGTAAGTACCAGGCGCCCCTAGTTCGGGATGTCTCCCAGTTTCCCTTGGGAGTTGGGGAAGGGAGACCTGCAGGCAAGCGGCTTCCTGAGGCTGGAAGATCGGGTGAGATGGCTGAGCGGCTCAGCCAGATGGGAAACTTCCTGGCGCAGCCTAGACGCCGGGCGAGTATCGCCACTTGGGTCGGGTTGGGGGCGCTCGGCGGTCTGGAGAAGCACGGGCCGAGGCCGTCGGGTCCCAGAGGGGTCGCAGGGAGGCTAGCACTGAGTGGACCACCCTCTGACCCACAGGAGGCCAGGACTCAGTCTCGCTGACCTGGGAAGTGCAGCGCTATGACGGCTGGTTCAACAACCTGAGGCACCACGAGCGTGGCGCTGCCGGTGCGTCCCGTGGTCTGGGGTGGAGAACGGCTAGTGAAGGGCAGGGTCGCGGGAGACCCGGCGCGGAGAAGCCGAGAGAGCGAGCCGCCAGCCGCCCGGCTGCCTGCGCCGCGAATTCCTGTACACCCCTGGGGACAGAAGAAGGGGTCTCGTCAGTGGGAGTGGGGAGTTGGAGGGAGGAGTAGAGCGAGTTTCGTGGGCTTGTTGGAGACGGAGTGCTCAGACAGAGCCCGGCTCCCTGCTTCCCACAGGCTCCCGACTGCGGCGCCTTGTACCTGCTAATTACGCGGACGGCGTGTATCAGGCTCTGGGGGAGCCGCTGCTGCCCAACCCGCGCCGACTCAGCAACGCCGCCATGCGGGGCAAAGCTGGGCTGTCATCCAGCCGCAATCGCACAGTGCTGGGAGTCTTCTTCGGTGAGAGCAAAGTGGGAGAACGCGTCTTCGGTGAGGGTTGACCTGGCGCTCAGCTCAGAGCCTGGGGAGAGGGGCCCTGAGGCCTCTCTGCAAGTCCACAGGAGACCGATACAAGACCCCGAACCACTTCCTCTCCCCACCAAGCCTCACTTCAAGCCTTTCTTCCTCTTGGAGGGATTTGGGGGTGTTGATTCGGGGGTATTTGCTCTCCTAATCTTTCTCTTATCACTGACTACAAACCCAGTAGTGCCACTAACCCTCATTATAGCTCTTAGAAGCTGATTCCACTACCGCCCCTCTCCTGTTGTGATTATATCTTCTTTCCCCCGAAGAGGGAGGGAGAGGCAGGATCTGTTAGGAGAGGGGGACTGGCTTGGGGGAGCCCTTACATTAATTCTATTATTTTGATTCTCCCAACAACATTATGGGGTGGGCGAGGAGGGTACTATAACCCCACTTTGCAAATTAGAAAAATGTTTTAGAGCTGGTGGCGCGGAATTTGCCTTGGAACATCTGCCTTTAGGCTCTTCAGAAATTGGCGTCAGCCTTGGCGGTGGGGAGTAGCAATTCTCACCAGTTTGCCCCCCGACGCCCGCAGGCTACCACGTGCTCTCGGACCTGGTGAGCGTGGAAAAGCCTGGCTGCCCAGCCGAGTTCCTCAACATCCACATCCCGCCCGGAGACCCCGTGTTCGATCGCGACCAGAGCGGGGACGTGGTGCTGCCCTTTCAGAGGAGTCGCTGGGACCCCGAGACCGGACAGAGCCCCAGCAACCCCCGGGACCTGGTGGGCAGGGCAGGCGTATGGGGGGGGGGTGGGGCGGGACCTGAGGCAGCTGTGGAGAGGCTCCCACCACCCGCAACGGCCGCCCGGCCCTCGCCCGCCCTGAGCCGCCTCGGCCACCCGACCCCCGGCTCAGCCTCCCGCTGTCCCCGCAGACCAACGAGGCGACGGGCTGGCTGGACGGCAGCGCCATCTATGGCTCCTCGCACTCCTGGAGCGACGAGCTGCGCAGCTTCTCCGGTGGGCAGCTGGCGTCGGGGCCCGACCCCGCCTTTCCCCGGAACGCGCAGGACCCGCTGCGCATGTGGACTGCGCCCGACCCCGCCACGGGACGGCGCGGGCCCCGGGGGCTGTACGGTGAGGCGGCGGGGGCGCGGGCTTGGGGCCGGCGAGGTGCGCCCCCCTCGGGCCCACCCGCGCTCAACTCCTCCCCTGTGTCCCCACCGCGCGGGCAGCCTTCGGGGCGGAGCGAGGGAACCGCGAGCCCTTCCTGCAGGCGCTGGGCCTGCTCTGGTTCCGCTACCACAACCTGTGGGCGCAGAGGCTGGCCCGCCAGCACCGGCTCTGGGGGGACGAGGAGCTGTTCCAGCACGCGCGCAAGAGGGTCATCGCCACCTACCAGGTCGGTCGCGCGGCCCTGCCGTGTCCTTGTCCCTGGGAGACTCCGCTGCCCCGCAGAGCCCTCCATCGTTGGACAAGCCCACCCAGAAACACCCCTCCCCAGACAGCTACCGTCTAGGGAAAGTCCCTGAGAGTGATAAGGAGGCAAAGCGCTAGTTATACCAGAGGTTTTCTCGTGATTGTTATTTAGCTGCCCCTCCCCCCTGCCCTCGTTCCTCGTGGGCAACGGGAACCTCCTCCCCTCTCCTGTTTGAGTGTCTCTCCCGTGACTGCCCTGCCTGGTCCTCGTCTCACACCTAAGCCTTCCTTGAGCTCAGATCCTTCCTGGCCTGGCTGCTCCAGCGCTGGCCTCCCATTTCCCCCTCTCTTGACCCTCAGAACATCGCGATGTATGAGTGGCTGCCCAGCTTCCTGCAGCAAGCACCGCCGAATTACACAGGTGAGGGAGTTTGGGGAACACCTGGGCTGAGGCGGGGTTTGAGGAGGGGGAGGGGGTCAGGATCCATAGACAAAGAAGACAGGTGGGTTCGTGTGACGAGTGTGTGAGGGTAAAGAGCCTATTTCTCTTCTTACCCCTGTGGACAGAGTACCGCCCTTTCCTGGACCCCAGCATCTCTCCGGAGTTCCTGGTGGCCTCTGAGCAGTTCTTCTCCACCATGGTGCCCCCTGGCGTCTACATGAGGTGAGAGAGGGTCTGGCTGAGCATCACACTGGCAGAGGTGAAGAATTAGTGGTCTTGTGGGCCTGGGGCCTTTTTTACACCCCTACAGTTTCATGGGGGAAAAGAAGCAGAATTTGGTGCCCTGAAACAGCACCCTGGGGTAGGAAGTTCAGTCTTAACAGGAAAATCTCCCCATTTCCTCCTAATGGCTGAACTTCAGTTGTTGAGAGCAGGATTTGTCCAGCAGCTGGGTCACTCTCTTCCCTCCTTCCCTTCCTACCCTGTGTGGACAAAGAGCAACCTCTACCTTCAATCCGCACTCGTTGCCAAACCCCTGCCATGTTCAAGGAAGTTCCGAGGACACCTCTTAGTACTGGCCAGGCCCCCTCTGAATCCCTCGCCCCACTCAACCCCACCTCAACTTCTCTGAATTCTCTTACTGCATCCTTGATTCCCCATTTCAGAAACACCAGCTGTCATTTCCAGATGGTCCTGAATGAGGGTTTTGGCAGCTCCCCAGCTCTCAGAGTCTGCAACAGCTACTGGATTCGGGAGGTCAGCCTGGGGTCAGGGGCAAGGGGAGGTGGGTCAAGGTCAGTCTTATCACACAGGCTGGGAAAAGCAACAATTCCAGTTCTTAGGTGTTGCAGCTCCAGGGTGGTGGGAGTTGAAGGGTAGAGTGATCAGAAAATTATCTGGGGACAACAGCTCAAGAGAGTCTAGGACTGGCCAAGGGCCCTTTATCCTGAGGTGCTGCAGTGGTCCTGAGAAGGACCTGGCTTTAGGGAGGGGCCTGAGAACCTACCTTGAGTGTGTTGTTTTATTCCAGAACCCCAATCTGAACAGTGCCGAGGCAGTGAATCATCTGCTGCTGGGAATGGCCTCCCAGATTTCGGAGCGGGAGGACAACATAGTGGTTGAAGATCTGAGGGGTAAGCACTGGAGGCAGAGGGGATGAGGGCCCAGAGGTCCGGGAGCCTGGGGACCCTTCTGGGTTAAGCATCAGGCAGACCTAGGGTACCTATAAAGCAGGAACATAGATAAACACACAGCAAACAGCCATTAGAAGAAAACAAGCTTTATTCTAAATTACTAACATCTGAGGGTGTGGGGGAAGGGTGGCACCACAATCTCTGGTGCTTAGGTCGCTAAAGGTTTTTGTCCAGCCCTATGCTGAGGTTAAGTAGGTGAGACGGGGAATTTACTGCTTGGTGACTAGAACAGTCCTGAGTCTTAGGGGAAGAGTTTTGCCAGAAAAATTGCCCCTGGTCACACATGATGACAGTGACCCTGCACCAAGGCAGGGCACATGTCGAGGAGTGCTGAGTGTGGGTAATGCCAACAGCCCAATTCAAGGCTGCTGGGCGAAGAAGGGTTAGAGGGACTGAGCCTAGAGCCTGGTCCTCTCTCCTCCTCAGATTACTGGCCTGGCCCTGGCAAGTTCTCCCGCACTGACTATGTGGCCAGCAGCATCCAACGTGGCCGAGATATGGGGCTGCCCAGCTATAGCCAAGCCCGACAGGCCTTGGGGCTGGAGACCCCAGGGAACTGGAGTGACCTCAACACCACCGTGGACCGTCAGGTCAGGAATAGTGATGATGATAATGGCAGCTAAAGCTTTCTTGTGGTGATACTGTTCTAAGTCCTTTACACATGTAACACATTTAATCTATGTCAAGAACGTTACAGAGTAGAGACCATAATTATCGCCATTTTACTGATGACATAATTGGTAAGTCAGTCTTGGAAGCAGGATTTAAATTCAGCCATCTGATTCCAGAGTATCCTCACCACTGCATTGTACCATTACTGCAGAGTCGCCCCTGGGTTGGGTGCCATTGTCCTATTCCTGCAGGATCTCGCCCCATGAGTTGGGTGACCCTGAAGCTGCTGATCACTGGGGATAGGCGGTCTGGGTAGTGACGCACTGGTCCTCCCACCAGACTTGTCACCACCTGAGGAGTGCTGCCTAGATAGAGGACACTTCCTCAGGCCTGAGCAGCAAGCCAGGCAGCTGATGGGGTCCTGTGTTTGAGGGATGGGGCAATAGTGGCTGCCCTCCCAACACAAAACCGTATCCACGCTCACACGCTCCTCACTTCCTGTGTGGCCCCAGATGCTGGAGGCCATAGCTGCCCTGTACAACCAGGACGTGTCCCGGCTGGAGCTACTCCCCGGGGGGCTCCTGGAGAGCCATGGGGGCCCTGGACCCCTCTTCAGCACCATCATCCTCGATCAGTTTGTGCGACTGCGAGATGGCGACCGCTACTGGTTTGAGAACAGCAGGAATGGGTGAGGCCTGCTGGGTTCCCACCTCAGACTCTACCTCGGCCTGGGCCCCAGACCCTCTGCCTGTAAACAGCACCCGGATGTCCCAGCACCCCTCCCCAACCCCTCTCGATCTCTTTTCTCATCTGGGTCCCTGGGCCTGAGTTTGCTGGAGACCTGTGTCCCCTTCCCATCCCAACAATTCCTGGCTTTCTCTAACTTAGGCTATTCTCCACGGAGGAAATTGCAGAAATCAGAAACACCACTCTTCGGGACGTGCTGGTGGCTGTCACCAGCGTGAACCATAGTACCCTGCAGCCCAATGTCTTTATTTGGCAACAAGGTGGGTGGCCTGGGAGAACACAAGCAATGGTGGCAGAGAAGAGACAGAGGTTGTGTGGGGATCACTTGGTGCTGTCCAGGGAGCTGGGCACCGGCAGCTCCTTCTGTGTTGGTCTGGGAGGCCTGCATTAGGCCACCTCCCCCAGTAGAGACTAGACTGGTTTGCAGGCTGAACCTTGTGGTCAAGTTGGGATAGATGCTGAGAGATGGGATGTGGAAGAGGAATTTTTGACGGGAACAAGTTCCAGGGAGGAGGGTTTGGGAGGGAGTGGGTACCTGGTCCTTTATAGGACAGAAGGGAAGGCTGCCTGGCCAAGGAGTGGGATCCTCAGGCCCTGAGATCTTCTGTGTCTTTCCCTCAGGTGCACCCTGCCCTCAGCCCCGGCAGCTCACAAGTGAAGGCTTGCCCCCCTGTGTGCCCCTGACTGTGACTCATTTCTTCGAGGGCAGTGGTCCTGGTTTTGGCATCACCATCGTGGCTCTGTGCTGTCTCCCCCTAGGTGAGCCCTTTACCCCTTCGCCCATTTCTCTTCTGGCTCCCCTCCTCCTCACAGACTGTCCCTGCCCCTCATTATCTGCTGGCCTGTAAGGCTAGCTCCTAGGTACATTTGAAGCCAGGCTCAAGGGGCCTTGGGAAGGGAGGGGCGGCAGCCAAAGCCTCAGTGAAGCTGTAGGCGAGGCCGCGCCCCCCCCCACCCAGTGTCTCCTTCTGACCCCCTTCAGTGAGCCTGCTTATCTCTGGGGTGGTGGCCTATTTCCGGGGCCAAGAGCTCAAGAAGCTACAAAAGAAAGGCAGAGAGAGTGTGAAGAAAGAAGCAGCCAAAGATGGAATGTCAGGTGAGATGGGGCCAAGGGACGGGAAGAAGGAAGGGGACAGATGGGGGGGCGGTGCTGGGAGAAAGAACCAGGTTACAGATGTGGGGAGAGAGCCAGGCTTTGGGGGTGCCTACTCAGACTGGCAGAGTGGAGCTAGCCTGAGGGCAGGGGCCTGGGGAACTCTGCTGAACCACTCTGCCCCATTGTCCCTTCCCTAGCGATGGAGTGGCCGGGACCCAGGGAGAGGAGCTATCCCATCACCATCCAGCTGCTCCCAGACAGGCGTCTGCAGGTCCTGGACAGGCGTCTCTCTGTGCTCCGCACCATCCAGCTGAGGCCCCCGCAGCAGGTCCACCTCATCCTGTCCAGCAACAGCGGACGCCGCACCCTGCTGCTCAAGATCCCCAAGGAGTATGACCTGGTATGGCCCATCCTGCCTCCCCAGCTTGGGCTGCCCTCGCACATCTCCCCTCTCACGGCGAGTCCTCTCCGGCCACCCCGTCCTCAGCTACAGAGCTCAGTTGTGAAGGCTGATGCTGGGAGGATCCACTCCTTTCAGAGGTCCCCAGCCCCACCACACTCTCCCTCTGATCCCCTTTGAGCCTCTCACCTGGCCCCAGCCGGGATGGAATGGGGGACAGCTTTTTTCTCCATCCCCCAACCCAAGACCCTCTGAGGGGAGGCTGAACCAGAAGCTCGAGCCTTCCTCCCACCAGGTGATGCTGTTTAACTCCGAGGAAGAGCGAGGCACCTTCGTGCAGCAGCTGCAGGGCTTCTGTGAGAGCTGGACTCTGGGCCTTGATGTGGCTGAGATGAGTGAGAACGAGCTGTTCAGGAAGGCTGTGACCAAGCAGCAGCGGGGCCGCATCCTGGAGGTCTTCTTCAGACACCTCTTTGCCCAGGTGCCTGACTGTGCCTTTTGGAGGCAGGACCGGGCCCAGGGGTTGAAGGGACCCTGGGCTGGACAGGACCCTATGTGGGGTGATCTAAGCTTCTGCTCTGCGGGCTGGAGATTTCAGTTTCCTCATCTATGAAACAGTGATTAAAATAGGATCCATCCCTCTAGGTTGCTGTGAGGATTCAGGGAGATGGTCTACATCAGTGGTTCTCAAAGTGTGGCCCCTGGACCAGCAGCAGCAGGCTCATCTGGGAATTTGTTAGAAATTCAAGTCCTCAGGCCCTTCCCCAAGACCTAGGAAATCAGGAACTCTGGGGTTGGGGCCCACAAGCCCACCAGAGGCTTCTGATTCACTCTAAAGTTTGATAAACACTGTTCTATGTGTGCTTGCTTCGTTATAGGCATTTAACAAATGGTAGTTACATGTATATGACTTTTAAAATCAGGCACATGACAGCCCTGTCTGAATTGACAAGAGAATGTATCTTTAGCCCCTTCCTCCCTGTCCACTTAATGTCTGCTGCAGCTTCTGTCCCCAGTGTAGGCTCTCTCACTTTGCATTCCCAAACCGTGCCCCTCCCCATTCCCACCCCATCCCCTGCTACAGTCACCCCCTCTGCAGGAAAGCAGAAGCCCAAGTCAGAAGTTTATCTAATGACCGTGAGCAGCCACCAGGACTCACCCTTTCTGAGCTGGACTTTGGGGAGATGTGAGAGGTCACTGAACTGCTTCCAGCCTCACCTCCTTCTCTCCTTCCCTCTGCTGCTGCCCGAGTGCAGGTGCTGGACATCGACCAGGCAGACGCCGGGACCCTGCCCCTGGATTCGTCACAGAAGGTGTGGGAGGCCCTGACGTGTGAGCTGAGCCGGGCCGAGTTTGCCGAGTCCCTGGGCCTCAAGCCCCAGGACATGTTTGTGGAGTCCATGTTTTCTCTGGCCGACAAGGACGGCAATGGCTACCTGTCCTTCCGGGAGTTCCTGGACGTCCTGGTGGTCTTCATGAAAGGTAGGGGGATGGTGGACCATCCCAGGAGTCAGGTGTCTTTCAGCAGAGAGTTGACGGGCATCCCCCTATGTCTTGCCAGGCTCCCCAGAGGACAAGTCCCGCTTGATGTTCACCATGTATGACCTTGATGGGAATGGCTTCCTCTCCAAGGACGAGTTCTTTACCATGATGCGGTATGGGGTGGGCCCCTCCAGTCCTGAGACTTCCTGATATTTTAAACAGGAAAACAGGTCAGGTCAGAGGAGGGTAGGCGAGGAGGTTATGAGTCCATCTACATTGAGAGGTGGCCTAGGTACTATATCCTAGACGCTCAGAGCATCCAGCTTCAGAAGTTTATCTGGCCAGGCCCCTGCCTCCAGGAGAGTCTGTATTTGCAGTGCCAACACCACCAGAAAATTCTCCCTAGTTACAAAAGACAACCAACATCAAGATGACCAGTAACAAAGCCCACTAACCCCTTCTGGATGCCTTTGGGTCTTTGCTAACTCTTCAAATGCTGTGCTTTACACAGTGAGATAATGAATCATGGAGGACGGATGCCCTGGGTTACTGCCAATATTAATCACCATGACAGGCAGGAGGAGAAACATGGAAAGTTCTTCTATATTCCAACCCTTCTCTCCTCCTGCTTCTTAAGCCATTTCTGGTTGTGGTGTGCCGATAAAGACCAGTTTTGAGCTCACAGGCTTATTCCTGAAGACCGTGCTCCACAGCTGCCTACAGCTCTATAAGGACTGGGTTCATATCTCTCTTTGTTCCCTGCTGAATCCCCTCCTCCGCACTGTGATTGGCACATAGCAGGCATTCAATACATAGTTAACTGAATCAGATGAAACAAATAAGTAAATGAATAAACAGAATGCGTAGAACAGCCCAGACCCTTTTAACTCTTCTACCCCTGTAAGCCTCCTCATTGCTTTCAGCTTTCACCTTAACTGCCACATTCTTTACAGTCCAGATACCACAACTGGACATGGGCTTCTGAAAGGGCTAGGGCGAGGCGCATTGCAGTTGTCCCTCACTGGGCGTGCTGCTGCAGGACCCTCTAGGAGACAGTCTCTGCCCCAAGGGGCTGAGGTCCACCTCCTTGGCCTGTACTCAGTGTGGCTCTTGCTCAGTCTCACCCTGAGCCAGTGGGATGATGTGTTTTTTAATGTGATGGCAGTGCTTGCTGTGCCGTGCACACAAAGGTCTTTTTCTGCTGGACTCACACAAACTTGCATGTTTGTTTGCTTTTGTCCCAAAAGCACAGTCTAAGAAAAGAGTTATGGCCACTGTAGCTGCCACTGTGGGTGATGTCACATTGGGTGCGGAGATACTCCTGCCTATGCCCCAGGCTGTTGGCACAAGGAAGCAGCAGCCAGTGCAGCTACATCTCCTCTCCCAACCCCCCGCTGGACCACGAACGGGGTGCCCAGCAGTGGTGTGGGAGGTATCAACATAAGAGCCTGCCACGTGAGAGAGCCATGGCACACCTGGACAAGTCCCTACACTAAGTGGACATTCATCCCAGCTGTAGGTGCCCCCCTGTTTGGGGACTGCTTTCTTTAACTGGTCAAGGTCACTTTGAATTTTGTTCTGCCTTTTGAGCCCTTGGCCACCCCACCCAGCTTAGCGTCAGCAGCAGGCTGGATGAACACCTTCTCAGTGCCATTTCCTGGGTCACTGGTAACCACATTAGATAGGCCGGGACCCACCCCACCCAGCACCTGCCTGAACCTGACCTTGCCAGGTGACAGGCTGCGTTCGTCTCTCCTCCCTCCCCCTGCCCAGGTCCTTCATCGAGATCTCCAACAACTGCCTGTCCAAGGCCCAGCTGGCTGAGGTGGTGGAGTCCATGTTCCGGGAGTCGGGCTTCCAGGACAAGCAGGAGCTGACGTGGGAGGACTTCCACTTCATGCTGCGGGACCATGACAACGAGCTCCGCGGCACCCAGCTCTGTGTCAAGGGTGGAGGTGGAGGTGTGTGAGTTTGGAAGGCGTCAGGAATGGACGTGTCTTCAAAATGAGAGTTCCTGGTGCATAGCACTCAGGTCTTATTTCTCTTTTAGTCCTTGGTGCCTGGTAGAGAGCCAGGCACGTGTAATCAAGGGCATCACATACACCTGCGCAATTTATGCACAAAGATACCCACTGAGGGGTCAGGGCAGGCTGAAGTCCAGCCTACATTCTACACACCAACCATGTGCATTGGTCTGGGGTGTGTCTGGCCAGAGGAAGAGGCCCTATTTTCTCTACACAAAGGACCTGCAGGGTTGCATCCGCCTGGAGGGGGGCCCCTTTTCTAATTGCACTCAGTTGCCACATTGTCTAGCAGTGGCCGCCGCCCTGTGTACAGTGGGTGCTCGGTGTGGGCAGTGAGGGGAGCAAGGCTGGGGAAAGAGATGGGGACACGACCAAGTCACTGGCAAGTGCCACGGCAGCCTTCCTTGGACAGTCTCCTCCCTCGTGGGGAAGCCCGTCCAGCTTCTTGTTCTCCCCAGGTACTGGAGACATTCTTAAACCAAACGTCAGCTGTCGAGTGTCATTCATCACTCGGACTTCTGGGGAACGGTGAGTGGGAATGGGGCACTGGGAGGTGCCCCGGCTGGGTCCCCTGCAGAGAAATGAAGGAGTAGGGCTGGTGGAATCAGCCCCTGGGCCAGACATTTGCTCTGAAAGTAGCTTTCAGCGCACGGTTGTTCTAGCCCAAGTTCCAGCTGCCTCACACACATAACCCCTTACTGCTCAGGAGTCTGGCTCTCTCCCTGCCCCTCCAGGACAGAATCATTCTACAGAACATGTGATCAGATCATGTTCATTCCTTCTGTCTTGCCTTCTGCCTGGCTTCTTTCTGACCGGTTTTATGGGCAGGTTCTGTGGACAGAAATGAGTCCCAGGATCTATCCCCTCCCACATCAGCCCCAACTCTGACTTGGCAGTTCTTCTCCTGGCTGCAAAGACAAGGGGAGAATGAAACCCATTTTTCTCTTCTCAGTTCTTACCCTCAGGGAGTGGGGCTCCCTGTCTCAGAAGCCCCAGAGTTGGGAGGCCCTGGGTTGAAGAAGAGGTTTGGCAAAAAGTAAGTGTTTCCCAGACCCTTGACCCGAGGAGACATGGGGAGAAGTCTCAGGGTCTCTGGTCTGCGCACAGCCCCACACACAAGGAACCATCCTGAGACTCATTCCAGGTGTCCCTGACCGGATTGGCAGGCTATTGAGTTAACGACTCTTCAACCTCTTCCAACCTCTGCACCCTAATCTTCAGGCAGGGGGCCTGGCACTCGGATGCAACACCAGGCAGTGAGGGGTCTCCTGGCTCCTGCCTGCTTTGGGCACAGCAGTGAGGCCTGTGCAGGGAGCAGGAAGAAGGAAGCACAGAACAGAGAGGAGGAGGTGGAGATGGAGTCGTGGGGAGACAGAGGAGTGGGTGGAGAGGGCAAATAAAGCTGAGAGGTAAAGGCTTGGCAGAGTGGATTCTACCCCCCAAAAGCTTTTTCTTTCATCTGTTGTGGCCCATCCTGACCGCTACCAGATCACCAGGTCTCCTTCATAGGGTGGCATTTAGGGGAGGACAGGGTGCCCTGATCTCGGGCCACCTGCCTCCCATTGCTGCAGGGCAGTGGTGCCCCCTCCCCGGCTATACACAGAGGCGCTGCAGGAGAAGATGCAGCGGGGCTTCCTGGCCCAGAAGCTGCAGCAGTACAAGCGCTTTGTGGAGAACTACCGGCGGCACATCGTGGTCGTGGCAATCTTCTCAGCCATCTGTGCCGGACTGTTTGTGGAGCGTGCTTACTGTAAGGAGAGTTCCAGGTTGTGGGCAGTGGGAAGGGAGACGTGAGAGCCTTCTGGTTGTTATTCTTGATCCTCAGGCATCTGGATAGGGGAGCCCAGCTGTTCTGACTGGGGTCCAGGCTTCTGTGCTGTGCTGATCCACCCCCACTGTGCCCCCAGACTATGCCTTTGTCTCGCCACCCTCGGGCATTGCAGAGACCACCCTCGTGGGCATCATCCTGTCGCGGGGCACGGCGGCCAGCGTCTCCTTCATGTTCTCCTACATCTTGCTCACCATGTGCCGCAACCTCATCACCTTCCTGAGAGAGACCTTCCTCAACCGCTACGTGCCCTTCGATGCCGCCGTGGACTTCCATCGCTGGATCGCCATGGCTGCTGTCGTCCTGGCCAGTATGTGGCTCCTGGGCACGCTCGCCACTGCTGCAGTCCCCTGGGTCGAGCTGTGGGGGAGGCAGTGGGGAGACTGGAGCTACTTATACTTCCTGTTCTCCTCGGGGCTGGAGGTAGAGTTGGCCCTGGAGGCGTCTCTAACAGGATGTGTCTCTTTCAGTTTTGCACAGTGCTGGCCACGTGGTGAATGTCTACATCTTCTCAGTCAGCCCCCTCAGCCTGCTGGCCTGCATCTTCCCCAGCGTCTTTGTGAATGATGGGTCAGTTTTGGGGAGGGTCCCCCTTGGGAATCCTGGGGCAGGCCTCAGGGTACAAGAGAAAAGAGGTAGATGGCCCTAGACCCTCCACTCTCTCACTAAGTGAGGGCGAGAAGCTAGCATCCTTGGGGAAGCTGAGAGATGACTTCCTTGCCCTCAGGAAGGAAGCAGGCCGTAATTGGCCAGGAAAGGAGTTTGGGAGATGAAGTCGGAGCCTCTTTCTCACGTGTACCTGACACATAGCTTGCTATCTCAGCCTACTGTCCATTCACTGGGCAAATATTTGTGGAATACGTCCTGTGTGTCCATCCAGGAGCCAAAGAGTAGGGATGCCAAGATACATGCAGTCGTTCAACAAATATTTATTGAGCATTTACTCTGTGCTGGGCATTGTTTGAGCATAGGGATAGAGCATGGAGGTAAGCTCCCTGCCCTCATGGAGCTTACAGAATATGAACCAAGCACTTCAAGGAAGCAAAGGTCAGCTGCAGTAGGAGAATTCAAGATAACACAGGAGGAAGAATTGCTTTGAGATCAGAGGGTGGAACTGCAGGAGGCTGGGTGCCATGTTCTTTGGAAGGACCCTTGGCCATCTGGGTTGAGGCCCAGTAACCTCCGCATTCAAGGCCGTCAGGAAGAGAGTCACATTGCAACAGTGGTGGAGCCCCTCCTGCCCCAGCCTGAGGCTCTGGGTGTCTTTGTCCTACAGGTCCAAGCTTCCCCAGAAGTTCTACTGGTGGTTCTTCCAGACAGTCCCAGGTAAAGAGTAGACTGTATGTGGAGTCTGGGGTTTCTGTCTGAGGACTTTTGCTTTTGTCCTCCCTCATCTTCCCATGAATACACACTTGTCTATAGTGGTCATAGGATCCCTTTGCAGCCTCCAGCACAAGCCTCAGCTCCAGCTTCTTTGGGCAAGCTGTTCTGGGAGCCAGGGAGGGATGAGAGAGGTCAGGGAAGAAGAGCGGAATGGGGAAATGCCCTCTGGCATTCTCAGCCCAGGCTGAGGTCCCGAGGCCAGGGGCTCTCTGACCCTGTCCCCGCTGCCCCCAGGTATGACAGGGGTGCTCCTGCTCCTGGTTCTCGCCATCATGTACGTCTTCGCCTCCCACCACTTCCGGCGCCGCAGCTTCCGGGGCTTCTGGCTGACCCACCACCTCTACATTCTGCTCTACGTGCTGGTGAGGGACTTCTCTGGGCAGGGCCAGGCCACAAGGCAGAGATGAGCACTCATAATGTGGGGAGGGAGCAGGGTGAATTGGACGCAAGATCTCAGACCGAGACCCCAGACCCGAGATCACAGCCTATGGAGCCTATGCCAGCCCCACCTACCCTGCCCAGGCCCAGGGCCCAGGCAGGAAGTATCTGGGTAGGGTGGGTGCAGGAAGGGGGCCAGCTGGGCCTGAGCTATACTAACTGGCCATGTCTCCAGCTCATCATTCACGGCAGCTTCGCTCTGATCCAACTGCCCCGTTTCCACATCTACTTCCTGGTGCCAGCACTTATCTATGTGGGGGACAAGCTGGTGAGCCTGAGCCGGAAGAAGGTGGAGATAGGCGTGGTGAAAGCAGAACTGCTGCCTTCAGGTACCAGGCCTGGCCTGACCCTCGGTGGGCAGCATTGGAGGTCAACTCATGGGACGTGGGAAGACAGCTCCCCAGGCCTCCTCATCCCATTGCTGCCTCCGTTAGCCTCTCAGGGACCCCTGCAGCTTTCCTGATGGAACTACAGCCCCCAAAAGAGCTGTGTTTAGTTCCCAGGAGGACTTACAGACAGTGAGAAGTGACTATGAGAAGAGGAGGCTGAAAGTGCATTCAGAGGTGTTTAAGGACAAGAAAGACCCACGCTTGTGTGGCCTGGGTGCAGGGTGGGGAACCATACACCCCTCTCCCATTCCGTCCCTCAGAATAACCTCTCTTCAGAGACAGATAAATGGCCCAGACTGCAAGAGTCTGTTGTTGATAGTCAATGTTGGCCAGAGTGGGGATTCACATCAATGTAAAGGGTGGTAGAAGATAACTTAAGTGACAAGGGGCCAGCTAACCTTCAGGACTCACATAGTAAGAAAATTAAACCTCACTTCAACTGTATTTCAATCAAGATTATTTAAGAACAAAGTCTCAGCATGGTATTAGCATGCCTTCTGCATCCTCCAGTACTTGCGAATCTCCTTTTTCCACAAAGAGAGAACAAGCCTGAGGCTCAGCTATGGTCAGGCAACAAACAGTATCCAGCTAAAATTTGATAAAACATGGTACCTTCTGTTTAGACCACATGATACTTAGGCAAGGCAATGTAGGGTATTGGTTAAGAGCTTGGACTCTGGAGCTAGATAGAGCACGGCCTCTGGAGCTAGATAGAGCACATGATGCTGGTTTTCTACTCACCTTAGGGACCTAAATGTTCTTCTCAAGGTAAATTGAATTGAAAAAGTAAGTCAATTTAAAGAAAAATGTTAGATAAATGATAGTGCAGCAGGTGTGCTGATATGGCCCACCATAAAGGTAACCCTCATATGGTGGAGGTTTGGCAAACACTGAGATGGTACCTGGGGAGCCTGAGGTCCCCTGACCTAGTAGGCTGGTATCCAGGACAGTGGTATCAGGCCTGGGCCCTTAGTGGGAAGAAGCAGCAAAGAGGAGGGGAGGGGCTGGAACAGGAGAGCAGAGAAGCCCAGCTCTTGAGTTACCCAGGAAACAGAGAAGGGCGCCCTCCAACTCCCAGCCCCAGAAGCCATACTCGCTCAGATCATGTTACTACTCCCTGTGCCTCAGGTGTGTGGAGAGGACAGGGTACCTGCCAGTCCTCAGGTACCAGGAGCAAGCCCTCTGATCCCTGCCTCTCCCTGCCCATGACCCCCAGGAGTGACCCACCTTGAGTTCCAGCGGCCCCAAGACTTTGAGTACAAGTCAGGACAGTGGGTGCGGATCGCCTGCCTGGCTCTGGGGACCAACGAGTACCACCCCTTCACCCTGACTTCTGCACCCCACGAGGACACGCTTAGCCTGCACATCCGGGCAGCAGGGCCCTGGACCACCCGCCTCAGGGAGATCTACTCACCCGTGACGGGTGACAGCTGTGCCAAACATCCAAAGGTGCCCATCACTGGGAACCACTTTTGGGGTTCTGGCATTGATAGAAGGTCCCCACCCTCCCCGACCTTGGGATAAGATGCTCCAGCCACCCCAAAGCCAGACTGGGAGAGGGCTGGGGTGCCTCAAAGAAACTAGTTCTCCCTGTCCTCCCTGCTCCCCCCCCCCATTTCTAACCTCAGAGCTGAGGAAGGGCCAGGCTCATCTCATCTTCCTCTTCTGTTGGCAGCTGTACCTCGATGGACCATTTGGAGAGGGCCACCAGGAGTGGCATAAGTTTGAGGTGTCCGTGCTGGTGGGAGGGGGCATTGGGGTCACCCCCTTTGCCTCCATCCTCAAAGACCTGGTCTTCAAATCATCCTTAGGCAGCCAAATGCTCTGTAAAAAGGTGAGTGTCCCTCTCCCATTCTTCAAAGAAATGGGGACAGACAGCCTGATTGTGTCCCCACATCCCAGCAGAGTAGCATGATAAAAAGTCCCTGGCTCCTAGGCAACTGGTTCTGCTGGGACCATTCATACCCAGTTGCCCAGATGGCAAACATTTGAGGGAGGGTAGGAGGTGTAGCCAGAAGAGCCTCTGCTGGGATCTGTGGCTAAGAAGCCTTGGATCAGGCCTGTGGGGGTCCAGGGCTTCCCACCATCTCAGTATAAGCATCTGGGTAGAGGAATCTTGAGCTGAGTCAGAGCTTTAGTTGTGTGTCCCCAGATCTACTTCATCTGGGTGACACGGACCCAGCGGCAGTTTGAGTGGCTGGCTGACATCATCCGGGAGGTGGAGGAGAATGACCACCAGGACCTGGTGTCCGTGCACATCTACATCACCCAGCTGGCTGAGAAGTTTGACCTCAGGACCACCATGCTGGTACGTCAGGGCCGGCCAGGCAGGGCAGCTCAGTGGGTATGTGGGTTGAGGGTAAGGATGGCCAAGGCAGGTGGGTGGACCGCCATCTGGACTAGGAGCTGACCCTGGCTCTGCCTGGCTGTGACCTTCCTCCTCTACTCCCTCCCCCAGTACATCTGTGAGCGGCACTTCCAGAAGGTGCTGAACCGGAGTCTGTTCACGGGCTTGCGCTCCGTCACCCACTTTGGCCGACCCCCCTTCGAACCCTTCTTCGACTCTCTGCAGGAGGTCCACCCAAAGGTCAGTCCCACCCCGACCCATCCTTCCCCTGCCAGGACTTCCTGGCCCTCAAGCAGCCTGCAGCTGGGTACTGAGCAGAGGACCTCAGGATGGGGTCAAGCATTGGAGAAGGGCTTCAAACCCCACCCCCTGCCTCCCCAACTCAAGCTGCCTTCTCAGGGCCTGGGGTCAATGGCCTGGTCATTCCAGCCAGGCTTGAGAAGCAGCTCCCTCCTGGGGAGGAAGCCCACAGGGCTCTGCTTCTCTGCAACCACTGCCCCCCCCCACACTTGACAGGTGAGGAAGATTGGGGTGTTTAGCTGCGGCCCTCCAGGAATGACCAAGAATGTAGAGAAGGCCTGTCAGCTCATCAACAGGAAGGACCAGGCCCACTTTGTGCACCACTATGAGAACTTCTGAGCCCTCCCTCCCTGGTTCCTGATCCCTCCGTGGACCAGCCCTGCCAGCAGTTTCTGTCAGAATTCACCTCAGGCCTCAGCTGGAGAGCTGGAAGAGCCTCTCCCTCATTGCCCCATCTGTCCCAGGCTCTGAGAAGATAGAGGAGACCCTTCTAGCTTAAGCCACAGCAGGCTGTGGCAGACAAAGTGGGGAGGGGACAGTCCCTGCCTTGTGACAACTATGGAGGTGAAGAGATACAACCGCATTTTCCTCTGATAGGTCCCCATGTCTGTTTTCCTCCCAGAAAATCAATGTATTACTTTGGTATTTTCTTGGCCTAGGCATTTGAGGGAGGACAGGGTGGGGATACCTGGTGTGAAGAGAGGGTTCAGAGTGAGAATCTCCTCAGAGCCCAGCTCAGAAGTTGCGATGCTAAACCTGGATGGCCTGCCTGCCTCAATTCAGTCTCCGAGGCCTTTTCCCTCCAGCTCTACCCCCCAACCCATTCCTGCTCTGAGAGGATCAGGAACCCTGAGGAGCAACCAGCAACACCCGCTGCCCTCACCTCTTGGCTGGCCCTTCTCTTAGCCTGCTGGAGCAGCCCCTCAGCTCTGGTACCAAGGGAGTCCAGCCTCTCTGCCAATCATCCAGAGTTCCCACTCAGCTCCCCTCCTCCACAGGACTTGGATGACCAACTGTCCCAGTTTGCCCAGGACTCTCCCAGTCTTGGCACTGAAAGTCTCTTGTCCTAGGAAACCCCTCAGTCCCAGGCAAATCAGGGCAGTTGGTCACCTTCCACAGGAGCCAATCTGGGACATCACCTCCATACTCTTTAAGACCCTTCCTTTTCCTTCTTCAACTGGCTCTTTCCTCAAAAGCTAAGCTGTAATTTAAAAAAACAAAAGGTATAATTTGCATAAAGTGTACAAATCTTAAAGTTACCATGTACTACATATGTTACTACTACCCAAATCAAGATATAGAACATTTCCATCACCCCAGAAACTTCCCTTGTACCCCTTCCAGTCAGTCTCCCCAAGCCTTAGAAGCAACCACAGATGTGATTTTTTGTTATTACTCCAGATTCATTTGGTCATACTGAATGTACTCTTTTGAAACTGGCTTGTCTTACTTAGCACAATGTCTCTGTGATTCATCCATGTTGTATATATCAGTAGTTTGTTCCTTTTTATTGATGTGTCGTATTCCATTGTAGAGATTACCACAGTTTATCCAATCTTCTGTTAATAGACATTTAGATTGTTTCTGGTTTTTGATAATTATGAATAAAGCTGCTATGAACTTTCTTAGGACTTATCTTTTGGTGAACATAATGCACTCATTCCTCTTGGGTATGTATCTAGGAGTAAAATTGCTGGGTAATAGCGTCCTCCAGCCAATAGGATCTGTGGCAGGGAGAGTTTCAGGCCATCTCCACATTCCTGCCCCAGGCTTCTGTCCTCATTGGTCATACTCTGCCTCTTCTGACAGGTCAGATGCCTTTAGCTCCCTACCCTCTGTACTGAAGGAATCTCTCTGACAGAACTGGAAGAGCACCAGATCAGGAGCTAAGAGACCTGGATACGAGTGCCAACTTTGCCTATATGTAGCTACCGAGGAAAATCCCTCAACTTCTCTGAGCCTGTTTTCTCATGTATTAAAATGTCTGTGTGGGTATTAGGAAGACAGTGATACTGGCCCAGAAAATTATACAGATGAGAAAATTTATGAGAATATATTATACAATTGCAATGTATTTTGATTATTAATCTACCTATTTCCTAACGGCATCAGACCTCCAGGCCTCCAGCCCTCCTGCCCCTCACTGGGTCTACAACCAGTCACTAATCCCAAACTCCAGCCCCTTAAGTCTCAGCCTTAGCTGTATTCCCAAATCTGGCCCATCAATTCCTTCCTTGTTCCTTTCTAAAGACCACTCAAAATATTTATCTCTCTCATCCTAATTCATCTACCCTTGCTAGATCAGATGATATTGTTAACATGGCTGTCATGATTGTCCATAATATTCTCTACTCAGCCCTATCCTCCCTACCATTCCTGAGCCTGAGTGAGGGTCTCCTGAAGACTCCATGATCACTTTTTCCCAAAGCCCAGACAATGTCAATTGCCTGTCCAGCTGGACAGAAGGATGTGCCATCATGATCCTGAGTAGCCTCGGGTGGCTCTTAGGCTGCCTGGCGTTGACTCCAAACCCCAGCCAAGTTCTAGATATCAGCTATAAGCATGCATTCATATGATCTGACTGCTATCCAATCTTGCTCAATTTCCAGAATCCCACTTGTTGCTGTGATAAAAGTCAAGGACTTGCAGAGAGGATAGAAGTGTTTTCAGCCTGGTCATTCACCAAAACCTCAGTGGGCCCCACCCTTCCTGGAACTTTGTAGCCAAGTTTTCTTGGGAAGTGGATCGAAAGGGAAGATCAGGCAGCCAGCAGGTGATATGCCTTTGGACTGAGAAAATGAAGTCACTGCACAAATGGGTACAGGGGAGAGGTTAGACTGGAAAATATGTAAACGTGGGAGGCCACAAAATGTCTCATAAAAAGAGGACTAGGGAAAGGTGACTCAGAAAAACTTCACGGAAACTGTTATGTTGACAGTGAGAAAGAAAGCAAACCTTTTCTGTTCCAGGTCACAGATATAGGTCTCAGGCCCTAGGACAGAGCCCAACCCAAGCCCTGCCTCATAGACATAGGAACGCGGATGAGAATGGAACAGGGATGGAAAAGGAATCCGGTGGGATTAGATGGAGATAGGATTGGAGATGGAGAAGATGAGGATGAGACTGGATGGAAGGGCTTCAGGGTCTGGTGGGAAGGGAGTGCACAAGGATGGGGAGGTGCTGAGACCAAGCTGTAGAAGAAAGAAGTGAAGGCTAGCTCTTTGTCTTTTTTTTCAAACTTTCCAGATCCAGCACCATTTGAGAGGGGAGAAAGTTGATAAGATGTGGCAACCTTCCCACCCACTTGCTAAGAATTTTTGAGTAAGAGGAGCCAATCTAGCATAATCATTAATAGTGAGGGCTCTTGACAACACAGCCAGAAATAATAAATAAATATATATATATAAAAAGAGTGAGGGCTCTTGAGTCAAACTGGGTTTGACCTGAGTCAAACTGGGCCACCAGCTGGGTGACCCTGAGCAAACAAAGGAGCTCTCAGTGCCTCATGTTGCTTCTTCATAAAGGGGGGAATAACAGGAGTATCTGCTTCCAGGAGTTTGGAAAGACCCCAATGATATAATTCAATTCAATTCAACAAATGTGTGCTGAGCGTCTATTCGATCCCAGGTGAGGTCCTGCTCCCATGAAACTTAGCTGTTAGTGGGAGCAAACAGACAAGAAACAAGTAAAAGAAAAAAAGGAAGATAATTCCAGATCATGATAAAGAACTTGGAAAATAATAAAACAATAATCTGATAGTGAGTCACTAAAGGGGACCCTTTAGATAAGATGATTAAGGGAAGGCCCCTGAAGTGACTCTAAGATATTAACAACTAATGCACACAGAGCTTGCTGTGTGCCCAGTGCTATTGTGAATGCTTCATATGTATTAACTCACTTAATCTTTAGAACAACCTATGCAGTAGATATTACCATTCTTCCCATTTTATAGATAAGGAAGCTGAAGCACAAAGAAGGCTTAAATAACTTGCCCAATATTGCCCAGAATGTAAGTTGAGAGGTCTAGATTTGAGCCCAGAAAGTTTTAATCAGAGACCAAGCCCTTAACTACTGCTTTATCTTGCCTCTCAAAAACAGGCTGCAAGTGTGCAGGCAAAGATAATGTATGATAGCCTTTAACTGTGCCTGACACTTCATAATATTATTGTTGTTGTCATCGTTATTATTGTTATTAAGAGAAATTGAGGTTCCAGGAGGCAGAGCTCCATATTCTGAGGAGTTTGGAGTGTTTGGGGCTTGAGTGATGCTAAGTGGCGTGTTCTGACTGTCCTGTGCTGACTGCTCCCTTCCCTTCCCATCTCCCCAGGAAGGGGGAGGAGGAGGAGGAGGCCTGCCTTATCCTCTAGGGACATCAGGCCCCCAGATCATCTGGAAGTCACTCTATCCTGGCCTTTCCTGGAATGCAACAAGGAGAGCTGACCACCTTCCCACCCAGTCTCCAGGAAGTTGTAAAGGGTCTGGGAACTTCTCCAGCTGACTTCTCAGGAATTATCTTCCTCCCTGGAAGGAGACTTCAGATGAACTGTAACATGAAGGCATTCCCTTTTCTGAGATTGAGAGACTGGCAATAAAATTCTAGGAGAAACTGCCCAAAATGCACTGGATGCTGGGTCGGGACCTGGGTTCTGTTTCCAGCCCTACTACTAAAATCATTGTGCGACCCTAGGGAAATCACCTGAGTTCTATGGGCCTCAATTTCCTCACCAAGAAAATAAAGGGATTAGGCTAAGACCCCATCCAGACCTAAGATTTTACTGTTCCCCTCTGCACTCATTATCCTAAATGAATGGAAGTCCTATATTAGGAAAACAGCTTCTTTGGCCTCCCATCCAAGGTTCAATTGGCTAG
Organism: Pseudorca crassidens; assembly: GCF_039906515.1. Classification (NCBI taxonomy): domain Eukaryota; kingdom Metazoa; phylum Chordata; class Mammalia; order Artiodactyla; family Delphinidae; genus Pseudorca; species Pseudorca crassidens. The sequence continues at coordinate 88,311,895 of NC_090296.1, read as the reverse complement.
GGGAAGGAAACCAACATTCAAAAATTTGTATGTGTTTTAGATCCTATACCACATTTACATAAATTGCCTCATTTAATCTTCACAATAACTCTTTGGAGAAGGTATTGTTGCTTTCATTTTACAGAGAAGGCACCTGAGGCTCAGAGAGCAAATTGCCCATAAACATCCAAGAAGTAACAAGTAAAACCAGGATTTGAAGCCAGGTCCCATGAAATCTCAGAATCTCTGCTCTTTCCATCCTGGTGCCTCTAATGGTATAGAAAGAGAAGACAATCAAGAAGCAAACTATAGCATGGTGACTCTAGTTAATAATACTGTATTGCATATTTGAAAGTTGCTAAGAGAGTAGATTTTTAAAGTTCTCATTACAAGAAAAATATTTTGTAACTATATAAGGTGACAGATATTAGTTAGACTTACTGTGGTGATCTCACGATACTGGATCATTACATTGCACAACTGAAACTAATATAAATGTTATATGTCAATTATACCTAAATTAAGAAAAGAAACAAACATTTTCATAATCTGTTTCTCATTGTTAATTATTCAAATAGTATTTATTGAGCAACTGCTGTGACAGATCACGTTAGAGCCCACAGGACCCAAAAGGAATGCAAGATGTTGGGTTGGCCAAAAGGCTCATTCTGTTTTTTCCATAAGATGGCTCTAGTAGCACTTAGTTGTCTTTAACTTCATTTGAAACAATTTTGTTAGATTGTATGTGACAGCTGTCATGTCAGCGTGCATTTAAAAAAAAGACATCAAAATTGGTGAATTTTTGTGTAGCCATTTTAATATTGAAGATGGAAGGAAAAAAAGCAACATTTTTCAGCATATTATGCTTTATTATTTCAAGAAAGGTAAAAACGCAAAAAAAGATTTGTGTAGTGTATGGAGAAGGTGCTGTGATGGATTGAACGTGTCAAAAGTGGTTTGTGAAGTTCCATGCTGGAGATTTCTCGCTGGACAATGCTCCATGGTCAGGTAGACCAGCTGAAGTTGATAGCGACAAAATGGAGACATTAATTAAGAACAATCAACGTTATACCACACCGGAGATAACCAACATACTCAAAATATCCAAAGCAAGCACTGAAAATCATTTGCACCAGCCTGGTTATGTTAATGATGTTTGGGTTCCACATAAGTTAAGCGAAAAAAACCTTGACTATTTCCACATGTAATTCTCTACTGAAATGTAATGAAAATGTTCTGTTTTTAAAACAAATTGTGACAGGTGATGAAAAGTGGATACTGTACAATAATGTGGAATAGAAGAGATCGTGGGGCAAGCAAAATGAACCACCACCAACCACACCAAAGGCCAGTCTTTATCCAAAGACGGTGACATTGTATACATGGTGGGACTGGAAGGGAATCCTCTATTATGAGCTCCTTCCAGAAAACCAAACAATTAATTGTAACTATCAATTAATTAATTAATTGCAATTATCCAATTCCATTAGGATAATGGCAAGATCACATGTTTCTTTGATCACCAGGCAAAAATTGTTACAGCTTGGCTGGGAAGTTCTGATTCATCCTCCACATTCACCAGACATTGCACCTCTGGATTTCCATTTGTTTCAGTCTTTATAAAATTCTCTTAATGGAAAAAATTTCAATTCCCTGGAAGACTATAAAAGGCACCTGGAACAGTTCTTTGCTCAAAGAGATAAAAAATCTTGGGAAGACAGAATTATGAAGTTGCCTGAAAAATGGCAGAAGGTAGTGGAACAAAAGGGTGAATACGTTGTTCAATAAAGTTCTTAGTGAAAATGGAAAATGTGTCTTTTATGTTTACTTAAAAACCGGAGGCACTTTTTGGCCAACCCAATATATCCCAGCCCTCTGGGAGTGGAAAATTAGCCCAGCTCTGGGGAAAAAGTGCAGTAATTCATCACACTTGCAAGCACAGTGCTTGTTCAAGGTCCGTCTTTCCTGTTATGCTGTAAGCTTCTAGAGGGTAGGGCCTGGGCCCTTGCTGTTTCACTGTTGTTTCTCCACTGCCTAGCAGAGTGCCGGGCACAGAGCAGATTCTCGCGGGCTTTTTGGTGCATAAGTTACATTACACAGTAAGTAATTGATTAAATGCCAAGATGAGTGGGTGAGCCGTGAGGGAGTTCAGGAAACGTCTCTGGAGGAAGGAGCTAAACCTTGAAGGATAAAGGTCAATTGTACAAACTCATCTCTGGGCTGGAGTCCACATTCTACTGGTCCAGACTTGAGCTATATTCCACTTTCACAATCAGACCTTCCTAAAGATGGCATCTTCATAAGGAAAGAACATCTCTGAATTCCTATTACCTTCGGATCTGCTGACATCCAGTGTGATACGGCTACGTCATCAGTGTCAGTGACCCCAATGAAGGATTGTCACCTTATGACATCACTTTATAAGAAACAAGAGTCTTACCTGGTCTGGGTTTAGGAGAGGCTGACACTCTTGGAAGGCACAGACTTTTGAGGATGTGATGCAATGGCCCCCAGATGAGGAGGGGAGGCAGTTACAGCTGTTTTCTGGGGGACAGGAATGCCATTACCTGGAATGGCTGAAGGAGGGGGTCAGCAAACAAAGAAATGGAGTTCCCCTCTGAGTCAGGCCCAGGACTAGTTCCCTAATATGCTTTCTCACTTAATTCTCTCAGCAACCCTATGAGGAAGCCATAATCTGGATGTCCAATGGGAAGGGAGTAGTTCAGTAAACTATATAACCAAATGGAATATGATCTGAAAGACTTAACTGAGGTCCTGTTTAACAGCATGAGGTCTCATTAAATGGTGTATCAGATACGATATCGTGACAACCACTAGGAGAGTAAATAGGGAGGTTTGACAGGGTTTTTTCGACAGCTATATAATACCAAGGGCTGAGTAAGACTGGGGAGGAAACACTTAAATCCACAATTCTCTAAAGCAAGATTAAAATATAACTTAATTGTTCATAGAAATTAATAGCAGGAATGATAAAAAGCATTCTGTTAAAGGTTTTTAAGGTAAAAACCAGTTTTAAAAGCTAGAAAGATGAGGTAATGTTCTCCTCTGACCTAACTTAAAAGGATCCAGAAAACACAAAGTCCTCTACAGAAATCAAATATGGGAGAACGGAAGCAAAAGAATTATGTAACCACGGCAGGTCCAAGGGATAACGAAAGACAGACACCATAATCAGAGGCATAAATGAGTACTAGCTGAATTCTTCTGAAAATGGAAAGGGCCTTGACTCGATTCAAAAATAGAACTCAGTGTCATGGAGTCCACAAAACACGGCTAAGACCAAAAGATGCAGGCATGCAGAACTAAAGGGAGGACTGCCAATGACTGCCCAGCTGTGAGAGGTTACTCCCCTAGTCATCAGATAAAGCACATGATTTACTTAAGAAGACCAAGAGATAGCTCAAGTATGCAAACAGCTCACTTCTCAGAGCCAGTGGTTCCACCCCATAGTCCTGAGACTTCACAAGTGACCCTTGGGCCCATGATGTAACAGATCACCCTGCCCAGTCTGCCGGGGGTCTTCTAGGGGTGAGGGTTGAGGTTGTAATTGAGTTTGGGTGGCTCCTTTCCTCTCCCTGCTCCTGGGAACTGGCTGCAGCCAAAGGATTTCTGGGAATGGAGAGTGTCCTCTGCCTTGGGAGCCTGTGCCACTGCTTATGCACTTCTGCATTTGAGTCTGAAAGCTACAGTGAGTTTTGACATCCTTATTCATTTTCTTAAATTTCTTAAATGATAATGGCAAAAACTTTTTTCAATCAATAGAGGAATTTATACAGTAAAAAAATGAAAGGCCTCGGGTTCCCCTACTCTCAAACACCACAAAACCCCCAAATCCTCTCCTCCAGAGTTAACTACTATTAACAGTTTGGTGTCTATCCTACTAGACAATTTTCCCACACATACTCAAACATATGTATGTATGGGGGGGGCATCTGGAGCAATTATTTAATCTCTGTACCTCAGTTTTCTCAGCTTTAAAATGGGGGAAATACTAATCCCATGGGGTTGTTGTGAGGGTGAAATGAGTTAAGATATCTAGCATTCTCAGAAAAGGGCCTGGTCCGTAGTTAGCACTCAGAGGTTAGCTGTTATGATTATTCCCTCATTCTTTTTCACAGCAGCTTAGTATCCTACTGTACAGATGACGTTACTGAGAGAGGTTTTACTGTCCCCATCACAGATGCCCAAGAACACACACAAATTAAATGGCTCTACTAAAATTAGTGGGGGGCTGGGCCCAGAACCTAGGATTCTGCCTGTGGCCCAGAGTTGTTCTTATCATACCACAGGGTCCCCCACAAGCCCCCTTAAAGCCAAAGAGGTCTGAAGGGGGCAGCTGGTCTCACTCCTTGTCCCCCAGTGAGATCCAGCTTGGTTGCCCCATCTTATTTGGACCCCAGGCTGTCTCTGACGGGTTTCCACAGTGAATCATGCTGAGCACTCCCAGCTGCTCTGGGGTTAGCTCAGGCTGATTGGCAAGAAGGCAATGGCTCAGAGCTGAGAGTAAGATCAGGCTGCTTATCAGGCTACAGACATTTCCAGAGCTCCCTCTGTGTATGCCAGGCACTGCACCAGCCACTGAGGGATACCTCCATAATGTAGGTGTGAGGCACAGCCATGGCCTCAGGGAGGCCCTGTCCAGCAGGGTCCAATCACTTACTTAGGGCTCCTGGGTGCAGGGGCTCCTCTGGGTGGTCACAGGGGCAGAGCAGTGCAGGCAGATAACAGGGAGCTCCTGAGAGCAATTACCTGGTCCCCACTTCTCCTACCTGCCTGGCCTCCACGTCTACCTCTGGTGCTATCTCCCTTGCCCTGACAGGTTTATGGAAAAGCAGAGGCTACTGAGTCATGGACAGGCTGAGCCTTTCCTGTCACCCTGAGAACTTCTTTGAAGCACCTTTGCAGACTCGAGGCTCAGAGCTAGAAAAGTCTTGGGGATCATCCACTCTGTTCACTTACCAGCTGAAGAGAGGTTTGGTGAGGAAGGGGCAGGGGTACAAGCACTTACTGAGCATAATCACGGTGCTATTCACCATGCTAAGGACTTAAAAATCTCTTTATTCTGCCCCTGTGACAACACTGAGGTAGGTATTATCTTTCCCACTTAAAGAATGAGGAAGCTGACGCTTGAAGAATTTGAGTTGCTCAAAGTCATAAGAAAATGGAGTAGCCTCATGTGTACCTACCTCTTTCTTACTATAGGGAGCCCAAGATGTCCAAACACCCCACTGGCCTCTTCCTTTATTGCCTCTTCCAAATGCAGGAGAGCTTTTCCTCTAGTCAGGACAATGACAAGATGCATGTTGGATGGACAGAATACTCTTCCTCAGCCAACCACCTCAGCAATGTCTGTCTTACCCCTGGAAGATTCACTCCCTTTGGAACCCTATTCTGGGAAAGGCAGTATGGGTTTAGGGACCAGTAAACAGAGCAATGGTGTTCCTCAGGTTCTAGTTTTTTTGGGTGTACAGCAAGATGTGGGAATTTTGTATGTGGTAGCAGGGGAAGCCAAGTCCAGGGTGCTCAGGAGAGCTCTGACTAGAGCCTGTCTGTCCCTGTGCTGTACTGAAAGCTCAGCTCTTTTTCCCCAGAACAAGCAGCCCCAGTCTACAAAGGTCACAGCTGAGTCACTTTCTTCACCCTGCCCTAGATTACTAGTTCCTTCTTCTCTGAGCTTTTTCCTCATTCACTCCCTCTAAGGTCATATGTTGTGCTTCATTCTGCTTACTGATAACAGTTTATCCAGAAGTCCCTTAGAATCATCAGTCCTTGCGACTATCAATGTTGGTAGTCCTATCTCATCCCATATAATGGGTAACAAGGGAGATGATTAACTTTCGTGTTCCTGAAAGCACATGGCACAAATATGCAAGCACAAGAGACCTTCAAGATGGTGGAGGAGTAAGACGTGGAGATCACCTTCCTCCCCACAAATAGATCAGAAATACATCTACATGTGGAACAACTCCTACAGAACACTTACTGAATGCTGGCAGAAGATCTCAGACTTCCCAAAAGGCAAGAAACTCTCCACGTACCTAGCCGTGTAGCTGACAGGGTCTTGGTGCTCTGACCAGGTGTCAGGCCTGTGCCTCTGAGGTGGGAGAGCTGAGTTCAGGACACTTGTACACCAGAGACCTCCCAGCTCCACGTAATATCAAACGGTAAAAGCTCTCCCAGAGATTTCCATCTCAACACTAAGACCCAGCTCTACTCAACGACCAGCAAGCTACAGCGCTAGACACCCTATGCCAAACAACTAGCAAGACAGGAACACAACCCCACCCATTAGCAGAAAGGCTGCCTAAAATCATAAGGTCACAGACACCCCAAAACACACCACAAGACACTGTCCTGCCCACGAGGAAGACAAGATCCAGCCTCATCCAACAGAACACAGAAACCAGTTCCCTCCACCAGGAAGCCTACACAACCCACTGAACCAACCTTAGCCACTGGGGGCAGGCACCAAAAACAACCCGAACTACGAACCTGCAGCCTGCGAAAAGGAGACCCCAAACACAGTAAGTTAAGCAAAATGAGAAGACAGAGAAACACACAGCAGATGAAGGAGCAAAGGTAAAAACCCACCAGGCCAAACAAATGAAGAGGAACTAGGCCGTCTACCTGAAAAAGAATTCAGAGTAATGATAGTATAGATGGTCCAAAATCTTGGAAATAGAATGGAGAAGTACAAGAAACATTTAATAAGTACCTAGAAGAAATAAAGAGCAAACAAACAATGATGAAAAACACAATAAATGAAATTAAAAATTCTCTAGAAGGACTCAATAGAGAATAACTGAGGCAGAAGAATGGATAAGTGACCTGGAAGATAAAATAGTGCCAATAACTACCACAGAGCAGAATAAAGAAAAAAGAATGAAAAGAACTGAGGACAGTCTCAGAGACCTCTGGGACAACATTAAACAGACCAATATTTGAATTATAGGGGTCCCAGAAGAAGAAGAGAAAAAGAAAGGGACTGAGAAAATATTTGAAGAGATTATAGTTGAAAACTTCCCTAATATGGGAAAGGAAATAGTCAGTCAAGTCCAGGAAGCGCAGAGAGTCCCATACAGGATAAATCCAAGGAGAAACATGCCAAGACACATATTAATCAAACTGTCAAAAATTAGATACAAAGAAAACATATTAAAAGCAGCAAGGGAAAAACAACAAATAACATACAAGGGAATCCCCATAAGGTTAACAGCTGATCTTTCAGCAGAAACTCTGCAAGCCAGAAGGGAGTGGCAGGACATATTTAAGGTGATGAAAGGGAAAAACCTACAACCAAGATTACTCTACCCAGCAAGGATCTCATTCAGAATCAACAGAGAAATTAAAACCTTTACAGACAAGCAAAAGCTAAGAGAATTCAGCACCACCAAACCAGCTTTACAACAAATGCCAAAGGAACTTCTCTAGGCAAGAGAAGGAAAAGACCTACAATAACAAACCCAAAACAATTAAGAAAATGGGAATAGGAACATACATATCAATAACTACCTTAAATGTAAATGGATTAAATGCTCTAACAAAAAGAAATAGACTGGCTGAATGGATACAAAAACAAGACCCGTATATATGCTGTCTACAAGAGACCCATTCAGACCTAGGGACACATACACACTGAAAGTGAGGGGATGGGAAAAGATATTGCATGCAAATGGAAATGAAAAGAAAGCTGGACTAGCAATTGTCATACCAGACACAATAGACTTTAAATAGAGACTATTACAAGAGACAAAGAAGGACAGTACCTAATGATCAAGGGATCAGTCCAAGAAGAAGATATAACAATTGTAAATATTTATGCATCCAACATAGGAGCACCTCAATATATAAGGCAAATAAATGCTAACAGTCATAAAAGGGGAAATCAACAGCAGCACAATAATAGTATGGGACTTTAACACCCCACTTTCACCAATGGACAGATCATCCAAAATGAAAATAAATAAGGAAACACAAGCTTTAAATGATGCATGAAACAAGATGGACTTAATTAATATTTCTAGGACATTCCATCCAAAAATAACAGAATACATTTTCTTCTCAAGTGCTCATGGAACATTGCCCAGAATAGGTCATATCTTGGGTCACAAATCAAGCCTTGGTAAATTTAAGGAAACTGAAATTATATCAAGTAACTTTTCTGACCACAACGCTATGAGACTAGATATCAATTACAGGAAAAAAATCTGTAAAAAATACAAACACATGGAGGCTAAACAATACACTACTAAATAACCAAGAGATCACTGAAGAAATCAAAGAGGAAATCAAAAAATACCTAGAAACAGATGACAATGAAAACACGACAACCCAAAGCCTATGGGATGCAGCAAAATCAGTTCTAAGAGGGAAGTTTATAGCAATACAATCTTACCTCAAGAAACAAGAAACATCTCAAATAAACAACCTAACCTTATGCCTAAAGCAATTAGAGAAAGAAGAACAAACAAACAAACAAAACCCAGAGTTAGCAGAAGGAAAGAAATCATAAATATCAGATTAGAAATAATGAAAATGAAATGAAGGAAACAATACCAAAGATCAATAAGACTAAAACCTGGTTCTTTGAGAAGATAAACAAAATTGATAAACCATTATCCAGACTCATCAAGAAAAAAAGAGAGAAGACTCAAATCAATAGAATTAGAAATGAAAACGGAGAAGTAACAACTGACACTGTAGAAATACGAAGGATCATGAGAGATTACTACAAGCAACTCTATGCCAATAAAATGGACAACCTGGAAGAAATGGACAGATTCTTAGAAAAGCACAACCTTCCGAGACTAAACCAGGAAGAAATAGAAAATATAAACAGACCAATCACAAGCACTGAAATTGAGACTGTGATTAAAAATCTTCCAACAAACAAAAGCCCAGGACCAGATGGCTTCACAGGCTAATTCTATCAAACATTTAGAGAAGAGCTAACACCTATCCTTTTCAAACTCTTCCAAAATATAGCAGAGGGAGAAACACTCCCAAACTCATTCTATGAGGCCACCATCACCCTGATACCAAAACCAGACAAAGATGTCACAAAGAAAGAAAACTACAGGACAATATCACCGATGAACACAGATGCAAACATCCTCAACAAAATAGTAGCAAACGCTATCAAACTACCACTGGCATTTTTCACAGAACTAGAACAAAAAATTTCACAATTTGCATGGAAACACAAAAGACCCCGAATAGCCAAAGCAATCTTGAGAAAGAAAAATGGAGCTGGAGGAATAAGGCTCCCTGACTTCAGACTATACTACAAAGCTACAGTAATCAAGACAGTATGGTACTGGCACAAAAACAGAAATATAGATCAATGGAACAGGATAGAAAGCCCAGAGATACACCCACACACATATGGTCACCTTATCTTTGATAAAGGGGGCAAGAATATACAGTGGAGAAAAGACAGCCTCTTCAATAAGTGGTGCTGGGAAAACTGGACAGCTACATGTAAAAGAATGAAATTAGAACACTCCCTAACACCATACACAAAAATAAACTCAAAATGGATTAAAGACCTAAATGTAAGGCCAGACACTATAAAACTGTTAGAGGAAAACATGGGCAGAACACTCTATGACATAAATCACAGCAAGATCCTTTTTGACCCACTTCCTAGAGAAATGGAAATAAAAACAAAAATAAACAAATGGGACCTAATGAAACTTAAAAGCTTTTGCACAGCAAAGGAAACCATAAACAAGGTGAAAAGACAACCCTCAGAATGGGAGAAAATATTTCCAAATGAAGCAACTGACAAAGGATTAATCTCCAAAATTTACAAGCACCTCATGTAGCTCAATATCAAAAAAACAAACAACCCAATCTAAAAATGGTCAGAAGACCTAAATAGACATTTCTCCAGAGAAGATATACAGATTGCCAACAAACACATGAAAGGATGCTCAACATCACGAATCATTAGAGAAATGCAAATCAAAACTACAATGAGGTATCACCTCACAGCGGTCAGATGGCCATCATCAAAAAATCTAGAAACAATAAATGCTGGAGAGGGTGTGGAGAAAAGGGAACCCTCTTGCACTGTTGGTGGGAATGTAAATTGATATAGCCACTATGGAGAACAGTATGGAGGTTCCTTAAAAAAACTAAAAATGAAACTACCATATGACCCAGCAATCCCACTACTGGCCATATACCCTGAGAAAACCATAATTCAAAAAGATACATGTACCACAATGTTCATTGCAGCACTATTTACAATAGCCAGGACATGGAAGCAACCTAAGTGTCCATTGACAGATGAATGGATAAAGAAGATGTGGTACATATATACAATGGAATATTACTCAGCCATAAAAAGAAGCAGAGCTGAGTTATTTGTAGTGAGGTTAATGGACCTAGAGTCTGTCATACAGAGTGAAGTAAGTCAGAGAGAGAAAAACAAATACCGTATGCTGACACATATATATGGAATCTAAAAGAAAAAAAGGTTCTGAAGAACCTAGGGGCAGGACAGGAATAAAGACGCAGATGTAGAGAATGGACTTGAGGACATGGGGAGTGGGATGGGTAAGCTGGGACGAAGTGAGAGAGTGGCATGGACATATATACACAACCAAATGTGAAATACATAATGAGTGGGAAGCAGCCGCATGGCACAGGGAGATCACCTAGAGGGGTGGGATAGGGAGGGTGGGAGGGAGACGCAAGAGGGAGGAGATATGGGGATATATGTATATGTATAGCTGATTCACTTTGTTATAAAGGAGAAACTAACACACCATTGTAAAGCAATTATTCTTCAATAAAAATGTTAAAAAAATATGCAAGCACACTTGAAAATCTACATTGTTAAGCTATATAAGCAGAGCATTAAATATATATGTGACAAGAGATTAAAATAGCAATATGACGATTGTATTTTAATCATTCGCTCAGAAATTCCTTAAGAGTATTACAAACTGTCCATCTCTAGGGTCTGAGAATCCAAGATTTGCATCTTATTAACTATTCCAATAAGATTTGCATCTTATTAACTATTCCAATTCTATACCACATTGATTTGAATATATAAGAGAAGCCAGAGGCAAAAAGGAACATTCTATATACACCACCCTCACTTCCTCCTAATGACTTCCAGTATAAGTTTTTTTATGGGGTCCACTGCTCCACAGTAATCCAGCCACAGTTCCCCATGAATCCTATGCCAGCCCTTTACAGGGGCTGTTTGTTCTCATGTCCTCCTAGAAGCAACCACTGAGTTTACTAATAAGAACACTAATGCCTGAAGAAATGGTGACCTGTCCAAGTTATAGATGGTGAGGCCGAAGCCTCCAGCTTTCCCAGGGTTGGCCTGAAGCCAGAGAGCCAGTGGCTTCATGGCCCCATCTCTGAAAGCTCTCCCACTCCCCAGCGTCCTCCCACATTGAACATGGACCGGGGCACACCCAATCTCAGATTTTCGTAGATAGTCTCAATATTTTGTTTTCTTGTCTAACCAAGTCACCTTTAAAATGTGTATACTCTTCAATGCAGCTATTGTCATTATAAAACATAACTTCATGAAAGAATAAGTCAGAAGTACAAAAATGCATGTACAAGGATAGTCATTGCAACTTTATCTTAAGCCCCAAACCCTGTAGACTACCCAAATATCCAAACTACTGTGATTTGCTTTATAAATAATGGTATATCCATACAGTGGGATATGGTGATATAAAATGATGATGTGTGACATAGTTATGGGAGTGGCCAAGACGGTGGAGTAGGAAGACCTTGAGCTTACCTTCTCCCACAGGCACACCAAAATTACAAGTATTTACAGAGCAACTATTAATGACAAAAACCTGAAGACTAGCAGAAAAGATCTACAACTAAAGATATAAAGAAGGAATCACAGCAAGATGGGTAGGAGGAGCAGAGATGCAGTATAGTCAAGTCTCATACCTCCCAATGGATGACCCACAAATGGGAGGATAATTACAATTGCAGAGGCTCTCCCCAAGAAGCAGGGGGAACCCCACATCAGGCTCCCCATCCTGGGGGTTCTGCATGGAAAAGACAAGTCCCTAGAACATTTGGCTTTGAAGGCCAGCAGGGCTTACTTTCAGGAAAGCTGGAGGAAATAGAGACTCCACTCTGAAAGGGCACACAAAAATCTCACATGCTCCAAGACCCAGGGCAAAAGCAGTAATTTGAAAGAAGCCTGGGTCAGACCCAACTGCTGATTTTGGAAAGAGCCTCCTAGAAAGGCAGGAGGCAACTGGGAACATATTGGCGGCAGCAATTTTGGGGAGCTCATTCTACCATGAGGACACTGGTGCTGGCAAGCGCCATTTTTGAATCCTCCCTCTAGCTTATTAGTGCCAGCCCCACACACCAGAGGGACTAGAACCTGGACCCACCCTCCAGTGCACTAGCACTAGACCTGGGACCACTGGGACCCTGCAGGAAGCCATTGGGATCAGGCTCCACCCACCAGTGAGCCAACACCAACTCTGGGACCTGCAGGGCCATGCAGTCAGGGACTGTGGGACCCAACTTTGCCCACCAGTGGACCCACACTAGCCCCAGGATAAACCTCACCCACCAGCAGGCTGACACCAGCTCTGAGACACCTTGGGCTACTCAGCCAGCCATTCCAGTATCCAGTCCCACTCACCAGTGGGCCAATAACAGCACTGGGACATCCCAGACCCTGCAGCTAGCCATGTCAGGAATTGGCCCTGCCCACCAGCAGGTTGACACTAGATCTGGAATACCTGGCCCTGCAACCAGCCACCACCTCAGGACCCGGCTCCTCCAATCAGTGGGCCAGCACTAGCCCTGGGACTCCCTGGGGCTCCACAGCCAGTTGATTCATGACCCGGATCCATTCACTAACAGTTGGCAGCCTCCGCACAAGGCAGGGCACAGTAGCCAACTGGACTAAAGGCCAGCAACACCTATCAGACCACCCATATTAGTTAGCCTAAGGACCCACAGAGTACAGCTAGAGAGTACAGCTCTGGTGACCAGAGGGGAGTGCACTGCTGGGACACCAAGGATGTCTCCTACAAAAGGCCACTTCTCCAAGATTGGGACACACAACCAACCTACCAAATACATAGAAATAAAAACAGTGAATTAGCCAAAATGAGGCAACAGAGGAATGTGTTCCAAATGAAGGAACAAGATAAAACCCCAGGATAAGAACTAAGTGAAGTGGAGATAAGCAACCTACCTGATAAAGAGTTCAAGGTCATAATTAAAAGATACTCAAAGAAGTGAGGAGAAGAATGGATAAACACACTGAAAAGTTTAACAAAGAGTTAGAAAATATAAAGAAGAACCAGAGCTGAAGAATACAATAACTGAAATTTTAAAAATACAGTAGAAGAAATCAACAGTAGATTAGATGATATAGAGGGACAGATCAGCAAACTGGAAGACAAAGTAGTGGAAATCACTCAACCTGAACAGAAAAAGGAATCTTAAAAAGTAAGGACAGTTTTAAGAGACCTCTGGGACAACATAAAGCATACTAACATTTGCATTATAAGGGTCCAAGAAAGAGAAGAGTGAGAGAGGCAGAGAACATATTTGAAGATGTAATAGCTAAAAATTCCCCTAAACTAAAAAAGAAAACAGACAGCCAGGTCCAGGAATTACAGAGAGTCCCAAGTAGGATCAATGCAAAGAGGCCCAAGCCAAGACACATTATAACTAAAATGGCAACAATTAAATATAAAGACAGAATCATAAAAGCAGCAAGGGAAAAACAATTAGTGACATACAAGGGAACTCTCATAGGATATCAGCTGACTTTTCAGCAGAAACTCTGTAGGCCAGAAGGGAGTGGCACCATATATTGAAAGTAATGAAAGGGAAAAACCTATAAGCAAGAATACTCTACACAGCAAAGCTATCATTCAGATTTGAAGGAGAGACCAAAAGTAAAGTTAAAAGAGTTCAGCACCATGGAACAAACTTTACAAGAAAAGTTAAAGGGACTTACCTAAGTGAAAAAGAAAAGGCCACAACTAGAAATATGAAAATTACAAAAGGAAAAAGCTCATTAGTAAAGGCAAATTTACAGTAAAGGTATTAGATCAATCACTTATAAAGTTAGTAGGATGGTTAAAAGACAAAAGTAGTAAAATTGTCTATATCCACAGAAGCAGTTAAGGGATACACAAAACAAAAAGATGTAAAATATGATGTCAAAAACAGTAAACATGAGGGGTGGAGAGTAATAATGCAGGATTGTTAAAAATGTGTGTGAACTTCAACTTAACAGATCAGTAACTTAAAAAAAATAATCAGGGCTTCCCTGGTGGCGCAGTGGTTGAGAGTCCACCTGCCGATGCAGGGCACATGGGTTCGTGCCCTAGTCCGGGAAGATCCCACATGCCGTGGAGCAGCTGGGCTGCTGAGCTTGGCCGCTGAGCTTGCACGTCCAGAGTCTGTGCTCCACAATGGGAGAGGCCACGACAGTTAGAGGCCCACGTACCGCAAAAAAAAAAAAAAAAAAAAAAAATCAGATAGACTGATAGATAGATGATAGATAGATAGATAGATAGAGATATATAGACTGTTAAATATAAATCCCTTGGTAACCATAAACCAAAAATCTACAATACATACACATACAAAAAAGACAAAGGAATCTAAACATAATACTAAAGACAGTCATCAAATCAAAAGGGAAGAGAGCAAAAGAAGAAGAAAGGAACAAAAATGAATTACAAAAACAACCAGGAAACAATTAACAAAAGTGGCAACAAGTACATACCTATCAGTAATTACTTTAAATGTAAACGGACTAAACGATCCAATCAAAAGGCACAGAGTGGATGAATGGCTACAAAAGCATGACACATATATATATGCTTCATACAAAAGACTTAGTTCAGATCTAAAGACACACAGACTGAAAGTGAGGGGAAGGAAAAAGGTATTCCATGCAAATGGAAATGAAAAGAGCCAGGGTAGCAATACTTATATCAGAAAAAATAGACTTTAAAACAAAGACTGTACCAAACACAAAGAAGGATATTACATAATGATAAAGGATCAATCCATCAAGAAGATATAACAATTGTAAATACATATGCAACCAACATAGGAGTACCTAAATGCATAAAAGCAAATATTAAAAGATATAAAGGGAGAATTTGATAGTAACACCATCATAGGAGGGGACATTAACACCCCACTTACATAAATGGACAGATCATCCAGACAGAAAATCAACAAGGAAACCTTAAACAACACATTAGGCCAGATGAATGTAATAGATATACATAGAACATTCTATCCAAAAGCAGCACAACACACATCCTTTTCAAGTGCACATGGAACATTCTCCAGGAGGGATCACATGCTAGGTCACAAAACAAGTCTCAGTAAATTTTAGACTGAAATCTTATCAATCATCTTTTCTAACCAAAATGCTAAGAGACTACAACACAAAACAAATGAACAAACAAAAAACAACAACAAAAAACCCCACAAAACCTCTGGGGAAGGGTGGGAGGAGGGATAAACTAGGAGTTTGGGATTAACATATACACACTACTATATATAAAATAGATAACCAACAAGGACCTACTGTATAGCACAGGGAACTAACTATACTCAGTATTTTATAATACCCTATAAGGGAAAAGAATTTGAAATATATATATATATATATAATTGAATCACTTTGCTGTACACATGAAACAAACACATTTTAAATCAACTATACTTCAATTAAAAAAACAACTGCAGAAATATAGACACATAGAGGCTAAACAAAACAACCAATGAGAAAAAAACAACCAACTGAAAAAATCAAAGAGGAAATAAAAAAACTACCTGTAGACAAATGAAAATGAAAAAACAGTAATCCAAAATCTATGGGATTCAGCAAAAATAGTTTTAAGAGGGAAGAAGACAAGAAAAATTTCAAATAAACAACCAAACATTACACCAAAAGGAAGTAGAAAAAGCAGAACAAATAAAACCCATAGTCAGTAGAAGGAAGGAAATCATAAAGCTCAGAGCAGAAATAAATGAAATAGAGAATTTTAAAAATACAAAAGACCAATAAAACTAAGAGCTGATTCTTTGAAAAGATAACCCAAATTGATAAACTTTTGGCCAGACTCATCAAGAAAAAAAGAGGGCTCAAATAAATCAGAAATGAAAGAGAAGTTACAGCTGACACCACGGATATACAAAGGATCACGAGAGACTACTTCGAACAATTATATGCCAATATAATTGAACTCCCTAGAAGAAATGGATACATTCCTAGAAATGTACAATTTTCCAAGGCTGAATCAGGAAGAAATAGAAAACATGAGCAGACCAATTACCAGTAATGATATTGAATCAGTAATTTTAAAAAAAAAGAAAAGAAAACTCCCAACAAACAAAAGTCCAGGACCAGATGGCTTCATGGGTGAATTCTCCCAACATTTAGAAAATAGTTAACACCTATCCTCAAACTATTCCAAAAAATTGCAGAGGAAGGAATGGTTCTGAACTCAGGCCAGTATCACCTTGATACCAAAACCAGACAAAGATATCACAAAAAAGAAGATTATAGGCCAGTATCACTGATGAACATAGATGAAAAAGTCCTCAACAAAATATTAGAAAACAAATTCAACAATACATTAAAAGGATCATACATCATGCCCAAGTGAGATTTATTCCAGGGATGCAAGGAGGATTCAACATCCACAAATCAATCAATGTGATACACCACATTAACATACTGAAGAATAAACATCATATAATCATCTCAACAGAGCAGAAAAAGCATTTGAAAAAAATTCAACATCATTTAATAAAACTCTCAAAAAAGTAGGTATAGAGGGAACATAACTCAACATAATAAAGGCCATATATGAGAAGCCCGCAGCTAATATCATACTCAACTGTGAAAAGTTGAAAAGTTTTCCTATAAATTAGGAAGAGATAAGGATGCCCATTTTTGCCACTTTTATTCAACATAGTATTGGAAGTCCTAGCCACAGCAATCAGACAAGAAAAAAATAAAAGGAATCCAAGTTGGAAAGGAAGAATTAAAACTGTCACTGTTTGCAGATGACATGATACTATACATAGAAAATCCTAAAGACACCACCAAAAAACTACTAGAACTCATCAATAAATTCGATAAAGTTGCAGGATACAAAATTAATATAAAGAAATCTGTTGTGTTTCTATATGCTAACAATGAACTATCATATACCCTGAGAAAACCAAAATTCAAAAAGAGTCATGTACCAAAATGTTCATTGCAGCTCTATTTACAATAGCCCAGAGATGGAAACAACCTAAATGCCCATCATTGGATGAATGGATAAAGAAGATGTGGCACATATATACAATGGAATATTACTCAGCCATAAAAAGAAACGAAATTGAGCTATTTGTAATGAGGTGGATAGACCTAGAGTCTGTCATACAGAGTGAAGTAAGTCAGAAAGAAAAAGACAAATACCGCATGCTAACACATATATATTGAATTTAAGAAAAAAAATGTCATGAAGAACCTAGGGGTAAGACAGGAATAAAGACACAGACCTACTGGAGAACGGACTTGAGGATATGGGGAGGGGGAAGGGTGAGCTGTGACAGGGCGAGAGAGAGGCATGGACATATATACACTAACAAACGTAAGGTAGATAGCTAGTGGGAAGCAGCCGCATGGCACAGGGATATCGGCTCGGTGCTTTGTGACCGCCTGGAGGGGTGGGATAGGGAGGGTGGGAGGGAGGGAGACGCAAGAGGGAAGAGATATGGGAACATTTGTATATGTATAACTGATTCACTTTGTTATAAAGCAGAAACTAACACACCATTGTAAAACAATTATACCCCAATAAAGATGTAAAAAAAAAAAACACAAAAAAAAACAATGAACTATCAGAAAGAGAAATTACGAAGACAGGGACTTCCCCGGTGGCGCAGTGGTTAAGAATCTGCCTGCCAATGCAGGGGACATGGGTTCGATCCCTGGTCCGTGAGGATCCAACATGCCACAGAGCAGCTAAGCCCATGCACCACAACTACTGAGCCTGCGCTCTAGAGCCCACGAGTCACAACTGCTGAGCCCATGCGCCACAACTACTGAAGCCTGCATGCCTAAAGCCTGTGTTCCGCAACAAGAGAAGCCACTGCAATGATAAACCTGTTCACTGCATCGAAGAGTAGCCCCTGCTTGCCGCAACTAGAGAAAGCCCTCATGCAGCAATGAAGACCCAACGTAGCCAAAAATTAAATAAATAAATACATTTATTTAAAAAAAGAATACAATCCCATTTATCATTGCATCAAAAATAATAAAATAACTAGGAATAAATCTAACCAAGGAAATAAAAGACCTGTACTCAGAAAACTGTAAGACAATGATGAAAGAAATTGAAGACAACACAGATGGAAAGATATACCATGCTCATGGATTGGAAGAAGTAATATTGTGAAAATGACCATACTACCCAAGGCAATCTACAGATTCAATGCAATCCCTATCAAAATACCAATGGCATTTTTCACAGAACTAGAACAAATTTAAAGTTTGTATGGAAACATGAGAGACCCTGAATAGCCAAAAGAATCTTGAGAAAGAAGAACAAATCTGGAGGTATTACACTCCCTGATTTCAAATTATACTGGAAAGCTATAGTCATCAAAACAGTATGGTGTCTTATGAAATATTTTCTGTTAATTTCTTTACTTGAGTCCTTATGCCTCAGTTTTTGTTGAATAATAAATTATCTGTCATTGTAAACAATTAAAAAATAAATAAAAAGTGATTTACTTCCTAGTGATAAAAAAAAGTTATATTGAAAACAAAATGTAAAAAAGTTCAACACTACTAACATTTAAAGAAACAGAAATTAAGTATTGGTCTGTTTAATTAGTGATATTTTTAAAGAATTATAATGCCTTATGCTAAAAAAGAATAATGTTGTGAGTCTGATATACATTCTTACCTTGACACCAGTACTAACTGACAAAATGAATTTATCACAAGATTCCAAAAGCCATAAAAGTATTTATATCCTTGATTAAATAATATAATTTCTATATATGTCAATTATATCTCAATTAAAAAAATAATAAAAAAAATCTAAACAGTATGGTGGCACAAAAAAGGACACATAGATCAATGGAACAGTATAAAGAGCCCAGAAATGAACTTACTCTTATATGGGCAATTAATCTATGACAAAGGAGACAAGCATATAAAGTGGGGAAAAGGAAGCCTCTTCAATAAATGGTACTGGCAAAACTGGACAGCTGCATGCAAAATAATCATACTGGACTACTTTCTCACACTGTTCACAAAAATAAATTCAAAATGGATTAAAGACTTAAATGTAAAAATGAAACCATAAAACTTATAGAAGAAAATATAGGCAGTATGCTCTTTGACATCAATCTTAGTAATATTCTTTTTATGGATACAGCTCATCAGGCAAGGGAAGCAAAAGCAAAAATAAACAAATGGGGCTGCATCAAACTAAAAAGCTTTTGGACAGCAAAGGAAACCACCAACAAAATGAAAAAGCCACCTACTGAATGGGAGAAGATATTTGCAAACAATATATCTGATAAGGATCTAATATCCAAAATATATAAAGAACACATACAATTCATCATCAAAAAAAGAAACAACCTGATTTAAAATGGGCAGAGGATCTGAATAGACATTTTTCCCAAAGAAGACATATAGATGGCTAATAGACATATGAAAAAATACTCAACATCACTAATCATCAGAGAAATGCAAATGAAATCCACCATGAGATATTACCTCATATTTGTCAGAATGGGTATTAACAAAAAGGCAACAAATAACAAGTGCTGGGGAGGATGTGGAGAAAGGGGAACCTCTGTGAACTGTTGGTGGGAATGTAAATTGATACAGCAACTATGCAAAACAGTATGAAGATTCTCCCCAAAATTAAAAATAGAACTACCATGCAATCCAACAATTCCACTCCTGGGTACTTATTCCAAGAAAACAAACAAACAAAAACTAATTCGAAAAGATATATGCACCCTTATGTTCAATGCAGCATTGTTTTCAATATCCAAGATATGGAAGCAACCTAAGTGCCTATCCATAGTTAAATGGATAAAGAAGTTGTGGAATGTACATACAATGGAATATTACTTGGCCATAAAAAAGAATGAAATCTTGCCATTTGCAACAAAATGGATGGAACTAGAGGGTATTATGCTAAGTGAAATAAGTCAGACAGAGAAAGACAAATACTGTATGATTTCACTTATCTGTGGAATCTAAAAAAACAAAACAAATGAACAAACATAACAAAACAGAAACAGAGTCACAGATACAGAGAACGAACAGGTGGCTGCCAGAATGGAGGGTGGTGGGGGATGAAGAGAAATAGTTGAGGGAGATTAAGAGGTATACACTTTCAGTTGAAAAAATAAATGTGTCACGGTACGAAATGTACAGCAACTATCAATATAGTCAATAATTACTTAATATCTTTGTATGGTGATAGATCATACCTAGAAATCATGGTGATTATTTTGAAATGTATAGAAATATCGAAACACTATGCTGTGTAACGGGAACTAAAATAGTGTTGTAGATCAATTATACTTCAAAAACAAACTCATAGAAAAAGAGATGAGATTTGTGGTTACCAGAGGCAGGTGTTTGGGGGAGAGGGAGTTGGATAAGATAAAGGCAGTCAAAAGGTACAAACTTCCAGTTATCAGATAAATAAGTACCTTGGGATGTAAGGTACAACATGATAAATATAATTAACACTGCTGTATATTATATATGAAAGTTGTTAAGAAAGTAAATTTTGAGTTCTCATCACAAGGACAAAATAATTTCTTCTACTCCAATAAAGATGTTAAAAAAAAAGTAAAAAGGAATAGAAAAAATTTTTTTCCATTCCTTTTTTATCTATATGCGATGATGGATGTTCACTAAACTTATTCTGGTAACCATTTTATGAGGTATGTAAGTCAAATCATTATGCTGTACACCTTAAACTTATACGGTGCTGTATGTCAATTATATCTCAATAAAACTGGAAGAAAAAAAGAAAAAAGAAAAAAAAGAAAATTATGATGTGTACAATTACTGACATAGAAGGAATTTAATAATTTATTAAGTGAAAAAAATTGATTAAATGAAAACAAATGCAAAACAGTATGGAGGACAAATGACCCACTTTTGTCAACATAATAATGGATGGTATTTAGGGAATTCCCTGGTGGTCCAGTGGTTAGGACTCGGTCCTCTCATTGCTTGGGCCCCAGGTTTGATCCCTGGTAGGGGAAATTAGGTCCTGCAAGCCACATGGTGTGGCCAAAAAAAGAAAAAACAATGGCATTTAAACAAAAATGGAGGGGGAACTATAAGAGATTAAGAGAGACTTACAAGACATATCTACAAAACAGAAATAGACTCAAAGACATGGAAAGCAAACTTATGGTTACCAGTGGGGATGGCAGGGTGTGGGGAGGTGAGATGAATTGCAAGCTTGAGACTGACATAAACACACCACTGTATATGGAGTAGATGGACAGCAGGGACGTACTGTATGGCACAGGGAACTATATTCAATATCTCTTTTTTTTTTTAGTAGTTTTTTTGGGACTTCCCTGGTGTCACAGTGGTTAAGAATCTGCCTGCCAATGCAGGGGATACGGGTTCGAGCCCTGGTCCGGGAAGACCCAACAAGCCACGGAGTAGCTAAGCCTGTGCGCCACAACTACTGAACCTGTGCTCTAGAGCTTGTAAGCCACAACTACTGAGCCCTTGTGCCACAACTACTGAAGCCCATGCGCCTAGACCCCGTGCTCTGCAACAAGAGAAGCCACTGCAATGAGAAGCCCACGCACCCAATGAAGAGTAGCCCCCGTTTGCTGCAACTAGAGAAAGCCCGCACGCAGCAACGAAGACCCAAAGCAGCCCAAAATAAATTAAAATAAATAAAAAATTTTAAACCTTTAAAAATAATTTTTAAAATATTTATTTAGTTTATTTATTTGGTTGTGCTGGGTCTTTGTTACGGCAGGCAGGCTCCTTAGTTGTGGTTCATGGGCTCCTTAGTGTGGAATGCTAACTCTTAGTTGCGGCATGCATGTGGGATCTAGTTCCCTGACCAGGGATCAAACCCGGGCCCCCTGCATTGGAAGCACAGAGTCTTAACCACTGCACCTCCAGGGAAGTCCCTCAATATCTTGTAATAACCTATAATGGAAAACAATCTGAAAAAGAATTTATATAAAACTGAATCACTTTGCTGTACACCTGGAACTAACACAACAATTGCAAATTAACTATACCTCAGTAAAAATAATGGTTGGACTTCCCTGGTGGTGCAGTGGTTAAGAATCCACCTGCCAATGCAGGGGACACGGGTTCAATCCCCCGTCCAGGAAGATCCCACGTGCCGCTGAGCGACTAAGCCCGTGCACCACAACTACTGAGCCTGCTCTCTAGATCCCACAAGCCACAACTACTGAGCCTGCGTGCCACAACTACTGAAGCCCGCGTGCCTAGAGCCTGTGCTCCACAACAAGAGAAGCCACCACAATGAGAAGCCCGCACACCGCAACGAAGAGTAGCCCCCACTCGCCGCAACTAGAGAAAGCCCGCACACAGCAACGAAGACCCAGTGCAGCCAAAAAATAAAAATAAATAAAAAAAAAAAGAGACCAACTCACTAAAAAAAAACCAAAAGTTAAAAAAAAAGACATATCAACCACGTGCAATGTGTCTGGATCCTGACTCAGGCAAACCAAGTGGAAAAGGCCTTTTTTTTTTTTTAATAACTAGGGAAAGTTGCACTTCGATTTATTGGGTGTTAGATGATTTGAAGAAATTGTTAATTTCATTAATGAGAATTGTGATGGTTAAAAAAGTCCTTGTCTGTTATGGGTGAAAATGGGAAAAAAAAGTAAGTAAAATATATTGCCATTTCTGATTATAAATACACGTACATGTTTTATATGTACAGAAATGCAGGGGGTGGGGAGTTGGAAGGAAGTACTCCAACTTATTAGCATCCTTGGAGAACACATATGGCTGGTTTTCTTTTTTTTTTACTTATCTGACTTTATTTTCTTATCAATGTACAACCTTGTGTGATAAGGGAAAGTTCAGTCACCGTCATCTCCTAGTGACTAGGGCACTGCAAACAGCTGACCCAAGGAGCCTCTTGGGATTCCTGCCAGGGAGGAGGAGCTGAGACAGGGCTGTGTGAGAGGTGCCCTGGACTGGAGAACCCAAGGGTGCCTGTAGCTGGCAGTCCAGTGCATACAGAGCTGTGAGGTCAGGGCAGGACCCATGGGACTTCAGCATCACCCACCTGAAGCCTGGAGCTGGCCCCAAGGGAGCTACTCCACCACTGTGCCTCAGTGGTGCTAGACCCAGAATAGGCCCACCTTTGGCCCAGGCCCACCTTCTTCCCACAGCTCCCTCCTCACTATGGATGAACTGCTGGGCTCCCCCACCCGCAGCCAGGCTGTGCCTCTGCCTGCAGTCCTACATGTACCACAGAAAGGCCAACTGGTGATCACACACAGGCAAGTCACTGATGGGGCCAGACCTCCCCAGGCCCAGCTCTGGGTGTGCAAACCCCCTGATGATCATACCTAAGAGCCCAGAGGACAGAGGCTTCTCTCCAACCCGTCACCTCCAAGAAGCTCCCACGGATGGTGAGATCCACTAAGAAACCTCTTGGCAGGAACACCTTGCATACATCCTGTACCACTTTCAGGTGCCCAAGGAAGGAACTCAGTATCTGACTCAGCCAAGGCTTTAAGAGAGGAAAGCCAGGAGTGAGAAGTGGAGGCCGTTGGAGTATTGATATGCTGCTTCACTACAGCAGTGGCTGCACCAGAGTACCTCTGGTGTCTTCGAGGCACTTGCCTTGGGTGATGAGCTCCTGGCCAAACCACTTCACTGCTGCCCTCCCTGAGCCCTCAAGGACCTCAGTGTGTGGAGGCAGACAGCGAAGTTGGAGACCTGCCTACTACCCAGGGATGTGGGTCCTATATTTTGGCTTCTGTACTCCAAACTCAGACTTAGATCATGTGCAGAGGACAGTTCTGGGAAAAGGCAAATATCCAATAAATCCTATCTGTCTCCCCCACTCCTAACCTCTGGCCCAACCAAGTTCCCATGGGCCTCCTTTGCTCTCCCAATGGGAGCAAAATAGGAACCAGGAAGGAAGAGGTAGGACTGTGCTACACAGAAATGAGACTGGGATGGCCTGAGGACCAGGGACTGGGGATCCAGAAGTGACTTCATATCAACATCCACTGTAGCCAAATGTGAATGGCAAGAGGAAGTGGCTGGAGCTGTGTCCCCTCTCTCCTTTGACATCTGTGGGGCAGCCTCCCCTCTGCCTGCAGGATTCTTCTTCCCAGCTCTCCACCCAAGCTGGGAGTGCTGGCTGGGTGGGGTCCTCAGTACTGACTGCTGCCACACGTGAGTGACAGAGCACACAAAGACCGGCAAAGACACCCAAGCTTGTAGAGCTCGTGGGGAATTCATATTCTTGTTTCCGGAACTGATTCACTGAATCAACACTTACTGAACACTCAGTGGAGGTAGCGAGAGAACTGAATTACTGGGCTTCCTGCAGCCCCTTCCAAACAGTGGAGGGAACATTTCAACAAGGATGCAGAGGTGGGGGAGCCACAGGGCCGGCTCAGTGCCACAGACTTGGGCCCTCTCGCCACCTGGAGGACTTGCTGGCAGCTCACCCACACCACTCCCTCTTCCACCAACCATGCTCTCTGCCCGTGCTTGGGAAGCTGTGAAACATCACAGTAGGTGGAGAGCGTGGAGGGATTTGGAAATGGAGTGTTCCCTGAACTGCTGTTTTCAATCAGCCCATTCACTCTTTGTAATTGCCCTCATGGAGGTATCATGAAGCCCATTTAACAGGCCAGGGAGTGGAAGCTCCAAGACACTGACTTAGAAGATCCAATCACCATTGTGAAATGTGTCACATGTTTTTTGTCCTTGATAGCCCTACCTTTCCAGGAGTCCCCACTGCAACTCCTCTTTTTCAGGCTCAGTGGCTTCCTCGCTCCACCAAATCACAATCAGAGGGAGAGTGGCTACTTGTGAATTTAACATAGTGAGTCCACCTCCTTCAGGGGCATTTCTATTGGAAGACTTCCAATCTAGAAAGGGAAGAGTCTTTCTCATTCCACATTCAAGGAACTTTGGGCATCACTGAGCTGGAAAGAGTTTCAAGAAAAGGGAGCTGGCAAGTTTGGCCCTACCTAAACAGGACTCAGAGAAGGAAGCAGTGTGGCTCCTGAGTGTGTATTTGTGTTGTCTGTGGACTCAAGATCCCACCCTCCTCCAAAGATAACATGAGAAAAGAAAAGCAGTGTGTGACCTTGAGCAAGTTACTTGATTTCTCTATTTCCTTAGTGGTAAAATAATTATATTTGGCTTGCTGTGAGGATTAGAGATCATTAAAGTAAAATTTCAACAGTCAGTGAAAATTGTACTTGATGCAGAAAATGCATCACTCTCAAAAATCCCAGATGCTTCCTTTTGTGAAATGGGTAACCTAAGTGATTCCTCCCTAAACAGGGCCACAAATGGTGGCAGCAGTCGAGTACTACAAGCAGAATTTGTTACCCAAACCAATTTGAGGAATCCCAGGCACTGGTTACAGCCTTCCCTGGTCACAAGAAAACCAGAACCTCTTCAAACTCACCCTCCACCCCCGGCAGAAATGAGGGATTAGACTGTAGCCCAAGTCATGTCACAGCTACTATATCCTCATTCTTGACTAGTAATCTCAAAGTCACAAATGGCATGATGTGATTTGGATCCAAATCTTACCCAGGAAAACCCCATGATTAAAATAGACAAGGTTGGAACTATCATTCAAACGACAGAAAGGTAGGTACAAAGACCCTTAACTGGCTCTGAGAAGGGAAAAGGTTTTTCGCTCATAATGACCAGAACTAAACAGATTGTCTAATAATCATCAGTGAGCTTTGAGCCTAGGAGGGCATGCTAACCCTGTGGGGTGGGTAAGACAGATATACTGACCAAAACCTCCTGGGCTAGTCAGAAGCGTGATTTAAGGTCTCCCATGGGGATTCCCCGTGGCTGTCCTTACGTAGGCGCCTCCTGGTTGCCTAGTGACAAAGGAGCCTGCAGTGGCTGCCTCTGAAGGTGCAGAAGAGTGGGGGTGTGGCGCGTTAGGAAGGCAATTCTTCACCTTGCAAAATAAGTCACATAGAATTCTCAAGAGTTGAAGAGGCAATTCTTCAAGCAGCACTGAAAAGTTCCTTGTCTACTTCTACATTTGAGGGATGCAAGCTAGCTGTATCTCACATGGGATTTCAGTTTTATTTGCTTGGTTTTTAAATTATCCTAGAGTCCCTTATTCTTTTATCATCATACCAAATAGCACTTATGTCTAGAAGCACTGTATCCTAAAGTAAAACTGTTCACAACCTTTCATCCCCAACCCTGAGCTGCAGATTTTTGTGAAAATCAGGTTCTGGGCCAGTTAAGTCTTGATAAAGTTGCAAATGGTCTCTTCATAACTGAGCCCTCATCCCCCATCTGGCCACAGTCATAGTAGAACCAGGAACCCAATGGGCAGATTTCTCTCCTTACACAACTTCCAGGCACTCCAGGAAGAAGGGGAGTCCTGGCACCTACCTGCCAAGCTCTGCTCTACTTGCCGAACTTTGATCAGCACGAACAGGTCATTTTGGCTACAAGTTCTCCCAAATTCTCCCTACCTGTGTGTTTCTTTTTTAAAGTAATAATTTATTTATTTATTTATTTTGGCTGCACTGGGTCTCTGTTGCTGCACACGGGCTTTTCTCTAGTTGCGGTGAGTGGGGGCTACTCTTTGTTGCAGTGCATGGGCTTCTCATTGCAGTGGCTTCTCTTGTTGTGGAGCACGGGCTCTAGGCACATGGGCTTCAGTAGTTGCAGCACATGGGCTCAGTAGTTGTAGTTTGTGGGCTCTAGAGCACAGGCTCAGTAGTTGCAGTGCACGGGCTTAGTTGCTCTGCAGCATGTGGGATCTTCCCAGACCAGGGATTGAACCCATGTCCCCTACACTGGCAGGCGGATTCTTAACCACTGTGCTGCCAGGGAAGTCCCTCCCTACTTGTGGGTTTTTTGTTTTGTTTTGTTTTGTTTTTATTTATTTTTTGGCTGCGTTGGGTCTTCGCTGCTGTGCGCAGGCTTTCTCTAGTTGTGGAGAGTGGGGGCTACTCTTCATTGTGGTGCGCGGGCTTCTCATTGCGGTGGCTTCTCTTGTTGCGGAGCACGGGCTCTAGGTGCGTGGGCTTCAGTAGTTGTGGCATGCGGGCTCAATAGTTGTGGCTCGTGGGCTCTAGAGCGCAGGCTCAGTAGTTGCGGTGCACGGGCTTAGTTGCTCTGCAGCATGTGGGATCTTCCCGGACCAGGGCTTGAACCCCTGTCCCCTGCATTGGCAGGCAGATTCTTAACTAGTGCGCCACCAGGGAAGTCCCCCTACTTGTGTTTTTAAGGCACACCAACTCCTCTGTGTAAGCCTCTCTTTTTATAATGAATTATTTTAATTATTCTTACTACTCAAAAGAAACTTCCACCACTGCCCAGCCAACCACTCAACCCCAAGATGCTGAGAGTGGGGACAAGGACAGAGCCCAATTCATATCATGGATTCTGGTCCTTGGGGTCGCACTTGATCATGACTTTCAACCCCAATCCCTTTTTGGATGTTTCAAAGGCCTCCAGAGCTTTCTCCAGAGGAAACCGATGGGTTACCAAGGGCTTTACATTCACAGACTTGGATGCAAGCATTGAAATCGCCATCGGCCACCTGGAAAAAATCACAAGCATCACACTCAACCTTCAGGAGGAAAGAAGGAGGTCCCCAAAACTACCCAGCACAAGATAAGTTTGGCCACATTTGTTTGTAGCTCTGTGGTTCTGCAAGGTCACTTCTACAGGCCAACAATGGAGAAAGGATCTTATGACTTATAATTCAGGAGTACAGAGTCTGTTCCCAAATGTCCCCTGTCCGTCTGCAATGTCTGCCATGAAGCCTAGAATTCCTTTGGCATGAAGGCATAAGGCATATGGAAGCCACTGTGAAAAGGCAGATAAGCCTCCAGTGGGGAAACCCAGGATGATCCAATCATACCCTTTAGCAGCTTGGCTTGGCAGAGTTTATTGGAAAACTAGCACTCTGCTGAGGGAATGGTTACAAACTCTGAAGATGGGAGAAAGGGCCACTGGTGGGGAAGGTGGTCCTGGACAGAGTGCCCCAGCAGGGGAGAGGATGGACCCACAGAACATGAGGTGGGATTTATTAAGACCCTCTCACTTCCCAGGGTGGGACCTGGGGATCTGGAGTGAGAACCAAGGAACTTGAGTTCTTGCGGTTGTCCTGTTTCTCTCCTTCTTCCCTTTAAAGGGGGAAAATGGAGATCTGGCCACTTAAAGAAATGGAAAAGAGAGGGCCTAGACAATGAGTGGCAGACACCCAAGAAGAGCATGTTTCAAAATCCCGCTCCCTCCCTCTTTCCCTACAGCCCTCTCAGCTCTGCCCTCCCATTCTTTAACCACAAGTGAGTGCTCTATCTTTGGATCCTTATCATAACACACGGATGTCAGTGTGGCCAGGGAGTGCCCCTCATGAATAAACAGGCAGAGACTCTTGGTCCCAGAGGCCACCTAGGGCCTTCCCTGGACTTGCTGGCCACTCGCCACCCTGGCTCACCCACAACATACTCACGTGTTGCAGTATCGAAACACACCCTTGATGTCCACCTCCCTGGTAGCTGCGTGCACTAGGGGCACACTGGTCATCTCAGAGCCCAGCCCCACAAGCACCAGCGTCCCACCAGATTGAGTGGCCTGAAGAAGAGGTAAGAACAAGAAAACCAAGAAGATGAGAAAATGCAGACCCCACTCACAGTAGCACTGTTGCCATACAAACAGGTAAGTATCCAAAAATTTCAGAGTATGACTCTTTCTATACTGCTGGACTCTTCAGCATGTTAACCAAACTCAACAGAGCAGCAGAGTAGACAATGTCTCCTTTAAAGATCCTGAAACAATACACTTACCAGTGGAGGCACAGTGGGAGCATCTTCTGCTGTCCACAACATCCCAGGAAACAGCAAAGGTTCTCCAGAGAGCAATGAGAATCTCCCCTACAACCATCGCTGACCCTTCAGCAGCCACTGAGCATCTTTCAAATGTTTACTAATTCAGGGGGCATCTCTGGTGGCGCAGTGGTTAAGAATCTGCCTGCCAATGCAGGGGACAAGGGTTCGAGCCCTGGTCCGGGAAGATCCCACATGCCGCGGAGCAACTAAGCCCATGCGCCACAACTACTGAGCCTGTGATCTAGAGCCTGTGAGCCACAACTACTGAGCCCAAGTGCCACAACAACTGAAGCCCACGTGCCTAGAGCCCGTACTCCACAACAAGAGAAGCCACCGCAATGAGAAGCCCGCACACCGCAACGAAGAGTAGCCCCGTCTCGCCGCAACCAGAGAGAAGCGCGCATGAGACAACAAAGACGCAACGCAGCAAAAATAAAATAAATACTAATTAAGAAAAAAAAAAAAGCTTTACTAATTCAGTACCAGACGTTGGTGTCAGCCACTTCCTCCTCCAGAGTGCTCCCCACAAGACAGAGTGCCAAACCTCTAACGGACCACCTTCTTGGTTAAAAAAAAACAACTACCAAGCACTATACCAATGGGGAGGGCTATAGGACTTCTGTGGTTTAAAAACTGCCTTATATGTGCACGCTGGCAATTAGAAATTTTTGTTCCAGAGACATTCTCCCAATGGTATCAGTCATAATGGATTCATCAGTTTCCTCTTTGAGTGGGCAGAGAGCAAAATTTTCCCCAACAATCTCCACATAACTTCACATGAGTGCTAGGCCTGCTCCAGAGATTTTGGGGGGTCATTGTGCTCGATGATGTGAGGGACAGAAAAATGGGCAATTCATTCATGCTAAGTTTTCATTACAGTTAACAGCAGAAAGCACTTACTGGGACCATTCTAAGTGCTGAGCAATGGAGCAGTAAGACAGCAAACATCACAGCTTCTACCTCCGAGGGGAAGGATACACCCTGGAGAGAGGGCTGTAGTGTGGAGGTGACTCCCAGCATTTGTACTTTTGAGCTCTGGGACCCTAGACGGTGCTCTGTCAGCCATGGGTTCCTCATGTGTGAGAACAGGACGATGCCTCCCCCTCAGCAGGGCTCTTAGGGGTGACAGTCACAGTGGCTGGCACTAGGATGGGCTCAACGTTTTTATTGAAGCACAGTCACTTACAAATCACCTGTGACATATAAACACTGTCAGTAAGGGGGAGGGTATCTCACAACTGAAAAACATTGCTGTCCTCATTGGAAAAGTGTTGGGGGAGGTGTTCAGAATCGTGAGGGAGCCACAGAATACACTAAGAAATTTTC
Organism: Pseudorca crassidens; assembly: GCF_039906515.1. Classification (NCBI taxonomy): domain Eukaryota; kingdom Metazoa; phylum Chordata; class Mammalia; order Artiodactyla; family Delphinidae; genus Pseudorca; species Pseudorca crassidens. Next base: position 88,281,433 of record NC_090296.1, on the reverse strand, counting down.
CAGGAAAACTGTTGCCCATTCAGCACTTCCTCTCCACCTGGTAAGGAGGAAGAGGAACCTCTTCCAAACTGGTCATCCCAGGCTGCCAGGAGGCCAGTAGCTTATTGACCACAGGCAAAGGAAATCTCAGACCACTGTTTTGTTGCTGTGACTTCCACACCAAGGAGATGACATCAATTCTACCCTAAGCATTTGCTATGTCTCCTCACGAACATTATCTAGACATCACATGGCAGAAAGGTGACTCTCAGGTATGTCCATAAGGTGCCTCTGCCTAACCTGCCCCTTGGCAGAGTGAACTGTAGCATTCTACAGCACCTGTCATGCATGATGCTCCACTCCCCACTCAGGACAGGCACCGGCTTCAGGCTGGTGAAGGCCCTTGTGTCACATTTACCTCCACGCCCACCTCAGGTAGCCTGGCAACTGGGCCCCCACCATCAATAGTTGGAGATATCAACTTGTTCTCAGATGCCCTCCAGCCAGGGCACAAGAAGAAGGAAGAACTTGTACTAGGAAGCCATGTCTTTTACTGCCTCTCTCTTGAGTGGGGGTCACTGACCTGCTGACAACTTGAAAACAGTAGACACACCTTACTGGTCAAGCCCTCAAGGTGTCTGGCACAAAGCCAGGCATGAGGCAGGAACCCAAGACCTGCCATGGGTTGAACATAGCTCCACTGATCACACACACATCCATCGCCCTCTGGGTTTTGGTTTCTCTTTGCCCCTTCCCACGTGGTGACCACTGACTGTCTCGGACAGTGGAGCAGAGAGCTGGCTGATTCCAGCTGGAACAAGGTTAGGGCAAAAGTGGCACCTGCTCCTGCCTCTCCCGCTGCTTCCTTGGCCCCCGGTGCCATATGCATCTTGGTAGGAGGAGGGGAAGGCAGCTCTGCCTGGGTGTGCCAGGCTTGAGGGCCGTGCCACACAGCTCGAGGGATCAGGTTTTCCCAGAATGTCTTGCACGGTGGACAGTGCCCTTGTGTGTGACTGGCTGTGACTCAGAAGGAAGGAAGAAGCATGTGCTGCTTTGGGAGACAGGGCAGGAGTGCCCAGCAGTGGCAGCTACCGATGCTCTCCCCAGCCCAGCCCCTCCCACCCTAGCACTGGTTCCTTGTCCCCTCTATCCCTTCCTCTCCAGAGGAGCCAGATGGAGTAAGGAAAGCCCAGGCACTGGAGCAGTGCGCTCAAGGCGAGTCACTGGGCCGCTCTCCTTGTAAAATGTGGAAAACGAGAACTCATTTTCAGGGCTATTATACAGATTAGGCATCATGTTTATAAAGCACACAGCAGAGGACACGGCCCACGGTAGAGCTTGGAATCTAGTTCTTATTCTTTTCTTCCTTCTTTTCCTCATACTTTGATTTCTCAATTTTACTCCTCCCTGCCCCTCCCCCTTCAACATCCCATAAATTACTGGTGGGTTGCTGAGGGGTAACTCAGGTATTGGCAGCTTATCTGTTCCTAATTCTGGGAAAGGACAGTAGTAGACAACCGTGATACTGAAATATCACCTCACCTTTGTGACTAGCTGAATTAACGACTGTTAGTTTGTATCAATGACTCAAAGACTACTGTTTTCCTCAATAAAGCAAGATAGGGATTTCCCACTCAACTAAGGCATGCTTCCTTGTTCCTTCTGTTGATTTTTTTTTTTACCAGGAGCACTATTTTCATGATCACAGATGTGATCATAACAGAAATCCCATCCTAAAGATATGGGTCACTTAACATCTTTCAAGGCCCATGTATATCTGTTACCTAGTTCGAAGTTCACAATAACCCAATGAAGGTGTTAGGGAAATGTCACTACCTCCACAAGAGAGATAAGAGAGCAGTTATCAAGGAATTACCTGGTGGGGGGAGGGGTGGTCAACACAGCAAATCAGTGGAGAAGCTTGATCCTAGGAATCCTACTTGGTTCACTACCCTGGGCTGATTCCCTGAAGCTGCCTACCAGCTTAGCTACCCTTATTCCACTCACGTATATGCCCGCCTGGATGGAGGTCTCCACCCCTGTGCACTCGATGGTAACTTCAGGCTTGCACCCCAGCAGGCCTTCCACTTTATTGGCAATTTCCTGCGGGCTCTCGTTGGAGATCTGGAGGAGGAAATCAGCTCCAACTTCCTTGGCTTTAGACAACCGAGAGGCTGACAGATCTAAAGTTGAACAAAAGTTTCTTTCAAACTGAGAAACTGGATGGTGGATTAGGGAGAAAAAATGAAGGTGCAGATTCCAATGGCAAGGAAGCTCTGGTGTAGTGATGGTGTCGCTGAGCCCAACACACACACTCTCTAAACACACCCTCACACATAATCTCTTAGATAACTTCTCAAACATCCACATCCTTCTACATCCCCATACACCCCCATACATACCACACAGCTCTACACAGCTACACACATACTCTCTCACCTTCTCACACAAAACACGCAATGACACCCTTCTGCATCCCCACTCCCCTCATATATCCCCAACACCCCATACACCACACAACTCTACATGCTCACTCATACACTCTCACATATAACCTCTCCTCATACATACAAACACTCTCAGATACATTATACACACACACACATTCTCTCTCACAGATACCTTCTCCACACACACGCACCCTTCTATACCCCACACGCTTCCATCATACCATGCTGCTCCACACACACATACCCACATGTCCTGTCAGAGAACCTCTCCTCACACACACATGAGTGTCTCACTCATACCACATACCTCACACATAAACATCCTCTTATAAACACATCACATACCTCACTAACACCACATCACACACACACACCACACACACCCTCTGAGCTTGGTCAAACAACCCAAGGGCTGAAACTCTTCTTAGGACCAGGTGGGCAGTATAAGCATCTGAGGTCCACACATAAAGAGCCAGGTCCTCTTCTCTGCAGCAGCCACCCTCTCCCAGGAGCTTCAAAAGAGTCTCCTCCTCAGCCCTGACTTGGTCATCTCCTGGGTGGGCTTTTCAACCCTGGAACCCAGAAGAAAAGAGCAGGAGCCTCGTTAGACACCCACTACACCAGGAAGGGAACAGGTCTCATGCCCCTGCTCCAAAACTGTAGGCCCAGCTGCTTCTATCCCAAGGAGATTTAAAAAGAAGAAAACCTTACCAGTCACCACCACTTGAGATGCACCCATTGCTTTGGCCACGAGCAAACTGACCAGTCCAATTGGCCCTAAATAAAGCAAGAAATAGGAGACATTTGTGAAATATCAAACACCAGCTCTCCCCCTTGTCTAGGCCATGGACAGGAACTGTATCTTTTGAGTACCTCTAGCATCTATCCCAGTGCCTAACATATAGTGAGACCTTAACAACTGTTTGTTGAATGCATGAGTAAATGAGTGCATGAGGGATTGTCCTCTACCTGGAATCTGCTCCCAGTGCTGGGCTCCTGTTCTCTCTTTGACCCCCTACCTTCTTAGAACCCAACATGCCTCCCCAAGGTGAGACGTGTCCTTTCAGGTGCCCTCTGAGGACCACCTTGGAGGGTGTCCTAGGTTGACCCAGCTGCTCAGGCAGCTCCAGGATGTCCAGGTGCCTGAGAATCAGCCCAAAGACCACCTGCTTCCCCACTTTATAGGCACACTAGATGGTTTTAACACAAAAACCAGACCACAAATAAGGCTATGCAGAATATCTTTGAGGACTTGCTTTTCGGACACTCCCCTTGAGAATAATTTAGTGAGTTCGCCCAGAAAGCAAAACACTGAGAAATACCTGAAATAACCAACAAAGGGCTGATTAGTTAAGTAAACTACAGAAGGATACCAAACAGCTATTAAAAATTATGTCTAACTCTTTTACCTAATGACATAGAAAAATGTTCACAGTATATTAGTTTTTTGAAAGAGTAGGTAAAATGAAGCATATTCAGGATGATCTCATGAATTAAACGAACAAAAACAAAAACCAAACTGAAATATTCTACACCAAAATGTTAACAGTGGTTCTCTCAGGCTGATGGGTTGTGTGAGTGCACATGCGTGCAGGTGTGGTATGTATGTGGTATGTATGATTTAACTTCTTTTTCTATGGCAAAAAAGTATTACTTATGCAGAGTTTTTTTTAAAAAAAATCTGTCACGTGAATCCTACAGCCTGCTGGCTTATTGAGGCAAATCTTCTATACCCATCACCCTGCTTAGGAAGCCCTGTAGTCACTTATTTGGCCCTGCCAAAGAAAATCGGTCACAAAGTGTATGAGGATTAACTCAAAATGGATTAACGACTTGAATATAAGACCTGAAACCATAAAACTCCTAGAAGAAAACATAGGCAGTAAGCTCCTTGACATCAGTCTTGAGTTTTTGGATTTGACACCAAAAGCAAAGGCAATAAAAGCAAAAATAAACAAGTGGGACTGTATCAAACTAAAAAGCTTCTGCACAGCAAAGGAAACATCAACAAAATGAAAAAGGCAACATGTTGAGTAGGAGAAAAATATTTGCAAATCATATATTTGATATGGGTTAATATCCAAAATATATATAAGAACTTGCACAACTCAATAGCAAAAAGCAATCTGATTGAAAATTGAGCAGAGGACATGACTAGACATTTTTCCAAAGAATATATACAGATTGCCAAAATAAACATGAAAGGATGCTTGACACCACTAATCAGAGAAATGTAAATCAATACCACAAAGAGATATCACTGTACACCTGTTAGCATGGCTATTATCAAAAAGACAACAAGTAACAATTATTGGTGAGGATGCAGAGAAAAGGAAACCCCTATGCACTGTTGGTGGGAATGTAAATTGGTACAGACACTACAGAAAACAGTGTGGAGATTCCTCAAAAATGATCCAGTAATTCTACTTCTATTCAGAAGTGGAATTTTATCCAAAGAAAATAAAAACTTACTCAAAATGTTATCTCCACCCCCATATTCACTGCAGCATTATTTACAATAGCCCAGACATGGAAGACACCTAAGTGTTCACCAATGGATGAATAGGCAGAGAAAATGTGGTATGTGTGTGTTTGTGTGTTTGTGTGTGTGTGTGTGTGTGTGTGTGTGTGTGTGTGTATAAAATATTCCATAGATATGAAGAATAGATATGGAGCTGAGCTCATAGATATGGAGAATAGATTGATTGCCAGAGGTGGTGGTGGCAGCAGTGAAATGGATGAAGAGGGTCAAAAGGTACAAACTTCCAGTTATAAAATAAATAAGTCCTGGTTATCTAATGTACAGCATGGTGACTATAGTTAATACTGTATTGCATATATGAAAGTTGCTAAGAGAATAGATCTTAAAAGTTCTTATCATAAGAAAAAAATTTTATAACTGTGTGATGACATGTTAGCTAGATTTACTGTGGTGATCATTTTGCAATATATACAAATATCAAATCATTATGTTGTACACCTGAAACTAATATAATGTTATACGTCAGTTATACCTCCATAAAAAAATAAAAGTGTATGAGGAATACCAGATCACACCCACAAGGAGTGAAGCATGTTGTTTGGGTCACCAGAAGCAGTTAGAAGCCTAGATGATTCAGTCTGAGGCTGCTAGGCTTGTTCAAGCGACTGGAAGCAGGGGAGGAAGAAGGCAGCTTGCTGCAAGCCAATGTGGGCAGAGTGCTGACTCACAGTGGGCTGGACCCCACTCCTTCTGCTGGTCATAAGCATGGGCCGCCTCATTCTGGAAGGACCAGGAGACCAGTTCTCCAGGATGATTTGAAAGTCCAAAAGTTGCCCTTCCCTTTACTACCAAAAATATTTCCCTAGTTTCCTGTCAAGGGTTGAAAAATAATCCCAAATTGCATTCTTTAAGTGAACAAAAGGGTTATGTTGCCTAGGAAATAACATTGGTTACTACCATGCCTGCAGATATTTATCTAGCAAAGTGCGTGTCATTGAAGGAATGGGACACTGTGATCCTCCCTAACCCGGAAAGATTCTATGACCAATTTCAGCCCTTGGAGGGAGAATGAAATGGGCAGAGGGATCCCCACATTCCCCTTTAATGAACTCACAACCAGGGTGTCATCTGTTTCTTACCAGCTCCGCACACAAAGACCTTGTGCCCCAGGGTGACTCCAGCTCGCCGGCAGGCATGGATTCCCACAGACAGTGGCTCAATCAGGGCCCCTTCCTCAAAGGTGACATTGTCAGGAAGTCTGAGGAGTCATTCAACACACTTAGTTAGTCCCTCCGGGTTAACAGCAATAACAATAGCTAATATTTATTGAGCTTTAATTTATGTGCTGGGCAATGTGCTAAGCAATTTATATACATTCACTCATGTAAATCCTCAGAATAGTTCTGTGGTAGATATTATTATTCCCATTTTACAGACGAGGAAACCAAGCCTTGGAGGATTAAATGACTTGCTCCAAAAATTCAAAACCAGTGAGTACTGAGAGGCTTAAAGGGTTTGAACTGGAAGCCAGATATGTCTGATTCCAGAGCCCATATCATACTGCTCCCCCCTGAAAATGCTATCCAAGATAAAGTGTGGTGTGGCTGTCATTCATAAATGAAAAGTTCATTTCACAAGGGTTTAACTTAACACCATTCCAGCATTTCATCTGCTTCTCAAATTTATAACCTTTCTGGTTTCGTTTAAGCAAACAATCCAGACTATCAGCAGCTTTGCGAAACAGTGATTAGAAGCTGACTTCACTCTGTACGTTGTCTCCCATAGTACACACTTCAGAAGAACCATATCTGATAGCAGCAGCTGCCTGGCTGTCCCTGGATTGGTTAAGCAGATTAAATGCTGTGTTACCTTTGCCACTGGGTTCTTGGTTTTCACTTCCCTGTCCACTGGCACCTTGACCCTCTTAACCATCCCACTGATGAAGGCAGCAAATATTTGCATAATGCTTTACAGATTTAGAGAGCTTTCTCCTCCATATCTCATTTAATCCTCACCATGAACTTGTCAGGCAGGAAGGGCAGGCTTTGTTGGTGGTGGTGGTTTTTTTTTTTTTTTTTGGCCACAAGGCTTGCAGAATCGTAGTTCCCAGACCAGGGATTGAACCCAGGCCCTTGGCAGTGAAAGTCCAGAGTCCTAACCACTGGACTACCAGGGAATTCCCGGACAGGCTTTGTTTTAACCTTTATTCTACAGAAGCAGAACTGAAGCTGAAGACATTGAGCGACCTGCCCAAGGTTACAAGGCTAGTGAGCAGAAGAGCAAGACTTAAACCCAGATCTCCTGATTCCATATCCTCTGCCTGTCCCGCATCAGCTGCCTCTCGGTACAAGCAGCTCCGTAGTTAATATCTAACTTCTGCTACCTCCCCACTGCCCAGTATTTATTCAGCACATCCACAACCTCCACGTGCAAGAACGTGAAAACCCTCAAGTTCCAAAAAGAGAAAAAAGTGGCAGCCAAACCATGTGCTGATCCCCATGATCCTTCTGTTCCTGATCCTCCACAGAATAAATAACAAGGCCTGCATTCGGTCTGACTGGTGCCCACCACCCCTTTTATCTCCCCTCCCCTCTGCTTCTCTCATATCATTTCCCACACGCCAATCCACTCTCTTGCTCTGACTGTTGTCGTCATCCCTTCTACCCACCAAACCTACCCCATCAATTCCAAATAAGGGGGAAGAGTTTGAAGTGAAATAATGAAGATTCCCAAACTCTCTCAAGGACCCCCAGTCACACACACTCTCTCCAACAGCCCTGCCTCTTCACATTTGGGCCTCCCCCAAAGCTGGTGCTGGGGCTAAACAGAGGGTGGCCTGTGGTCAGGAACTGTGTGCTCCTCTCATCTTCTGCTCTGACTTCCCTTTGGAATAAGAATACCAGGGAGAAATGGGATTGGGGATGGTGATGAGAGAGGATTGTTACGTGGGAGATTATTCCACTGATTAGGCAGATGCTGCCTTATCACACATGCAGCCGTTGCCAGAGTCCTGGGGTCCAGCCCTTTTGCCACTGACCTGGGGAGAGTTACTGGGTCCTCCTTCCCCAACCTTGTTCAGTGGAGGTTAAGGGAAAGGGGATGAGTTTCTTCCCGGCCCTAATTGTTCATGATTTTATAAACACCAGAAAATGACAAAGCAACTTGGTGGTTTTCACAATGGGATCCAGGAAATAGGAAAAAGGGTTAAAGAATGATCAAGGGCTTCCCTGGTGGCGCAGTGGTTGAGAGTCCACCTGCCGATGCAGGGGACATGGGTTCGTGCCCTGGTCCGGGAAGATCCCACATGTCATGGAGCGGCTGGGCCTGTGAGCCATGGCCGCTGAGCCTGTGCTCCGCAACGGGAGAGAGGCCCGCGTACCGCAAAAAAAAAAAAAAAAAAAAAAAGAATGATCAAGAAGCCAAGGGGGAAGCAGGAAGACAGAAAGAAAATAAGGTGGGTCGGAAAATAAAGAAGGTGTGGCAGTGTACAAATCTGCACAAAGAGAAACCAGAGAGAAGGGTGTAGATCCAGGGCGGGGCTGAGGACATAGATACAAAGTACCCCAGGAGAAGAGGAAAGGTAGGGGTCGCATGTCCCCTAGAGGCCCTCCACAGCCCTCCCCTTGCCATTGCCAACCAGAACACTTCCTCCCACACCATTCCCTGCAAACCACTTGCGCCCCTGCCCCCCGACCCCGATTCCCAGTGCAAGGCTCCTTTTCAGGCCTATCCCTGTAACATCCACCAGATACAAGGCCATAGCTATGACACATCATGGCACTGTTTACTGAGCTCCTCTTCAGTGCCAGGCCTCGTGCTGAGTACTCGATATGCTTTTCCCACTGAATCCCATCACTAATTCTATGCATTTCATCATGGCGATGCTATTATTTCCATTGCACAGGAGACGGAGGTTACAAAGTTTAAGTATCTTGCTCAAGGTCACACAGTTGGCAAATGGGAGAGACCAGTGGTTAGTCTCAAGTTTTACCGCCATGCTCTTCTGCCTTCCACGAAACACTTGTTTGCCACTTTGACTTGGAAAGGACCCAGAAAAAGTGGGAAGATTCAAGAACCACTTGCCCAAAGGTGGACTCTGCGTAGGTAAACTGCTCTCTCCTAGAGTGCTGACTTAAACTCATCACGAGGTCCCTGGCCTGTGACTCCTCTCAAGGCTTCCAGTAGACACTAGAAAACTCAGATCTGTCAGACCGCCCCTGTGACTGGCACCTGGACTTCAAAAGACAAGCCCCATCCTAGCCAAAAGAGTCACTGCCGGGGCCAGGCTGGGGTAGGAGGAAAATGTGCCTGGTCGGTTCAGAAGGAAAGCAGCATCCCAGAGCTCCATGGGCTGGGGCCCATGCAGAAGGTATAGCCCTCTGCTTCTGCCAGACACAACTTCCCCAAATCACTTTGAGAGTTGAGGTAGGGTAGTGAGCACAGGGCAGGAGCTTGAGAATCACAGCCACCCCAGCTTGACTCCTGGTTCTGTTCTGTGTTCAAGCCAATTAGCCAGTTAGCCTTCTCCTGTCTCTGCTGACTCTCACACAATACTATAATACTGGTGCCCACCTCGCCATTACAGTTATGAAAGTTAAATAAGACATGCAAAGCACTTATTAGCACAAGGCCAGGCACGTAGTAACAATAATTGTGGGGACATCCCTGGTGGCACAGTGGTTAGGAATCCATCTGCCAATGCAGGGGACAAGGGTTCGAGTCCTGGTCCGGGAAGATCCCACATGCCGCAGAACAACTAAGCCCGTGCGCCACAACTACTGAGCCTGCGTGCCACAACTACTGACGCCCATGCGCCTAGAGCCAGTGCTCCACAACAAGAGAAGCCACCACAATGAGAAGCCCATGCACTGCAACGAAGAGTGGTTCCTGCTCGACACAACTAGAGAAAGCCCACGCACAGCAACGAAGACCCAACGCAACCAAAAATAAATAAAAAAACAAACAATAATTGTGATTTTATGTGCATTGCCTTATTTAATCTCCAAGTGATTAAAAGAGACTGAAGCAGGGCTTCCCTGGTGGCGCAGTGGTTGAGAGTCCACCTGCCGATGCAGGGGACACAGGTTCATGCCCCAGTCCGGGAAGATCCCACATGCTGTGGAGTGGCTGGGCCCGTGAGCCATGGCCGCTGAGCCTGTGCGTCCAGAGCCTGTGCTCTGCTACGGGAGAGGCCACAACATTGAGAGGGGCCCGCATACCGCAAAAAAAAAAAGAGACTGAAGCAGAAGAAGGTTAAGTCATTTCCTCAAAGTCACTCACTGGGAGGCAGTGGATCCAGGGTCCCAAAGCTCAAATTGCCCTGGCTCCACGCCACAGTAAATCCTAGTTGTTGCCGAGGTTTCTACTGTTACAAGATCTCTTTCTCGTCGCTGCAGTGGAAACCAATAATGGAGGACAACTACAATAAATTATCTCCAAGATGGCTGGAGAGGAGTGAGTGATTTCAGCAATGGTTTTCTATTATGGCTCTAGGTGAGGGAAAGTTAGAGTGAAAGACTAAAAAGCAAGCACTGTGAGTCAGTCTTAGCCCTAGTCGGGCTACCCTCCCTCAATGCCTCCAAGAAGGGCAGGCCTGCCAACGGATGCCTCATGTCTAGAATTATGAGCTAAAAAGAATGAAGAAACCACTATAGGAAACTAGAAGAAAGAGCACCAAACAAACATTGGAGAAGAGGTCCCAGGTGGCACAGCTGGGCCATGGGCACTAACTTGTAGCAGAAGTTAGCATTGTGCTTGTAGAACCGGCAGAGGTTCCCGTCATCAGGGGGCGTGGCACAGAAGAAGATGGTTGGTGACAGATTGTATCGGCCAATCTTGCAGAATTCATCAGCTTCTCGGGGAGCACCAGGCTCAATGGCAACACGATCACCTGGGGGAAAAAAAACACACAGGCAGGGGCAGAGATGCTGTGAAGAGACACGTGCTCATGGACAGATGCCAGCAGGGGAATCTGGCCGAATGAGCCTCCCTCCCCACTGGGGACCCAGGGTACGCCAGGCAAGCCCAGCCCATTAGTGCCTGCAAAGGAAATACCAAATGCAGCACATACACTCTGGAAGAAAATGACCAGTCCGCCTCTTCACAGGATAGTTTGGCCTGCCTGCTCTTTTATTGGCTCATGGAACAAGCCAACTTGCCCCTCCAGCTCCACAGCCACCTCCCAGCTTGGGAAACACACAACCAGTCCCATCAAGCCAGGTTTAGTTCCCATTTCAAACTGCTGTGAAAGAGGTGGCTAGTGTGTGGAATTTGCAGGCATTTTTTCTTCACCTGTTTTGATAATATGCTGAAGGGAGTCATAATGATGGCATGTTTTATGTTCAGTCTCCTAGACAATAACTGATTCCTGGTTAGCAGAACCACTAAGGCAAATGACCCACAGAGGCCTCAGACGGGTACAGCAGAGCAACTTTCAGGCTTGTGAATGGCCAGCTCTATTGTACTTCTATTCTGTGTCTCACTACGCCCACTTGGAAACCCAGCTTTAGAATTGGCTCTTGCATCTTCTTAGTATGAAAATTTTCAAATGTACAGCAAAGTTGAAAGAACTGTATGGTGAGCACCCAGATGTTCTCAACTTGGTTTCTTCAATTAACATTTAGCTACAAATTAATCTGAAACTTAACCTTCAAGGTAACTGGGGCAATATGCTTGTAGAAGTGTTTGCTCCCCTTTGCTTTTATCATCATTAGTGTACCTCCTTAATCCCTTCTAGCCTGATTCACTTATCTTGTTATGAGAATAATGTGTAACTTTGTGGCTGAAGACTTGCAAAGAATGAAGATAACGAGAAATTTTATTCTCAAAATAGTGACATATTACCTGCAACCACAGATTCAATATCAGCCCTGAGAATAAAGATCCTTGGTACTTAAAAAAAAAAAAAATTAGCTACATTCACTTTATCACATATCCATCCCATCTATCCATCTCTCTTCCATCCATCAATTCATCTTCTTTTCTAATGCATTTCAAAGTAGGTTGCACACATGGGTACACATCACTCAGCTTCCTATCATTATACTTCAGCTTGCATATCATTAGACTTCAAAACTTGTTTATGGTTCCTTATTAAGGTAAAGTTTAGATGCTGACAAAATGCACAAATATTAAGTAGATCATTAGACGAAGCTGATAAAGGCATTCACTTGTGTAATGTAAACTCCCATCAAGACAAAGAACATTAACACTACCTCAGAAATTTCATTCCTTCAAGTCCCTTCCCAGCCAATCCCCACCCCACCCCCAGAGGGCGTACTAACAGAGTTAGAGCCCACCTGTGCCTGAGGACTGTGTTAGGAGCCTGAGAAGAACCTGTGAGAGGTCTGCCCTTCACCAAGCAGAGACATGTTAAGCTATTTTTATAAGTCTTTTGTGTTCAAAGGACTTACTGGATAGTGTAGTCCTGGTATGTAGTAAGTACACATTAAAAGTACCAGTATTGATGGTGATTGTAGTAGTAGTAATATATAGTAGCATTAATAACAATCTTTATTGAATTTATCATTGTTATAATTATCTGAGCTGGTACTATCACAGAGGAAATTCAAATAATAAGATAAAAAGGCAGGAGGATGTGACCAAGATGGCAGAGTAAGAAGAACCTAAGCTCACCATCTCCCATAGGCACACCAAAATTACATTTACAGAGTAACTATCAATGAGAACTAGCAGAAAAGATTTTCCACAACTAAAGGTATGAAGAAGGAACTACAACAGATGGATAGGAGGGGCAGAGATACAGTATAGTCAAGACCCACACCTCTGGGTAGGCAACCCACAAACAGGAGAATAATTACAAATGCAGAGGTTCTCCTCCAAGAGAATCCAAGGTCAGAGCCCCACATCGGGCTCCCCAGCCCAGGGGTCATACACTGGGAAGACGAATCCCCAAAACATCTGCTTTGATGGCCAACAAGACTTTTGTACAAGAGAGCCAGAGGGGGCTGTAGGAAACAGAGACTTCACTATTAAAGGGCACTCACAAAATCTCACACACTGAGACCCAGCACAGAAGCAGTAATTTTTTTTTTTTTTTTTTTTTGTGGTACGCGGGCCTCTCACTGTTGTGGCCCCTCCCGTTGCGGAGCACAGGCTCTGGACGTGCAGGCTCAGCGGCTATGGCTCACAGGCCCAGGTGCTCCGCGGCATGTGGGATCTTCCTGGACCGGGGCACGAACCCGTGTCCCCTGCATCGGCAGGCGGACTCTCAACCACTGCGCCACCAGGGAAGCCCAGAGGCAGTAATTTAAAAGGCAGCTGGGTCAGAACCCCTTGCTAATCTTGGAGAGCTTCCCAGAGAGGCAGGAGGTAAATGGGACTCCTTCTGGGAGCATAGATGGTGGCGGCAGCAATTTGGGGGAGCCTGTTCTACCACAAGAACACTGGTGCTAACAAGTGCCATTTTGGAGTTCTCCCTCTTGCCTATTAGTGCAAAGGGCTTACGTGCCCACCAACCAGTCAGAACCAGTCCCAGGACCCCACAGGCTGCACAGCCAGCCATGCCAGGACTCAGCCTCAGCTACCAGTGGCTGGCAGCCTTGGCACAAAGCAGGGCATGGCCGCCAACTAGGCCAGGAACCAGACCCACCAACCCACAGTAGTCAGCATGCCACAACAGAAGGCCCCATGCTGCCCACATAGGTGATACCCCTCTGGTGACCAGAGGGAGCGTGCTGCTGGCCCCACAGTATATCTCCTACATCAGTCTAATTCTCTAAGATTGGGAAATGAAACTGATCTAACTAATGTATAGGAATAAAAACAGAATTGGGCAAAATGAGGTGATAGAAGATTATGTTCTAAACAAAGGAACAAGATAAAACCTCAGAAGAACTAAGTGAAGTGGAGATAAGCATCTACCCAATAAAGAGTTAGCTCAAGGTAATGATCATAAAGTTGCTCAGTGAACTTGGGAGACGAATGGATGAACACAGTGAGAAGTTTAACAAAGAGTTAGAAAATATAAAGAAGAACCAAACAGAGCTGAAGAATACAATAACTGAAATTAAAAATAAATACACTAGAGACTCTGGTGGGGCTAATGGCGGACTCTGGGAGGGCTCATGCCAAGGAGTACTTTCCAGAACTTCTGCTGCCAGTGTCCTTGTCCCCGCGGTGAGCCACAGCCGCCCCCTGCCTCTGCAGGAGACTCTCCAACACTAGCAGGGTAATATGGAAAATCAAAAACTGTGCTGTACCCCTACAATCTTCCCTTGAGCTCCCTCCCAAATTTCCTTACAATAGTTTTAGAAGATTTGCCTTTCTGAATAAAGTTATTTACTACTCCATCTGACTTTTATTTTCATGTAGGATACGAGGTGGAAGTATACATCACTGAGTTGGGACTTTTCTTATTTTTAATATAAGAATTGAATGCTATAAACTTCCCCCAGACACTACTTTAGTCACATCCCACAACTGTCATTGTTTTTTTATTACCTTTCATTTCAAAAAAATTTCTTTTAGTTTACTTAGTGACTTCTTCTTAGACATGTGGTTTATTTAGATGAGTGTCATTTAACTTCCACATATTTGGGAGTTTTCCAGATATCCTTCTGTTATTGATTTCTAGTTTAATTCCATTATGATCAGAAAATATATTTTGTATGACTTAAATTCTTCTAAATTTGTTGAGGTTTTATTTCCCAAAACATGTTCTATCATGGTGAATGTTCTATGTGTACTTGAAAAAAAATGTGCATTCTGTTGCTTTTAGGTGGTATGTTCTAAAAATGGCAATTAGGTCAAGTTGACTTTAGTATTATTCAGGTGTTCCGTATCCTTTCTGATTTTTCCATCTTCCTGTTTTATCAGTTTTTTAGAGAGGAATACTGAAGTCTCCAACTATAAATATAGACGTGTCTATTTCTCCTTTCATTCTGTAGGTCTTTCCTTGGTATATTTTGAAGTTTTACTGTTAGGTACATCAATATAGAATTATTATGTCTTTCTGGTGAATTTTTCTAATACTTCTCTTTATCCCTTGTAATATTCTTTGCTCTGAATTACATGTTTTATGATATTAATATAGTCACTGGCTTTCTCTTGAGTAGTGTGTGCATGCTAACGTTTTATATATTTTTATTTGTAATCTATTTAAATATTTATATTTTAAAAGGGGTTCCCTATAGACAACATTTTTTAATATGATCTGACAATGTTGAAACAGAGCAGGACCCTACTATGGTCCTTCTCCCCATGTCCTCAGCCTGCCTTTTGTCTGTGGAAAAACTTCAGCCAAAGAATAAGTTTAATGAGAGAAGTGAGAAAATGCAGAAACAAAGGAAAACAGTCAAAGGAGAACAAATAATAATAATTTAGTCATTAAGCATACTCAAGGAACTTTAGTTCCTTCTCAAGGGCTATAGGTAATATTCTGAGCCATATCCTGTGAGCTGTCTTATAGATACTGAAACCCCCTTCCAGGTGGAAAATATTAACTACATGATGACCAGACTGAAGCCATGACATAAGCTGCCACAACTCCGAGAACTGGCTTCAAGGAAATGGGAACAAACCGACCCTGGAACTGAAGCCTAAATGTACTTAAATCAAGATGACCCTGATCAGACCACCTCATGATTAGTTTCAAGATGACTGTAAGAGCCGACTGTGCTGTTTTTGCATGTAGCCCCCTCCCTCTGTCTATAAAAGCTGTAGCCAACTGATTGTCAGAGGGAGGAGTCGGCCTTTGGACTGGCGTCCGCCCCCCCACCCCCCGCACCTTGGTTGCCCGCATCCAAAATAAAGCAAGCTTTCCTTTCCACCAAAAAGAAAACAAAACAAAACAAAAAAACACTAGAAGTAATCAACAAATTAGATGATACAGAGGAATGGATCAGTGAGCTGGAAGACAGAGTAGTAGAAGAAAAAAAAATTCTTTAAAACAAGGATAGTTTGGGACTTTCCAGGTGGCACAGTGGTTAAGAATCTGCCTTCCAATGCAGGGGACACAGGTTCGAGCCCTGGTCCGGGAAGATCCCACATGCTGTGGAGCAACTAAGCCCGTGTGCCACAGCTACTGGGCCTGCGCTCTAGAGCCCACGAGCCACAACTACTGAGCCTGCATGCCTAGAGGCTGTGCTCCGCAACAAGAGAAACCACTGCAATGAGAAGCCCATGCACCGCAACAAAGAGTAGCCCCCACTCGCCACAACTAGAGAAAGCCCCTGTGCATCAACGAAGACCCAATGCAGCCCAAAATAAATAAATTTATTTATTTATTTTAAAAAACAAGGATAGTTTAAGAGATCTCTGGAACATCAAGCATACTAACATTCACATTATAAAGGTCCTAGAAAAAGAAGAGAGAGAGAAAAAGGCAGAGAACTTATTTGAATAAATGATAGCTGAAAACTTCCTTAACATGGGAAAGGAAACAGATATGCAGGTCCAGAAAGTACAGACTCTCAAACAAGATCAACCCAAAGCAAAACTTAAAGAGAAAAGGAACTAGTGACATACAAGGGAACTCCTATGAAACTATCAGCTAGCTGACTTTTCAGCAGAAACTCTGCAGACCAGAGAGGAGTGACATGATATATTGAAAGTAATGAAAGGGAAAAATCTACAACCAGGAATAAGAATATTCTACCTGGCAAGACTATCATTCAGATTTGAAACAGAGATCAAGAGTCTTCCAAACAAGCAAAAGCTAAAAGAGTTCAGCACTACTAAAATGGCTTTACAAGAAATGTTAAAGGGACTTCATTAAGTGGAAAATAAAACCACAACTAGAAATTTGAAAATTATGAAAGGAAAAATGTTATTGTTAAAGGCAAATATACAGTAAAGATAGTAGATCAATCACTCATAAAGATAAGAGGAAGGTTAAAAGACAAAAGTAGTAAAATCATCTATATCTATAATGAGAAATTAAGGGATACACAAAACAAAAATATGTAAAATATGATGTTGAAAACATTGAACATTGGATTGGGGGAGTAAAAATGAAGGATTGTTAAAATGCATTTAAACTTAAGAGATCAGCAACTTAAAATAATCACATGTATATATATATAGGTTTTTATGTATATAAGTATTTATGTATATCCTGATATCTGGTCTCCTCAACTAAACTGAAGCATCCAGGGATCATACCTTCTCAATTTTCTATATCCTCCAAAGCACTGGGCACAAGGCTGGACCCATTGTAGATGCTGATTAAGCGCTTGTTATAACTTAAATTTAGAGAAGCCCACTTCCTATTACGACTTATATTTAGAGACCTTGTCCCACAGGTAAGAACCAATCAGTGGCTGTTGGAAGCTATGAACCTTCCATTTTGGGATAACCCTGCAAAACTTCAGGGGCTTTCTCGACTTCACTGATGACAAATGAAGGGCCTGACTTAACATTCCCAAATGAGACACATGTCTAGCTTCTTCAGAGCTAGTGGATCCCTCACCATGCAGCCAGGCTCAGAGAGCCTTATAACACAGGACGGCACCTCCTGAGAACTCCCTCCTTCCCCTAAATAATCCATCATCCCCAGGCTATTAAGTGGCCTCATCAGGAAAGGAAGGTTAAAGTCAACAGCTGGCTATTCTAAGACAGCTTGGATTTAATTCACTGAGTTGGGGAACATCACAATCTGCCACAGCTGAGAATTCCTCCCTGAATTAAGCAAATCTAGAAAAATATTGGTGGTTTCCCAGTCATCCAATAAGATCAATGTTGCATAGAAGGCCCTGGTTCTTAGCATGTAGAGGCATTCTGTCGTTCCTGTGGCTGGAACATTTTTCCCCTCCCCTTTACTTGGCTTATTTCTTACTTGCCTTCAGGTGTTGAACTAATTGTCCTTCCTCAGACAAGCCAGGGGTCTGGAGGGTAGTATACACTGATCGCACCCTGTATTCTCCTCTGCTGCCCTCAACACAATTTTGATTAATTTACTGTCTGTCCCAGCTGCCTTCTCCTGCGGAACATAAGATCCATGTGTGTAGGAACTGAGACTGTCTTGTTCACTGCTGTATCCCCAGTGTTTAACAGAGGGCCTGACTCTGAGAAATCACGTACAGATATTTGTGTTGAATGAATAAACAAATCCATTGGCTGAAGGGCTTTGCTGACCTGGTTTTAGGTGTTTGACCAATGATCCCACTTTTACGACTGTTCCTGAGGCTTCATGCCCCAGCACCATTGGCTTTTTCACAACAAAATCTCCAATTCGACCATGCTGCCAGTAGTGGACATCTGAGCCGCAGATTCCAACAGAATGCATCTTCAGCAGCACCTCTGATAAGATAAAGGAGAAGGAAAAAACAAGTGAGGGAGGGAAGGACCTCTCTGCCCCTCTGAGGCACCCTGGAGTTTTTCCTCTGGATGAAGGAGAGGGCTTGGTTTCAAAGGCCAGGTACAAGATTTAGATCACAGAGAAAAACAAGCTAAACAGCAAACTTGATTAAGTCTTGTAAGGCAAGAAAGCTTCCACAGAGCAAAATAATTGCATGTGAGGGCAAATTCTATGCATCAGCTTGGCTTGGATACGGTGCCCAGTTGTTTGGTCAAATGCTAGATGTTGCTGTGAAGGTGCTTTTTAGATGTGATTAACATTTAAGCACATCCATGTTCATTGCAGCTTTACAATAGTCAAGATATGGAAACAATCTAAGGGTCCACTGATGGATGAATGGACAAAGTAAATGTGGCATATATACACAATGGACTATTAGTCATAAGAAAAGGAAATCTTGGGACTTCCCTGGTGGTGCAGTGGTTAAGAATCCACCTGCCAATGCAGGGGACACAGGTTCGAGTGCTGGTCTGGGAAGATCCCACATGCTGCGGAGCAACTAAGCCTGTGTGCCACAACTACTGAGCCTGCACTCTACAGCCCGCGAGCCACAACTACTGAAGCCCACGCACCTAGAGCCCATGCTCCTCAACAAGAGAAGCCACCGCAATGAGAAGCCCGCGCACCGCAACGAAGAGTAGCCCCTGCTTGCTGCAACTAGAGAAAGCCCATGCACAGCAACTAAGACCCAATGCAGCCAAAAATAAATAAATAAATAAATAAATATTTTTAAAAAAAGCAACAACATGGATGGACCTTGAGAGCATTATGCTAAGTGAGTAAGTCAGAGAAAGACAAATACCTTATGATCTCACTTATATGCGGAATCTAAAACCAAAACCCAAACCAAAACAAAACAAAAACGTACCAAGCTCCATAGATACAGAAAACGGTGGTTGCCAGAGGCAGGGAGTGGAGGGTGGGTGAAATGGGTGAAGGAGGTCAAAGGGAACAAACTTCCAGTTATAAAATAAATCAGTCATAGGGAGGTAATATACAGCATAGTGACTATAGTTAATAATACTGTGTTGCATATTTGAAAGTTGCTAAGAGAATAGATCGTAAAAGTTCTCGTCGGGACTTCCCTGGCGGTCCAATGGTTAAGACTCTGCACTCCCAGTGCAGGGGGCACGGGTTCAACCCTGGTCGGGGAACTAAAATCCCACATGCCGCACAATGCAGCCAAACAAAAAAAGTCCTCATCACAGGTAAAGAAATTTGTAACTATTTGTGATGACAAATGTTAACTAGACATTGTGGTGATCACGTCACAATATATACAGATATCAAATCATTATGTTGTGCACCTGAAGCTAATATAACGTTATATGTCAATTATACCTCAATAAAACAAACATTTAGACCAGTAGATTTTGAGTAAAGCAGATTACTCTCCACACTGTGGATAAGCCTCCTCCAATCAGTTGAAGGGCTTAAAAGAATTCTGAGGTTTCCTGAAGGAGATGGAATTCTCCACAAGACTTACCTGAAGTTTCAACCTGCTGGTTATCTCTACAAATTTCAGACTAGGCAGCTTCCCCCACCCTGTCTCTCTCTATATCAAAGTAAATCTATATATAAATAAATAGAAATAATAACTTTTCTCTCAGTTCTGTTTCTCTGGAGAACTCTGATTAGTACCGAATGAAAGATATTATTAGTAGGAAGAAGTGTGTCAACTACCTAAGAGAAAAAAACTGTTTTCTAGGAGATAACTGTTTCCAGACAATTAATATGCTATGCTTGATTCTTAACCATTCATGAGAGGTTGGCACAATCTAGGCTTGCCAATACTTTGTGTGCTATCAGGCTGAGTTCTTCATGCCTGTTATTTTGTTCAAAAATGCACCTTTAATTTAAACCATCCAAAGATTTCAACTGGCATTTCTCCTTCACAGCTTTGAATACAGTGAGATTTGGTGATATTGTTTTTGTCAGTTTTCCAAGTTTACAATAATGATGCTACTGAGCCCCTTTGCTGAATTAAATCCCAAAGGATTACTGGTCTAGTCTGACTGAGTTTACCACATTACAAAATATCTCCCTGAGAAAAAGTTCTGCCTTAGAAAGACAAAGATACCCAAAGCTCTGCTCTGCACTCAGATGTCTTACACACTGCCCTTGCCACAAACCATGGGAGATCCAACAGGTGTGGCTCTGTAGAACTTCCTTCATCCTTGGCTTTGGTGAACAGAGTAAGAAGTGGCAGGGTGGATCCTGAGTTCAAAGGTAGGGAAAAGTCATCCAAGTTAGGAAAATTACCTCAGAGTTTCCTCTTGTGAAGTTACCAATTTATAATAAGAGACTAAATTTGAGTTGCTAGAACTCTAGCTGAAATTTACCATCATTTCCCCTTCCAATTCAAGGATGGCAAGAAAGAGAGAAGAATGCTGCTCCAGAGAGAGAAACAGTAAAGGATCCTTTGGATCCAAAACAGCCACACACACCCCTTTTTTTTTGCCACCTCTGGAATCCACACCAACTTTTCAGAACACAATGAAGTGTCTCTTTCACTTCTCTGAATGTAATATCTCAGTAAAAACACTGAGCCTTAAATATACATTACTTGGTAAACACTGATAGAAACAGCTATTGTCTGTATTCTTATTGCTATAGATCAGTAACCCAACTGGTCTTTGAGTAGCAAAGCTCTAGAGGCTCTAAGAAAGCTGCCTTCAATCTGATGTTCACACAGAAGCCACAGTTCTGGGGTAAGGTGGGACAAGGTGGGGAAGCACACCCCCAACTCATCAAGGACAGAAAGAGAACCGAGTGGCTGGGTGTGGGATGAGCTATCTATAGACACTTTGCCCCTTACCACCAGCCTCACTTCCTGCTGTGGGACTCCAGAGATGGAAGGAATTAGAGAACTGTCAGTTGTGATCTGCCATAGCTAAGAGGGTGGCATGACCTCCAAAAGTACAGGAAACGTGCATGTCAGCTCAGCTCAGCAGGTTCGGCCAGAAGGAGTGGAGCAAAGGTGAAGGGAACCCTGCCCCAGTGTGCTCACCCGATTTCTGCTCCTGGTTGATTAGGGTAGTAGGGTAGGGCTGCATGGAGCCCCTCCCATCCCCACTGGACAGAAGGTCCTGGTCTTCCTGGACCTTCCTGGGTGTTCCCTTTTGTAATTAAAAGATTAAGATCTATAGACTCACTCCATTTCAAAGTTTGGATTAGGGTTAGGACATGATTCAGCCACCCAAATATAAGCCAACCTCTGGCTTAAAGAGGACAGAGTAACTCTGTCATTAGTTCAAAACAGGAACAATTCTGCCTTTGGTCCATAAATTGAAGAATTTTATGTCAAAAACTCTTTGGGAGAAGTCAGCAGTTTGATACGGTAACTCTCTTGGTTCTACCACTGTTTCTTTTATTTCATGTAGCAGCCAGATTGAATCTATCCAGTCACGCTGGGGACAATGGACTACGTTGAAAGCCTAACAAAAGCATAGTTTGTTTTTGTTTTTGTTTTTTGCAGTATCCGGGCCTCTCACTGTTGTGGCCTCTCCTGTTGCGGAGCACAGGTTCCAGACGTGCAGGCTCAGCAGCCATGACTCACGGGCCCAGCCGCTCCACGGCATGTGGGATCTTCCCGGACCGGGGCACGAACCTGTGTCCCCTGCATCGGCAGACGGACTCTCAACCACTGCGTCACCAGGGAAGCCCAAAAGCATAGTTTTTAATGGAGGCTTTTAAGTAATAAACAGTAGAAAAAGAGGGCTAAATGAGCAATGCACATGTGTCTCCAGGGTAAACAGTAAGGAACAATAAAATATAAGGCAAGTATTCCCAGGACCTACCATTTGGGCCTGGTTCAGGGATAGGATAGTTCTCCTAAAGGAAACAAAATAGAAAAACCATTTAGTATGCACAACAACTTTACCTTATGAACATTTTCATTCTTTTTTTATATTAAAGTTTCATTCAAATAATTCTTCTTATAATTAACACAGACTCAGACCATACTGCTGCTGGGTGGATGCCTGAGGGGCTACCCTGAATACTGCTGACTCTAACTTCTGACCTCATCCCACCCACTGGTGCAATTTGCCGTGGACCAAGAAAAAGTATACTACTTGCACACCCTGGGAGAAAGGATGCTTCTGGGTCTCTAATATGGAATGTGGAAAATACATCCTTAAATACAGATCTGTTTGGTCTGGCAAACTCATACAGGGCAAGGATGAGGTGTTTCTGGCAGTTGCACAGGAGGGTTTTTGTCTCTAGACAGGTTGGAGAAAGTGTGTGTGCTCCGCTCATTCACATCAGTGCACAGACCAATAGTTGTTACTTACTCTCTTCCAAAACCTCCCATGTGGTGTTTTAGAGGCCCCTTGGGAACACATAGGACCTGCATTTTGCCCACTCTCACCGAGTTAAAAAGCAATCTAGTGTTCGCAGCTATTTATGATGAGGATGATGATAATTTACCAAGCTTTTTTCCCACTGCCAACTGGCTAGGAAATTCCTGGTGACAGGGAGGAAGGGCAGTGAGTAGCCAAATCCAAGTGTTCATTTTATTAATTCTTTGAAGGCAGCCAAGCAAGAAGAGGGAGAAGGGATGTAAAAAAGTGTTCACTGTACATACTGTGCCAGACAGTCTACTGGGCTTTACATACATCATGGCACATGGCCACCATTTGTAGATGAGAAACCTGAGGCTAGGAAGTTAAATAACTTGGTCAAGGTCATATGGCCAGAGTGGATAAACCAGGTCTAATCCCAGGTGTGTCTGACTCCCAAGTCTGCCTCACTGCATCCCACTGCACCCCCAAGGTAGAATCTGCCTTTTCTCCTTCAGTGGTGATGTAAGGAAAGTCAATCAGGGGATGAGTATTTTGGAACTGGGCCTAATGCACAGTGCTCTGGGAGGAAGCACTGCTCAAACCTTGCCTCCTTCAGAAGGCCTCCCCCAGATACTTTTATGGGTAGCAATAAATAATCCTAGGGCTGGGAAGGGATAGTTAGGGAGTTTGAGATCAACATGTACACTAAAATGGTTAACCAACAAGGACCTACTGTATAGCACAGGGAACTCTGCTCAGTGTTATGTGGCAGCCTGGATGGGATGGGAGTTTGGGGGAGAATGGATACATCTGTAGGTATGGCTGAGTCACTCTGCTGTGCACCTGAAACTATCACAACATGTCAATCGGCTATACTCCAATATAAAAAAATAATAATAATCCTAGGGCTATTTTGCTAGCAAGATAAGTACCTAGTTGCCAAAGACTATGCCTTCCATCTCTGGCACCAGGTACAGTGCCCTGCTCCAAACCTGGGGGGCTTGCACTGGTTAAATAATCACCCTCCATAACAGTATTTCCACAGGAAGTCTGAGGTTCTTGCTCATTGGAGATTACCAGCCCTTTCTGTTGTAACAGCTCAATGCTTATCTGAACTCCCTGTCTCCAGTGAAACAAAGGTCAAAGGGATAATGCTAATGCTGATTAGCTAACACTGACCAACTTCCTTTTGTCAGGTCCTGTGCTAAGTGCTGTGTATGCATCACCTCAGCTCATCCGTAGGACAATCCTATGTAGTGCCTTTATTATTACCCCATTTTTCGTATGATGAGGCTGAGGAATGGGGAGATTTAGCAATTTGTCTATAGTAACACTAAGGTAGTAAATGATGGAGCTGCATCCAAAGCAGCATCACGTGGGGTCAAGAGGCAGCTTTTTCATCTCTTAATAAATTTGGAAGGCAGAGAGGAAAGAAGGAAGGAAGGAAAGGAGGGAGGGAAGGAGGGAATCCATCTAGGACCGGCAACTCCGGATAGCTGGCTGTCACCAAAACCTTTCTCAAAATTGCTGGTTCCACATCTGGCATTACACAGTATCAGGGACTGCTGTGTAAAGTTCTGCTTCTGTTACACAGAGTAAAATTTTAAATTGCAGGTTAAATTGAAACTAAAGAGTAAGTAAGGCCTTTTGTTTCAAACATGGAACTGTACTCTCCCCCACCCTCATAGCCCCCTAAAGACACTAGTAGGCAGCTTCCCGGGCACTGGGAATTCCACAGCATACTCTTCACATCCTTGGCTACAACCAGGCCAGGCCCAAACACCCCATTTGGGGTGGAAAGGTGGTAAGATCCAAACTCAAAGCCACAGTTGGGGACACCAAGTTGCCCTTGGGTCACTAGAGATTACTACTGTAAATGTCTGTTGGAATTAACGGAGCTGACCAACTTTGCCCTTACCACCTGGGCAAAGCTGCAGCGTCTCTCCTGGACACCAGAGGGTGCTGTGCCGATAACCTGGTTTTTCATTAGTAGCAGAACACACATTATGGAGAACTTAAATACCTCTCCCTGAAAACCAACTTTTTTTTCTCTTTCTTGTTGATTCTAATCACCCTTACAGCTCAGCTTGGCTCCTGTCTCCCTTCTCTGCAGGAGACATGCCACCTAAGCACTAGACCATGTTAAGACCAGTCTCTAAGTTTGTAAATATTATCCTAAGCGTGGCTGCAGGGCTCACAAGGTCTTCAAAAGTTATTACAGCATGGTTACTAAAAAAACCCTGCTTTTCATTTATGGTTCCTTGGTATGATGTTGGCTAAATCCTGTTTACTTAATCTCCTTTTCTGTCTCAGATTACGGTGGTGATATTCTTTCATTTATCCTATTTTTCATGTATCAAAATTTCTTAGCTCCTCTGAGATCGAGAACTTTCACTTTTAACCCCCTGCCCCCTTTCTTCATTCCCAAAGGTTTTGTAATCAGGCATATTCATAGTTTCCTGAACAGGATTTCTTATCTTTCTGTGAGTGATAGTGACAAGGGGATAAAGAGGAGTTGAGTAACCGTTCCTTACTGAGTTATGTAAGTTTTACAGCATTTTTCACTGAAATACTTAACTTACATATTCTCCTTTCCATGACCTTCAGGTCTCCCCACCACTGGCACCACCACCACAAATAAATCACGGAAATACTTCAGGAAGAACTCTCTGTGGGAACACAGAATCATCTCAAGTGCCTCTCACATCCTAAATGTTATCTTGCCTTTCCTAAATATATTTTCTCCAATTAGCTTAAATATATATTTCCTGAATATACACTATTGGCCCCCTTTCCTCAACTTCCAGCTGCACATCTGAGTTCACACCCTCAGTACATCTCGCCTGGATTGCAGCAATGGCCTCAACATGAGGAGAAATTAGAAGATGCCCTTTCCCTCCTCCAGACAACATAGCTGGTACAGTGGTGAAGAACTCAGACTCTGGAATCGCTGTCTGTGCTGAAACCCAGGCTCCCCTCCAGGAGCTGTGTGACCTCGGGGCAGTTACATAACCTCTTTGTGCCTTCAATTTCCTCCCCTGTATAATGAAGATAATCATAAAATAGAGTGCCCTTGGGAATTCCCCACCAGTCCACTGGTTAGGATTCCTCGCGCTCACTGCCAAGGGCCAGGGTTCAATACCTGGTCAGGGAACTAAGATCCCACAATCCATGCAGCACGGCCAAAACAAAATAAAAACAGTGCCCGACTCACAGTAAATAAATTAGCTCTTATTATAAAAGAAATAAAATCAAAATCCTTTCTGTATAATCAGCTCACAATACGGTTGAACCAGCTCTGGACAACCCTGTCCGTTTCCTCTTGAAAAGGGTAGTTTTTAAAAATTGTTTTGGGGAAAAGCTGTATTTCTCTTGTTTTCACGTCTATATTAAGAGAACTTGACTGCTCCTTAAAAGGCTGGAATTCAGAAGAAAGTCAAGTAGGATTCCAGCAGTGTTTTTAGGCTTGATTCTATCAGTTGAGTGTAAAAGCCGTACTCCCTGCCTTAGAGTAAGGGACAACAGGCAGGGCTAGGAGAAAGCGGCCAGTTTTGCCCTAGGTCCTTGCAGCCCACCTTTGCCACCTGCTCTGCCTGCCAGGTCTCCTGTCAACCTGTTGGCTGGCTGCCCTACACCCTTAAGGAGAGCGGAGCAGACAATCTTACTTTTGCTTCCCTCCCTCCTCAACTTTCCCCCTCCCTTCAGGGCTTGAAGGGTGTTTTGAGGGTGGGAGGAAAATCCAAAGGTTTCCCATTTGGCCACTTTATCCTAAAAGGCTTTGTTCTAGCCGCATTGGTCCTGTCCTGGCAAACTCAGGGTCAAAGTAGAAGGGTCAGACACTCTCCCAAAGTTCACTGAGCCAGTCTCCAGCCTCCAGCCCAGGCTCTCTGGGCTCCAACCAGCCTCCTGCTGATAACAATCTTTCTAAAACACAAATTCATTTAAAGTGCCCAGTGGCCCTGCAAAATCCTAAACCCCTCATTTTGCGGGCTACCTGCCTCCTTGCAAACCTCCTGCAATTCCCAAACCACCGCACACTCACTCCCTCACCTCAAGGGGGACATTTCTCCACTGGCCAATTCCCCTCCTTCTTCACTGAGATTGCACAGGAGGTGGGAAGTGAGGGGAAGGGAGACATCTAGAATGACTTTCTAATTCCTGTGGGAACTCAGGGAGATTTTAGGTTTGGGTGTGTTGGGATTGTGGTGTCGGGGGACATCCAGGTGGGGTTGTCCAATAGGTCGCTGTACTCCTGGGACTGGGGATCAGGCATGGGTCAGGGACAGAGACTCATGAACATGAATC
The DNA here is from genome assembly GCF_039906515.1 of Pseudorca crassidens. NCBI lineage: Eukaryota > Metazoa > Chordata > Mammalia > Artiodactyla > Delphinidae > Pseudorca > Pseudorca crassidens. Next base: position 88,254,613 of record NC_090296.1, on the reverse strand, counting down.
ATGAACATGGAGAGAAACAATGACTTCCTGAAAAAAGTCTTCCCTATCCTCACCATCCTTCCTCTCCTGAGTTTCCCCAGCACCTACAATTGAATCCATATGGGATGGTTAAAGGATTATTTCTCAGCTGTGATAAATAAACTATAAAAAAATTCCTCCTAATTCAAAATGTATGAACATAACTATACATGAACCTATTAGATGCTTCTTTATTTAAAGCGAAAATATGAAGACTCTGAGCTTGGTTGGATGCTCTAGCCTATTAGTATCACTGATTAAGTGCTCATTGTGTTCAGGTCTATGTAACTGAACATTTACATTTCTAAAACATTATTGAGCTGAATATCACTTCACAAAATCCAACCATATTTTCTCCAACAATTAATGTTCTTCTTGTAAATCTGGTTTGGGGAAAACTGCCAGCTTTAACAGCCACACTAAAAGACTTAACAAGTGGACGCCAATACGGTATACATGAGTACGTATTTTTCCTCCGTAATTTCTCTATCAGGCAATTTTAAAAGAAATTTTCCCCACATCCATCCATAATTCTAGTTTTCCCCACAGAACAGGGTTACTTTTACCAGGTCTCTTAGTAGTGCTGGGACTTATTACATAAAATGTTAAAATCCTATTTGTGGTATTGTTTACTGTTCCTCCTGCTTTTAGGGGAAAATGTTAGCTTTCTACTTCTTGGCCTTTTGCAGACAAAGGCACTGCCCTTCCATAGGAGTTGGCAGAGATGGCAGTATTTGCTGGATTTAACTGCCTATTGTTTATCTGGTTGGGTTTTGTTTTATTGTTGAAACATAATTAAGATGAAAGTGAAAGGAGGCATTTCTTTAGGCTATTTGCTACTACCTAGTTTTCTCTTTTTCTGAAGGAGTTTTAGATTCTGTTTTCAGCCTCAACTGCCTCTGACTTATAAGTCTAGCTCAGGTATTAAAGGGTTAAGTGGCCTGCATTTCCTCACTCACAGTAATCTCCCAGTTTAACCCAGCTTTTCCTTGAAGACTTTCAGGGCCCTTTAATTTGATTCTATAGAAGCAAGCAGCTCTGTCTACTAGTAGCAAAACCAGGGAGAGACCTGACATTTAGGACCATTCCTCTTTCTACAATCCCCTCCTCCTCACCCAAAATCTTAACAGCAATGTGTATATGCAAGGAGGGGATGCCTTGAATGTGCTGTATTACAGATACAGAATTATCTTACTTTTTGAAATATCATTACAGATTCAAAGCAATTCTTTTGACACCTAGCATAATACATTTCCTCACAGAGCAAAACCTCTAAGAAATATCTTCATGGTACTCTGATTAATGTTTAAACTTGATGCTGACACACTATTTTCTCTGCCCTTTGTAATTAAATAACATTAACCCATCACTCTGAAATGATTCTTTTCCCTTTAACTTGTTCTCTTCTCATGCAGCTAATCATAAAACAAAAATGTGACTACATCCCCTGCATGGTGTCCACCTCGCTGCTCCTGTTCTCCCTGTCCAGATGCCTGGAATCTGATAGAGCTGGCCATCAAGAATAAGGGAGATAATGTGTACTCAGTATGCTCCATGGACTGGCCCTGATAGGTGATGCAATATGCACAGAAATTGATAGGAGCATTTAGAAATGTTTACAGCATTCTGACATTGCTGCAGCATCCAAATGTTGGTACAAACATATTGGTCCATGGCCAACAGGAAATAAAAATAAAATTGGTCCTTCATCTCTGATACTTTGTGAAGCACAAACTATCCCATCAAACAGCTTCTTCAAAGAAAAACTAATTTGACTATTTGATATCCCAACTCTATGAACTAGTAATTCAGAGAGAGAATTCTGTAGGGGAGCAGAATTTGCCATCCCAAAATATGTCTCTAGGGCATATTAATTATTTTAAGCTGGCTATTTTTTTAAAGAAACAGCAGATTTGGGAAAAGCTCGGAAAACCCAAGTGACACATTTGTAAGGGAAATCTCCACTTATAAGGGTGTCTCCCTCAAAGTACCAAAAAGAGGAGTATGACCTAATCTCTAGAAACTCATCAGTGGAGAAGGCAATGACTTAAAACTGTATAACAACCTTACCCTTGTTTTCTGTGCTTTTCCTGGCAACCTCCCATAAGTGACTCTCCCCGCCCTCAACATCTTCTTTTCTCTTTAGCTGAGGATGGTATTTAGGGTGAGGGCTTTGGCCATTTTGGCAACTTTCTCAGTTTTCCTGGGCCTCTCCCATGTATACATGTTAATAAATTTTTGTTTTTCCCCTGTCTCATGTCAATTTAATTCTTAGACCTGCCAGAAGAACCTAGAAGGGTAGAGGAAAATTTCTTACTCCCTGATACTATCTAATCCTCACACAACCCAGAGGTGAGTACTACTATCATCCCCATCATACAGACAGAAAACTGAAGCAGAAAGTAATTTGGCAAGTCATACAACCAGAAGCAGTAGAGCTGGGGCTAAACTCCACTCTGGCCCCAACCTGGCTTGTGACCTCGTTACTGTTTCCATTTGAAGAGATCTCAGCCAGCTGACACTGTTTGCTGATAGGCTGTTCGTCTCTATGCATCAGCTTGGTCGCCTCTTCCACTGCTCCTTAAAAGTCCACACGTTCTCTATTTAAAATGGTGTGTGTGTGGGGAAGAGGGGATATAGGAGTCCTAAGTCCTCATGATAAGGAATGATATAAAGAAACGGACAGTCTCTCAGTATATACATGTGTATATACATTCCCACCCTCTCTGATTTACCACCCAACTTATAAATGCCCCAAGGCCCAAACCACTGTGCAGGCCCAAGTCCCCAAGGCCCAAGGCCTCCGCCCTTGCTGGGACTGTGGTGATCACTAGCTACCTAGTAGTGAAGGAGTTTAATTTTTCCTTCCCTGCAGCCACAGCTTGGAGAAAGAAAAGGGAATCCTGCCTTCTCCACAGGCAGGTAGGAGGAAGGCTGGGTGTCAGGTTTCCTTCCTGGTAGGTAGGGGACAAGTTTCAAGTGGCCCAGGTCTAACCCCATTTCAACCCCAAACCACTTAGCCTATTTGCTTTAAGGAAGGGGGTGCAAGGGCAGAGATACCCTACCAGGGAGTTCCCTATGGAGGCGCTGGGGAACGACCATGCTCAGGAAGGAGTGGTGAGGGCCAGAAGGGTCTGTGTTGGGTTGCAAGTGTCTCCAGATCCCTAGAACCAAGGTAATTTCTCAGAGACCCCAAAATGTCCTGTCCCAGAGACATCTTAAATTCAAGCCTGATCTCATCATTTTAATCTACTCTCCTTTGTCTAGTAAATGAACCCCATCACCTCCAACAGAGCTGGGGTCCTCCTGAATCCACCCTGAATGAACCCTTTCACCCAGTTAGCGTACACATCCCACAACCATAAGCTACATTCTCCAGCCTATCACATTCTCATCTCTTTAGGATACACTCACCCTAACCCAGCCCCTAATTCAGTCAGGAGGGGATTCTAAGGCACAGCTGATAAGACCAACTGTAGGTGAGCCTCCCCACCCTCCCTCTTCTTTATTCAAGGCTTTGTTCTACTGAGCCACATAAACAATGGCTGAGCAGTGGGAGAGCCTGAGTTTAGGAATTAAGGTAAAGCAGATACTGGGGTTGTAATTACAGTTCTGCTCATTATTAGGTACATGACTTTCAGGCAGGCCCTGAGCAGATGGAGAGGCAGGGCCTATCTACCTCTCCAGCTTCACCACCGGTGCATTCAGTGCATCACACTATTTACAGGACCGGTAAACAAGACTTGCGATTTTGTACTTCACTTAGTTTGCACTTGCTCTTCCACTTACATGAACGACCCCCAGTTTCCGTCCAAGAAACAGCTAAGTAGCATCCATCTCTTCCAGAGCCTCTACCCTGGGCCAAGGGCACCCTGTGAGGCCTTTACTCTCTATGCTCCATCAAAGCCCTCACACAGTTTTATTGTTTACAGCATCTGTCTGACTCCCTAGAGCAGCTTGGGGGTAGGGGCTGTGTTCTCCTCCTCCTCTCTGGACCCCCAGCCCAGTGCTTGGCACATGGCAGGCACCCTCTCATCTAGTAAATGTTTGTAGAATGCAGGACTGAGCTTGAAATCACTCTGTAAGCTGTGTAGAGCTGTACCACTTTCCTTTCTTCATAATACCATCTGGCATTTGCAGCAATAAAAACTAATAGTGTCACTTTAATTCAGGATCTTGGGTGGAAGCTCCAAGGGGAGTAGAAAGAACACTGGAATGGGAGTCTGAACTTCTGGGTTCTTTTCTGGGCTCTGTTAACTAATGAAGCCTGTCAGCTTGGAGATGGCACTTTCCCAGCTGAGGAAATGATGAGTTGGCTCTGGGCAGGAGTTCTTAGTCTGGGGTTCAGAGACCTCTAGAGGGTCTATGAAGGAGAGGCTTAAAGGAAGTCCATGAACTCTCTGAAACTGCTGCCAAACTCCATCTGTTTGCATTCTGTGGGGAGAGAGACCACAGATTCTCAAACAGTCAAGAACTGCTAATCTGGATACTTTTCTGAGTCTCTCCAATCTAGACCCTGGCGCATGTTCTCTGTGAGGGGGAAGGAAGTGCTAGGGAACAGCAGAGATGGCCGGCACTGGTCCCACATACCCACTGCCCAGGCCCGCCTGCGAAGGGCTCTGTCAAGGGAGCCCTGGCACAACCACAGGGCTGACTCTGCAGCTCCCAGAACTTTGGCCCCATGAGCCACTGAGCAGAGGCAGGATCTGGAGTGGAGAAGACACACACATAATGCTCTTAAAGGGACAGGTGAGCAGCATCAGGAAGGAAAATGGCTGGAACATGAACCAGATGTGGACTACGGGAGGTAAGGAGGAAAGGAGCTTTAGAACATGAAGACTATCAAGATCCAGAAATCTGGAACAGGCATGGCGAACACCAAGAGTCTTAGAGATGGAGGCCTGTGCTGGCAGGAAAGTGGAAGGAGCTCGCACTTTCTGAGTATCTATTAAGTGCTAGGTACTCCGCTGATCATAATAATCCTGCAAAGGAGGTTTTATCAGCCCCAAGCATTAAAGATTAAATACGAGTTCCACAGCTTTTAAATGTCCCTATGGCCCCCCTTTCTGCCCTGCACTGTCTACTCAGAGAAGTTCAGTACGTGTCCTCTAAACCAGGCAGCCTCCCTGGTATCTCTTCTGCAAAGTGCAATGACAAGAGGCTGGACTATGAATCTGCAGCTGGCAAAGGAGGGAGAAGGCTTCAATCATTTTGCAACCTTCCTGGGTTCTGGCCACGTGCCGGCCACTGGGCTCGGTTCCAGAAGGCCACGCGACAAGAACCCTGCTCTTAGCACCTTAAAACTAACCGCCTACCGTGCCCCTCCCCCCAACATGGTAACCAGATCCTATCTGGGCGGCCTGGGCGCGCAGTGTGGGGCCCGCACCGCGCTGGAATTGGCCAGCTCAGACCGCGGCTGCGCTTGGAAGTGAATAGGGCAGGAACGGGCAAGACTTCCCACTCCCATTCCAGTTTTACCAAGCGCAGGTCTCCGGGTCCGTGTACCACCAGGGAGAGGTTCTCGGGCTTGGCCGCCGCCATGTCGCTCTCTACCTCTTGGGTCCGCCGAGGCTGCAATCCGCAGCTCTTGAGGTGGTTCGGTTGGCGACCCCGTGCAGAGCTGGGGATAAGGGGCGGTAGGCTGGGCTTTGCCTGGGAGCGCGCGCCCGGCTCGGGGCGGGGTTTCCTAGTCCCTGACAGCCGGGGCGGGGCTTGCGTGGAGGGGCGGGGCGGGGCGGGACTGCCCTGCTCCCTCCCCATGGCAAGACAGGGAAGGGCGTGGGGTGGGGGATTGGGGGTAGGGGATTGGGAGAGGGGGGGCCGGGGGCTGGGGAGGAGGGGGTAAGGAGGGGTAGAGAGTGTAGGGAGGGAGTAGGGAGTGGGTGGGGAGGGGTAGGGAGGGGTGGCAAAGGCCAACCCAGATCCACCTGCACTGTTTGTCTGTCTCACATCCAAGGGGTCCAATCTGCCCTGAAAGTAGTCTGCAGAGGCAACCCCCCCCAGACCAGAGTTCTGAAACTTTAGCTGCAGAATAAGGGGGATGGGCAATGTGGGGCAGTTTCTCAGGACCAGCACCGAGATTTTGATGCAGTAAAGTCTAGTCGCAGCTGAGGCCTGAGGGTCAGTATTATTAGCATTGATAATGCTGAGGCTGCAGGTGGGGCACGGTCTACAAGTGGGAAACAGGCCCTGCATTGATGCAGTGTCCATGTTGGCCCCATGTCCCCAGCATCCACAAAGTGCCTGGCACCAGAAGTGAATGAACGAGTTGGTGCGTCATCCCACAGGCCTGACACATCAGTGTAAAGGAGCTGTGAAATGAAATCTGTGAGCCACTTTCTCTTAACCAGCTCTGCTTCTTATATTAGAAGCAGGATTTCTGCCCAGATTTTTTCTTGAAGCCTCTCTCCCCTTCAACAAATAGTGAAGTTTTACTCTAAGGGGAGTGAGCTGCCCTCTAGAAAGGCCTAAGTCTGCAAAGGCCCCACCCTCCTTTTCAGACTTTGAAGACAGTGTAGGGATTTCATTCCCTACAGCCTTTCCTCCTCCTCCAGACACTCTACCAGATCCTCTGACCTCCTCCTGGACACTTTCCCCAGCACCTCATTCCTTGAAGATGTCTCAGTGCGGCACCTACTGCAGGCCTCACATATGGGACACAGCCTGTATTTTCACCAGTACTCATCCCTTCCGAAGATGCACTGGAAGACCACTGAGGCTAAGGCCTCATATCTTTCTTTCTTTTCTTTTTTTTTAATATTTTATTTATTTATTTACTTATTTAGCTGCCCCGGGTCTTAGTTTCAGCATGTGGGATCTTTAGTCACGGTATGTGAACACTTAGTTGCAGCATATGGGATCTAGTTTCCTGACCAGGTATCGAAACCGGGACCCCTGCACTGGAAGCACAGAGTCTTAGCCACTGGACCACCAGGGGAGTCCCAGGCCTCATTTCTTAAACAGAACCTGGTAAAGTGTTCTGTACAGTGTAGGATCTCAAAAACAAAATTGTTTTTTGGATGATGAACATGGATCAAGCTCTGGAATGCCAATAACGACAAAAAGGGAAGTGGCGGGGGGAGAGGGGGCGTATTACAAGGTATAACAGGCAGTGGGATGGATTTTGCAGGGGACTTGCAGAGTTAGTCCTGTTTTTGCTTTGAGACACCTCCCACAAGGTGTGGCTGTGCTTGGCTTGTTCCCCAGGTTGTTCCTGCACTCAGCTCCTGAGCAGGCCTCGGAGAGATGACTGACTAGGAGTTGCCTGCCTTCGCTCATGCACCTGAATTTAAAATTCAGCCTCCCCTCCTTGTCTTGAGGAGTTTCATCACAGTCTCCCAGAATGTGTTTCCAATGAAAGCTGAAGATGGAGAAAGCCCCAGGAATGGCTTAAGAGCTGAGGGCTACTTGAAGTAGACACTTCTTGAGTTTTAAATTAAGAAAACAGAACACCAGAACCAAAGCAAGAGTCATTAAAATAATGACACAACTGCCACACTTGGAGTGGTATTTGTTTTCTCCTGAGCAATAGGACTTTGAAACTCTCTTGAAGGTTGTTGGCTGAGGACCAAGAGATTTGGAAGGGCAGGAGATACCTTCAAAAATATATTCTATGACTAGGGCCCTTTATAGAAAAATTAACATGGTGAGTTG